>NC_135787.1:167775865-168077500 GCF_051106095.1 Pogona vitticeps | reverse complement strand
ACCTCGGTGGGAAGGTAACAGCATTCTGTGTCTAAGTCGCACTGGCCATATGACCACGGAAGATTGTCTTCAGACAAAACGCTGGCTCTATGGCTTGGAAACGGGGATGAGCACCGCCCCCTAGAGTCGAACACGACTGGACAAAAATTGTCAAGGGGAACCTTTACCTTTACCTAAAGCCACCTCCCCTATTAAAATCCCTTCCTAGGAACAGTTAACTTATTAAAAGCAAGACTGAAGAGAAAGGTATCTGCCTGCTGGTGGTAGGACAGCAGGGAGATGGCCAGCCTGATCTCCCAGGGAAGGGAGCAGGACAATAGCCTTGGCAGTATGATAGGACTATGGTACAGGATCAGTTTCAAGCCCCCTCCTCTGCACTGAAAAGTGTGGATATAGAAACACTATTCATAGCATAGCCTTTGGTTCCCTCTAGTGGCCAATTCTGGTAATACACCTTAAAATGTGTATTTCTGAGAATTTAATATTTTCAGGTAGCAGATAAGTGAAACCACAGGTACTGATCCCACTGATATCTATTCAGAATTGTGAGCAGAATATCTGGAAAATGTAGATTTTTCCACCAATTTGCTTGCCTGCTGAGAAAACTACATCTGTTAATGTTTCTGTTTTTGTCGTTAAAAATTAAAAGGAAACTGCCCTGGGTGGAAATATCAGTAGTAGTACTCATAAGAATAGGTTTTGTCTGAACTATGATGCAACATTATTTTTCACATGAAGAAATATAACACTCTTAACCCAGATTTTTTAAAATAAAGTTTGTACTTGAAATTAACAGGATATCAAGTTCATGCTTTGAATCTGCATGGTGACAGTGTGTTGAAGAGATGTGTGTATTTCTACATCTCATTAAACTGCTATGTAGCATGGTAGTTTATTGATAAAATTAAAGACGTCCATGCAAGAAAAGAGGATATATTATTGAGGAGATATGCAAGAAAATGGAGATATTATTGGAGATATTAAAGGAATATTTTGTGCAAAGATTGACAAGATAACAGAAGCAGAAGACATCAAGAAGAGGTGGCAAGAATACACAGAGGAATTAGACCAGAACGATCTGGATGTCCCAGAATATGTACCCAGATAGTGTGGTTGCTGACCTTGAGCCAGACATCCTGGAGAGTGAAGTCAAGTGGGACTTAGAAAGCATGGCTAACAACAAGGCCAGTGGAGGTGATGGCATTCCAGTTGAACTATTTAAAATCTTAAAAGATGACACTGTTAGGGTGTTATACTCTATATGCTAGCAAGTTTGGAAAACTCAGCAGTGGCCAGAGGATTGGAAAAGATCAGTCTACATCCCAATCCCAAAGAAAGGCAGTGCCAAAGAATGCTCCAACTACCGTACAATTGCACTCATTTCACATGCTAGCAAGGTTATGCTCAAAATCCTACAAGGTAGGCTTCAGCAGCATGTAGACCAAGAACTCCCAGAAGTACAAGCTGGATTTCAAAGGGGCAGAGGAACTCGAGACCAAGTTGCTAACATGTGCTGGATTATGGAGAAAGCCAGAGAGTTCCAGAAAAACATCTATTTCTGCTTCATTGACTATGCAAAAGCCTTTGACTGTGTGGACCACAGCAAATTATGGCAAGTTCTTAAAGAAATGGGAGTGTCTGACCACCTTATCTACCTCGTGAGAAATCTATATGTGGGATAGGAAGCAACAGTTAGAACTGGATATGGAAGAACTGATTGGTTCAAAATTGGGAAAGGAGTACGACAAGGCTGTATATTGTCTCCCTGGTTATTCAAGTTATATGCAGAATGCATCATTTAAAAGGCAGGACTGGATGAATCCCAAACTGGAATTAAGATTGCCAGAATTAAGATTGCCAGACTTCATGGAGAACAAACCTATCCATTTTGAAGGAAATCAACTCTGAGTGCTCACTGGAAGGACAGGTCCTGAAGCTGAGGCTCCAATACTTTGGCCACCTCATGAGGAGAGAAGACTCCTTGGAAAAGACCCTGATGTTGGGAAAGTGTGAAGGCAAGAGGACAAGGGGATGACAGAGGACAAGATGGTTGGACATTGTCATCGAAGCTACCAACATGAATTTGACCCAACTCTGGGAGACAGTGGAAGACAGGAGGGCCTTGTGTGCTCTGGGCCATGGGGTCACGAAGAGTCAGATACAACTTTATTTATTTATTTATTTATTTATTTATTTATTTATTTATTTATTTATTTATTTATTTAATTTATATGCTGCCCACACTACCCAAAGGTAGACTAAACAACATGCAAGAAGAGTAGGTTTCAAGGAACTGGACGGTAACAATAAAATAGTATACTAGGGATGCACACAGTGTTTAAATGAATATGCATAGTGGACCCTCTACTTATGGAATTAATGCGTATTGGAACTGTGGCTGCAGGTCAAAAAGTCTGTAGGTTGAGTCTCCATTGACCTACAATGCATTGAAAACCAATTAATCCCGTAACCAGCTGTTTTTGTTCCATTTTTGATCCATTTTGGGTTTTTTCTGGTCTGTAGGTCGATTCTCCGGCTGCAAGTCAAACCTAAATTTTGCGGCCAGAGAAGTCTGTAGCTCGAAAAGTTTGTAAGTCGAGCCGCCTGTAAGTCGAGGGTCCACTGTACATATGGACTGAATCAGGATTGTGTGTGCATTTCCAAGGTGATCACAGGCTACAGCAAAGAGTCCAAGCCCACATGCACTCATGGGAAGTAGGAATATTCCCAACCTGGATCCTTCATGTTAGATCTGGTATTTCTGGGGTTAAAAAGTACAGTGGTGCCCCGCATAGCAAGGTTAATCCGTTCCGGATTAACCTTCGCTATGCGAAAACATCGCTGTACGGGGCAGGAAAAGCCTATTGGAACCCATTAAACTTAGTTTAATGCGTTCCAATAGGCGCCAAAACTTACCCCTCCAGCGATGTTTTCGCTGGTCCGGCGGCCATTTTGGAGCCACCGAACAGCTGTTCGGCAGCTCCAAAATGGCCGCCGGATGACCCGAAATAGCCCCCCGCAGAGTTTTCACGACCTCCGTAAGCAAGGGGAGGGCGCGAAAACACTGACAGGGGGCCATTTTGGGTCATCCGGCGGCCATTTTGGGTCATCTGTTCGGCAGCTCCAAAATGGCCGCCAGACACCCCAATCGTCGCAAAGCGAGTGCGGCAATTGGGGCAGCTCCGTATAGCGATCCCCAAAAAGGGATCGCTATACGGATTCTTCGTTATACGGTGCGCTCATTAAGCGAGGCACCACTGTATTGGATAAAAAAAGAAGCAATATAATCAAAATCTGGGGAAGGGGAATTGAAGGTATCAACATCTTATCAAGAGGATGCTGAGCCAGTGCCAAAGGAGTAGGAAACTGACAGCTTTGCCCACTTAATAACATCCAAAACCTCGCCTTCACACTCCACCCACAGATGGGAACATCTCTGAGTGACGTCACCAAGCCACAGCAGTCACTGTATACATTTTTCTTTCTTTCTTTCTTTAAAGCTGTTGTGCAAGTGAGAGACATTCAATAGTGTACCATATTGTTTGGGATTTGCCTATTTCCCTTCTTTTAAAAAAATAAACAAATTAGTTTTACTACTAAAAGCCTATGGCCAAAATCCTGCTGCATGACTTTGCACCCAGTACAACTTGAATAATGTGCCAGAAACATGTTAACTTACACAAACTCAAAGCTTCATGTTCCACCTGTTTTAGGTTCCAAGACTTCTTCTGGCCTCCTTTGGCCCTGGCAAAGCCTTTGGGAGCCTCAGATGTGGCAGGGGAACCTTTAAAAGTTTTTAAAAATTGAGCAAAAGGGAGTCTGTGGGGTCGTCAGAACTGAAAACAAAGGGACAAGAAGCTTTTACTTAGTTGGTTGTTGTGGGTTTTTCAGGCTCTTTGGCCGTGTTCTGAAGGTTGTTCTTCCTAACATTTCACCAGTCTCTGTGGCTGGCATCTTCAGAGGACAGGAGTCAGAACTATGTCTGTGCTCTGGTGCAGTTTGTTTGGATAGTTGAGTATTTATAGCTGTGGAATCAGCTTTTGTCATTTTCAGGAGGTGGGTGATTGTGGTGATCATCATTTTGTTTTGTTTTGGGTGCATTGTTGTGATAAGAGGGAAAGATTATCTGTCACTGTGATTGATGGGTGTCTTTAGCTGGTCTTTTCTGTGCAGTGATCACCGGTCCTTGTAGCTGGATAGAGTGTGTTGATCTTTTGCAGGCTGTAATTTTCAGTGCTGGGAGCCAGGCTTTGTTGAGTTTTAAACTTTCTTCTTTTTTTTGTTGAAGTTCTGCTGGCGTTTGTGGATTTCAATGGCTTCCCTGTGCAGTCTTACACAATGATTGCTGGTGTTGTCCAGTACTTCAGTATTTTGAAATAGAATTTCATGTCCAGCTTGTTTTAGGGCATGTTCATTACTGCCGATTTCCCGGTTGTTTTAGTCTGCAGTGTCTCTCATGTCCTTTGATTCTGGTGTGGAAGAACAACCTTCAGAACACAGCCAAAGAGCCCAAAAAACCCACAACAACCATCAGATCCTGGCCGTGAAAGCCTTCAAGAATACTTTTAATTAATGTTAAGTTAAATGTTCCTATTGCTCAATATGAGCTGCATCAGGTGCAAAGTTATGGGCCAGAATTTTGCTCTGTGTGTGTGTGTGTGTGTGTGTGCGGGCGGGCATGCACACACACAGATGAATGCTTGCCTTCTTGTGATTAGATCAGAACTTCACATTGTAATGTAAACATTTGTCTTTTCTCCCTCCCTTCCTTTTGGCTTCTCTTTTCTTGTTGATGCACCTAAACATTTGCACTTACCTTTTTACAGGAATTGGGTTTATCACAGAGATCTGGAAAGAATCAAGTACCAGCATGGACCCAGATGATAGTCAGGTCAGAGTATCTCCAAAGAGGCACCAGAAGGATCAGGCTTATATGTACCTGTATTTGATCAATGCAGATGTTTCCAGTATACTACGTAGAAAGACAATGCAGTAGAGAGCACCCTGTTCCAAATACTTGTTATCCTCATCTCCCCTCAGTTTCTCTAAGCAGATGATAAGAGCAATTTCACAGAAAACACATATGGAATTTGTTTTGTTTCTGTTTTGCAGAAGAGATGTCTTAGAAAAATATACATATGATACGCATGGGAATGAAACTTTTCCTCTAACAAACTCAGGATGGCATATGTGGCTCTCTTCCTCTTCAGTTTACCTTCACATCACCTATAATTCCCCAACATTTCTCAGACGAGATGGGAGTTGTACACAAACATACACAGGTTTCCAGGCTCTTGTCAGAGTGAATGACAGGCCCAAGGTTATCTGGTAAGTCTCATGGCTCAGTGAGGACTCCAAGTCCAATCTTCTAACCATTGCACCACTCTGTCTTATGAATGTGAGGAGGAATTGAGCTGTTGTTCTGTTCCACTGAAATGCAGTGTTCTTTTCCGGACACAGTAGTTTTCTCTCAGTCACATCAGCCACATAGATGTGTTTGGTGGGCCTTCTCTGTCACCGCACCCAAACTATGGAACTCCCTTCCACAGGAGGCCAGGCTGGTCCTCTGTTTGCTGTCCTTCCTCAACCAAGACAAGACCTTTGTGCTAGCAAATGTTTTTCTCAGTGACTGGCTGCCTGAGAAGCTTTTTTTAAAAAAATAATGGCCATTCTGTTGTTTAATGTGTTTTTAGAATTCTTTTTATCTATTTATTTTAACATTGTACTTGTTCAAATATTCTTAATACTGTAATATATATTTTTAGCTTTTAATACTATTTGTTTTAATATTGTAAGCTGCCTTGAGTCCTCCTTGAGGAGAAAGTGGGGCAAAAATATCATAAATGAATAAATAAATAAATCCTTTTTGCTGCCCGAAAATTATTGCCGGATGGAAATATAGTCTGCAGGAACAGATCTTCCCTGCCTTATATGCCTTCCCTCTTTTCCTTCCTGTATCTTCTGCAGATTGAGGCCAAGTTATATTTGAGGAGGTGTTTTGTTCGTCCGGTTTGCCAGAAGACCTCCAGCACCAGGAGTTGCTGAAATTTTGTTTATATTCACATTAGTAGAGGTGCAGCTGGCAGCCGAGATTTGCAGCTTAGGCGGCCTCGGAGGAGAAAACATCGCACTTTAGGCTGAAGAATAAATTGCTTTAAAATTGTCTGAGAAGAGAATTTGAATGAAACTCCACTGACCCGCTTCTCCACCTGTTCCTCAAACTTCTTCAAACCTAGTCATTAGCAGGCACAAGCAACGGGGAATGTTTCCAGGAGATCTATCCATATGCAAAACTCTTTGGATTAAGAAGCTGCACATCCAGCAATGCCAAAATGTCTGGGCATTTTCTGGTAGTTGGAAAACAGGCTTACAAAACATGCTGGATGCTTCCAGCTGCAGTAGCAAAGCCTGGATTTTAAAAAGAGGAGAGCTTATTGATTTTGGAGCATGAAAACCATGATCAGCTCTTTGGACCTCATAGACTAGAAGATGTTAAGCAGCCTCGGTCTTTACTGGATGATGCACTATGTAGCATGTAAGGGAATATCATACCAAAAACAAAAACCATCCAATATAGGGTTGCCAGATACACGGGTACTAAAAGGAGGACATAGAAAGACAAAAAGGAGGACAAAGGAGGACATATTGAATGTTTCATTTGAATCGTTCCAGATTAAACCCACAACCAATACAATTTTATTACAATAGCTGCCAATAAATGTCTCTTAGTGAACCAAACAAAAAACAGTCATGTTAAAAAATAAAAATAAATTCAATGGAGGCTTTTTTTCAAAATACCGGAGTGGGTGGGCAGGTGGGGGTGGGGAAAGCCAGGGGAAGGGGGTCCTTCCACCTCTCCCCCTCCCATCCAAAATTATAACATAAAATATACAAAAGGCTGACATTTTAAAGATTTTTATCTTTGCCTGCCTGATGGAGGACATTAGGCTAAAAAGGAGGACATGTCCTCCTTTTGCCTGACATCTGGCAACCCTAATCCAAGATCACATAACTTTCCATGCTGGCTAGAGAATTTGAGAAACTGAACTCTGGAAAAGTAACTTCTGGGCAGCTCTGAAACTTCCTGAAGCTTGTTAGAGTCCCAAGCAGTTTTTTTCCAGCTTTCTACCTAATATCCTTCAGTTAGATGTTAGGTAGAAGAATGTCATGGGAATTCATTTTAGAATTTACTCAGTTTCATTATAAATAATATAATTTCATCATATGCTGAATGGAAAGCACCTGCCATTTAAAAACACACACCATTGAATGCTGGACAAACTGACAGGCTCACTGGTCCAATCAGAAAGAGCTTTGAGTACTTAACATTAAAAGACTTGCTTGGCTTCTCTATGACCTAAATTCTATTGCAAAACATTATATGTGTAAAGGCAGCTAGGCAAGTGAGTGGCACATTTTGCTCCTCATCATCACATGCCCTGGTACAGAACCAAGTACTTGACTAATTGTGCATTTCAGAGCATGGAGAGGGAGCTGGCAAGATTATGCATGCAACTCGTGCAACTTCCAGTTTATGCTGTGTAATACCAACTGGATCTTGGCCTGTATATTTTTACTATTCAAACATCATTTTGCGATTGCAAAAGTGATCACAAAAGCTTCATCGTCAAGCAGTTCCATCATTTGACGAGGTAATCGTTAAGCGAGGCACCACTGTATATGAATATTCTTCGATGAATTGACGAATCGATCTGTTGATTCATCTGCACTTTAATTGGCTATCACAGTGGCCCCCAACCACCTAGAGACGCCATATTTGCAGGAACGCTTCCTCAGACACTTTCCTACAACTCCTGAAAGCATGGTGAACATTGGATCATGGATCCCCAAGTTATATAGTCACAAAGAGGACCACCCCAGGAGAGCTCTCCCCAGGTACTTAGAGACTCCAAAATCACAACAGAGCTTCCTATGTCATTCCCCAATATGCCTGCCAACTTTGGTGAAGATTGGATATCAGACATTTGAATTATTCACCCACAAATTGGGTACCCCTAGGAGAGTTTACCACATAGTACAGAAGCCCATTCTGCCTACCGGCCGCTGATCCAAAACTGATAAGCAGCCACCCCTACATAGAGCCAGCCACCCCAACACCCTACCCCCACACTCCCTTCCTTTTCCTAACTTAGCCCGCACTCCACTCCCACCAACACCCCCTTACCTTAATAGCTGCTGCTGAGGTCTCCATCAGGCCTTCGCAGCCCCAGCGTGTAAAAAGGGAGACTGGCTGCCTTTTGCAAAGATGGCAGCTGCAGCTTCATTTAGGGTAGGGAACTGTAGCTGCCATCTTTGCAAAAAGCAGCCTGGATTGCCTTAAGTCAGGCTAAGGGAATCCAGGCTGCCCTTTGCAAAGATGGCAGCTGCAGCTTCCCTACCCTAAATGAAGCTGCAGTTGCCACCTTTGCAAAAGGCAGCCAGTCTCCCTTTTTATATTTGTGTCTCCGAGGCCAGAAGACCTCGGCAACAGTGATTAAGGTAAGATGGTGTCGATAGCTTTCTGCCACCGATCAGCTGATTGGCGACCGGTAGGCAGAATGGTGTGGTTTTTTTGTTTGTTTTTTGTTTTTAATACAAAGAATGAATAAAAACAGGTAAATATTCATCCCTTTGTATTCGTGGGGGTCTCTGAAACCCACAAATATGGATCAATGAATATTTAATGAATCAGCTATATTCATCAGAAAAAGTGATCAGTTTTTGTATTCGTCTCCATTTCTACTGGCAACTGTCAATGAAATTCTCCTCAACAGACTGCTAGCAAATGCTCAAAGCTTTTCATAGCACTTCATACTCATTAAAGCCTAATACTTACTATATTGGAATTTCTTTATCATAATCATCAACCTACCTGAATTTCACAAACTGTTGGACAAAGGTGAGCTAAACCCGGCACTTCCTGGCCATCCAGTTGCCCAAATGAGAGCAGTGAAATTCTAGATACCATAGTAGAGGGAAAATTGAAAAAGACAGGCCACAACCTGGATCTCTGTTAATGGACAGAAAGAAGGGTGAATTTATACCATTCTGACTTACAATGAAGCTTTGATAAGAGTTTTAGAACAACTGAGAAAAGAATGAGAGAGAGAGAGAGAGAGAGAGAGAGAGGGAGGGAGGGAGGGAGGGAGGGAGAGGGAGAGAGAGAATTAATTCTTTTGGGGGGAATTACATGGAACCATACTTCAGTGACTGGTGGCCAATGTCTGATCAAGAAGGTGAATTTAGTCCCAGAAGCAATTTTGCCTGTATCCTGGTAATACAGTACAAGTAAATATCAAAGAACCTATAGACAAAATGGTTGACCAGTTTTCTCTGAAGCTGGTTTGGTGTGTTTTCCAGGTGATCTTCATTCATATATCCATTATTCATTTTATTCTTTGATTTATCCCCAAGCTGTTAGTCCAGCATCATGTTCTGGAACTAGCCATTCAGGTAAGAAGCAGAGCCATTGGAACACAGTCTTCCAGATCACAATTCTAAAGAAATGTGAAGAAAGGCATTTAAATGTTTTCAATTTTTTTAACCCTTTAGGGTGACTAGAGAGAAAGACTTCAGGAGCAGGCATTCCCACTGTCCAGATTATCACACCCAGCTTAGTACATCACCAGAATACCATCCACAATCCTTTAGAAAATGAAACAACTGATCACATGGCCTTTTGGAGAACGCCCCCTGTCCGTTTGGAGAACGAGACAACTAATCAAATGGGAGAAAGTCTGTTTGAAATGTTCCAGCTTGAAAAAAAAGTAGAAGCCCCTAGGGATTGGGGGGGCGGCTTCTTGTAGGGAGCAAAAACAGCCAGACTGAATTTACCTTCACAATTTGTAATCTGTTTTTTAAAAAAGCTAATTCATCCATTTTGCACAGGCAACAAACCCCATAGTATCTGACCCTACAGTTGCTGTCTCAGTCTTGCTTGCTACTCTGTTTCTTCACCTATAAATATTCTGGGTTGACTTCATCTCCTCCCACACAACTGCTTCTCTTAATTGTGTGAACAATGGTACTACTTCTTCTTACCTTTCCCAGATACTGTACTCAAATAACATATTCTTTTAATGAAATGCTCACTGAAGACTGTTGTTGATAACTGCAACACCGGCTTCCATATAGGACAATAAAAGTACCCCCACCATTCCAAAAGATCACAGGGTGGGACAAAAAACTGCTCTAGAATTTCAGAGAAGAGGTTGTCTCTTAACTTACAAAAATTTACGAAGCTGCTAAGAAGATTATTTCCCTTGCTATTTAAATTTCTTTTTTAAAAAGTTCTATACTACTTGCAGCATTTCCAGGCAGACTCACTTCCTCAAATGCCTTGGGAATGATGTCACATCATGCTGCCTTGCATGATATCATCACGATGTTACAGGAGTGCAGCCAGGGTGAAATAGCATGTGGCTTCTTCAGCAGGTCCTTTCCACCAATACTTCTTAGAATGCCCTAAGAACAACATAACTTCTGCCTTTCAATAAAGCTTTTACCAAGTCTGGAAATGAAAAAGTTAACATGTAGGTGTTAGTGTCAGCCTCCTTCTTCTTAAAAAAGTGAGCAGATTGCTGAATACTTTATGAGCAAAATATTAGTAATGCATTTTAATTATTTTTAAAGAACGGATAACTGAGAAATAGCCTTAAAATATCATGAAATCTAAGATACCCTAACAGCATTTCAGAATAATAAGTAAACATTAGTCATCACACCAGAAAAATTAATAATGTCACCAGGTGCTGTACTGTTTGGCAAAGGGAACGGGTTTTTTTCTGCCTTCACTCTGTCTCATTAGTTTTGACACGTGACTTCTAGCCTCCAGGCCTAAAATAAATAAATACATAAATAAAAGCAGGGAACAAAAAGCAACTAGACCCCCACCCACCCCCCAGTCAGCAGCAATGTTGCCTCACCACCACCCAAAATGTCAGTGAAACTCTCCCTGCCTCTATGAAATCAGTTGAGAATTTAAGGTTTGCTTTCATAGCTTAAGATATTTTGAAGAAACTAAAGAAGGATTTTGGCCCACTCATGCAAGATACATTTCCTGGCCCATTTGCTGAAAAACAGAATGTCTACCTAAGAAGTCTTTCCTAATAAAGAAAACTTTAAAAGTTGCCTGCAAAAAAGTGGGAAATTGAGGTAGCTGTGTTGCTACAAAAGAACAAGAGAAATTTCAACCATGTTGGCAATATTTTTGTTAGGACTGACTATAATTCCACAATAGTGTGGAGGTTTTCAGGTTCTGTAGAATTTTTCATCAGACTGGGTGGTTAAAAAAGGGGGGGGGGTAAAAGAACTCAAAACATTTAGCTGAAGGTGGTACCTGGGAATGCAAGCTCGATGAGTCCCTTACTGGAAAGTGTGCTGGTGTCCGATTATACCTAGTAAAAAATGTCTGGAGGGATAGATGAAAAATGCTAAGTTCCCACCTCTTGAAACAGAAGGCACAGCTCAGAGATCTGCGTTTTGCATACGATGGAGAGAAAACCTCAGTGTTTCTCCTATTAAAAGCCTTGACAGAGAGCAAGTTCTGGAGAAAGCTTGAAAAAGGTTGTGTATTGTCTCATTCTGGAATATAGGTTGAGGGTTTCTCGTGAGTAATAGAAGGAGAGCAGGTACCTCCTTTAAATTCTGTAACAAAACTGCTTCTACATCACCAGTCTAAATGCCTTCCACTAATCCAACAGGAAGGAAACAAGAAGTCCTAGCTTTTCGCCACTTTCTTAAAACAAGGTTTTCTTTTCCTGTGGACCACTGAAGCATCATCTGAGTCAACACAAAGATGATGGGACAGAACAGAATTCAAGGCTATGTTTCACATGAGGTCATTGCCCCACACACACACACTCTTTACTTGAAGAGGTGTTGTTCATGAACGGAAGAGACTTCAGGGAAGAGTTGTAAAAATGATTAAAGGGACAGAAAGTATTGATTGATGAAGGGAAAAATTAAGAGCACGCTTAGCTCGGATGAACAGCAACTAAGGGGAGATTAGCAGATCACCTTCTCGAAGTGCTTGAAGGGTAAAGATGAGAGAAAAGAGATGTGGTGGATATTGAGGGTTGGTCCATAGCAGCCAAAATGAAGACTAATGAGATTAAACCGAGCAGAAGGGAAATTTAGGCTGGCTATCAAGGAGGGCTGGCTAGCTTTTGACGGCAAGATTGATTAGATTGTGGAGCAATTTCCCAAGAAGAAGGGGCAAGAGCACTTAGGATGAGTTATTAAGACAAGTGCGAAGAATGGGCAGGACAGTCTGGGGTCATAAACCATCCACCACTTGATAAAGGCATTCTCAGCCAAACTTCTCCAGTGTGTTCTCTGCAAGACTTTGATCCAATGCAGATTGCACAGAAGAACGTCCTCTTTACTCACTTTTTCCTCGCTCACTGCCAGATGGAAGTGATTTTGTAAAGTATTCTTTTGTCATGAAGGAGCCTCATGATCTGCAAGTGCAAGGAACTTCCAATCAAATTCCTTCACACTGCCCAAGTTTAATTAAAAAATCACATGGCAAATACCTGCAAACATAAGACCTTCTCTTACCATGTAGTCTGTGTGATTAGGTTCCCTCTGTTGATGTGACAAAGTCCAGGGAAATGCCCATTCTAGCTACACCCCGGGGTCCATACTTTTACATTAAAATACCCAAATAGGAGATTGGACACCTGCCACCTGGTGTGCCCTTTGAGGGTATCCCATAGCAATTTTAAAATCAGCTGTTTTGGCCTCCTCGGATACAATATGTGCTCTGGGGGAGCTTACAGCAACAAAAATTGCAATGAATGGGTGAGAGCTAGAAAGGTATTCCTTTCGTTTCTCTGTGAGCATCTACGTGCAGGTAGAGGCAGGAGTTTGGCTTCAGAGAGAAATGTGAGGATAGAAAACATGAAACACATATGGGTCTTTTATCCTTTAATCCAGTGTTCTATGAAAGACTATGTGACTTCTGTCAATGTAACTTATAACTTGGTTTGTGTGGTTTAGTTTGTAGCTAAAAGTACAAGTGCAGAATTATACATTTTGAAATGTTCAGCTGTCTGTTTTGAAAAGCAAGGTTTTAGCACTTACATCTGTGGTGTTAAGACTGAAAGTTTACTGCATATCTATTTGTGTCTTCCATACTGTTTGTAGAAATGATGCAGAATAAACCCAAAGCATGCTAATATGCTAAACCTGTGTGATTTAGATGGAGGATCTCTGTTTTAAAAGCTTGGTACAAATGTTCGGATACCCATGTGAAAAATTTAGATTTTCTTACATAAAGACTATTAAGGATGTTCTATAACCTGGCCCAATCACCAGTCAAAATGGACATTAAGGCCAAGAAATTCACCAGAAGATTGAGACTTCAAGGGCAGTCCTGACCGAACTGAAAAAAAGATCTTCAGGATGCATCTCTGTAAACCAAGGTCAAGGTAATCCAAACTTCCGTGTCTTTGATTAAGTGGCTAAAATCCAGTTGGCACACCTGCACCACATAAATGGTGATTATGTCATTACCAAGCAACAGAAATCTTTAATTCAATTAAATTTAATACTTGCTTTTCCTCCTGATCAGGTTCCAAAGCTCTCTAAGGATTCTTTTGCCCTAGAGAAGCCTTTGGGGGTCTCAGGACAGAGTACGGAAGCTCACCCATTAGCTGCCTGCCAGCCAGATCCCCAAAGGGGAGAATAAGCCACCCACCAGCTGGAATCTCATTTGGAAGCATCCATTATATGTATGTGCCTTGTTTTTGCTTGAGCAGCTTTTATCCTGTATTTCATTACACATAAAGGAGAAAACTGACAAAAGCAGCCTGAATACAAAGGGTATGCCCCCATACAGAATTTTGATCACATTGAGCTCTAATGATGCAAGACAACACATAATCTTCTAAAGTATACTTAATTATGTCACCATCCTTCTTCTCAACAGACATCTCTTTGCTATTTAAGAGGGCACAATATGGGGAATCAACCTTAATCAACGGAAATGTTCTAGGCCATTCAGAAGAAGGTACAGTGATCAGGGCCAAAAGAAATAACCTGATCAGAACTAAAGAATCAACCACAGTCTTGTTATTTGGGTCTCTAAAGTGTATGCCTTCAGTTAAAATAATTCTGACTTATGGTGATCCTCTTCAGGGTTTTCCAGGTACAGAGTACTCATAAGTGTTTAATATTCCCCTCTTCTGGGGGCATCCTGGGACTGTGCAGCTTGCCCAAGGCCACAAAGACTGGCTCTTCTCCTCAGAGGTTCAGTGGGGAACTGAACTACCAATGTCTGGCTCCAGAACCAGGTACCTAAACCACCAAGCTATTCAGCTGATTATATTTTCAATCATTGGCATTCTCATTTTGAGATAAGATACTGGGGCATGTGATGAGCATCCTTTAAAGCTCCGTTGTGGTCAGCATTCCTTCCATGACATCAAAGTCATACAAAAATTTAGCAGAAGCTAAGATTAATGGAAAGTTTTAGGCTAGCAATCCTTGCTTGGCTTGGTTTTGTCCTGCCATAAAGCAGCACATTAGCCCTAAACAAATTAAGAAGCCAAAAAAGAGCAATGGTGAAAGAGTTGCACCATGCTCTTTTCTAGTTTAGTTTTCTGGAATAAAAAGGATCTCCCCGCTCCCTGCTGTAACAAGCATGGGTTGATTGAAAAAGATCTCGAACAATCCATCTATGTTTGAGGCTAGGTGCTATGGCCACTAGCTCGTCATTACTTTCACAAATGTGCTTATTATGTACTTCTGTGCCCTGGGACTAGCATACATTAAAATCTTGGTACAGCAAAATAAGCTTGGTCAGGAAGCAAAGGTGCTTTTTAGTTTTTAAAATAAAAATAAATATGACTCCTACCTAGAGCCTGATCGTCCACAGAAATGGATCTGTCATTGGGCAGAGTGAAGCTACTGACTCAGGCAGCAGATGTGGGATGTCATGAAAGGGCAATAAACTGTTGCTGAATTTTTAATATTATATTTTTAATTCCTGGTGTTATGGACAGGTGGTTGTGGGATTTCCAGCCTCACATGCAAAAATAACTTGGCTGTCTTTGGATATTTCGTGCAAGGTGCTTCTGCTGCTCACATCAGGAGGCAACATGCTTTCAGCTGACAATGATGCTCAAGCAATTAAGAAATAAATAATTTAGCTTCATTTCTATGTTGCTGGTGATGGCCTAGAGCTTGGGAAACCTACATTTTGGATCAGAGCTCTCTAAATCCCCCAGAACAATGATTTCCAACCATGGGTCTCCAGAGGTTTTAGTCCAAAAACCTTCACCACTAACCATGCTGGCCAGTGTTCCTGGGAGTTGCAGCCCAAGAACATCTGGGAACCCAAGGTTGGAAATCACTGCCCTAGAAAGCTTGGTTTACAAAAGTCTTCAAGAAAGTAACCGCTCAGAAGATACCTGAAATGTTTTTATTATTCTCATCCCACTTGACTGAAAAATCCTGCATGTTTAGTCCTTCCCCAGCTTATTTTCTCTTGAATAGAAGGCTTCTGAGTCTTGACACTTTCTGGCATTCTGCAAGAGGTATACAGGTTGAACACAGGTAGAGGGAGTAGCATAAACTCATTGGCAGCCAAAGTCTCCTTTTCCCACTTTAGGGAACTTCATAGAAACAGCCAGAAGTATCCTCAAAGCCCAAACCGTGAGTTACTGATAGCAGGGGTGAAATTGACTGGTCTTGCCCCCAAACAGCTGTATGTAATACCTCTGGAGGAGAGCCTTTACAATTGAGACTTCCCTATCTCCTAAGAACTACATATACTAGACAAGAGTAAGAACAAGCTGGAGACTGTTATACGGCGAAAGGATTGCTCAAATATGGAAGAGAAGACCGTAGTCCCAGGATGTAGAAAATGTAATGCTCTTTGTTCCAGTATAAAATGCCCAACTCGTTTCGGCCTATCAACCTTCATCATCTTCTTTATTTAACTCAAATATGTCTGTGACTAGCTTCGTTAAATCAGTTATAATACCAGTTTCGGAATGCAAAAAAGGTTTGAAGATAATGCAAGACCAAAAAACTTCCCAGACTACTATATGTTAAAAGAGGCCACTCCAGAACTATGGAGCCCAAAATCATTTTGACATCTAAATGGTAACATTATCAACATCAAATATAGCTGATTGAATGACGTATAATCAATTGGTGAACCCAAATGGCTTAATGACCATTCTAAGCTTCATCCTGCTGCTGCTCCAGAATCCAAAAGATCAGAAGTCCAGTGGACAGCAGCAAAAGAAATCTGGGGCTGGTGACTTTTTTTTTTAGAATGACAAATAGCAGTTCCATTTACTTTTTCCCTCATCCATTTCTTTTTATCCTTTCTTCCTTTTACGTCAATTATCTATTATGGAATTTTTGAGTTAACCATGAGTCTTGCCAATAAATATATCGAAACACACCAGATTCTGAAGCAACATAGCCTTTGGGGGACTATACCATATGCTGTTTCTCCAGGATTAGATCATTGTTGGAGTTTGCCTTGATGAACATTCCCCAAGTCCGAACAATCCTGAAAGTTTCTCGTCCATCATCAGAATACAGCACAGGAAGGAAGGCAACAGCCATTGAAATACCATACATTTCATTATAATGTTTTTTTCTTTACCTTTGTTTGGACTGATAAGCTATTTGTAGGATTATACGAAGTTCCCTTGATGTTCTTACTTTAATTACATCTCCTTGCAAAGTCTTTTGATTCTTTTTTAAAATACTGGTTTCCCCATATGAAAACTTCTTACCATAGGGATTTCAAGAAGTCCTTTCCATCTTAATTTGTGGATTGAAGATAAATGTCAATACACATTTGGTTGTGTTCCCTGATGTCTTCACAGCCATCAAAGAAATGTGGCTTCAGGCAACTCAAAATTGATTTCACATCTTGCATTTCCCCCTTTTTCCCCTTCCCTATCACATCTTCTCATAGCAGACACAGTTGGATTTGCTGTTTTAAGGCTTGTAGTTTCTCAACAAGGCTAAAGTTGAAACATGGCTGTGGGAAAAAGCAGATATAAAATACTTGCAAGCAGATTATCTGTGCAAGGGAAAGTTCAGTCTAATATCACCTTAAACGAGTTGATTGGTTCTGCTGAGTAACGTTAGTATGATGCTGAAATATTTTTAAATACTGCTGCTACAATTTCACATTTATTTAAAGCCAATGTATGCCGAGAGCACTGTGCAATAATCCAAAAGGAGAACAGTTTATCCTCTCTCTTTCTGTAGAAGCTGAGCAGTTACATCCAATTGCATTGATCTCAGGACAGACAAAAACCATCATTTGTTCACCTAGCAATCAGTTATTTTTATGAAGAGTAGTTTCAATGCATGTGTTTTATGTTTGCATTTTTAATATATATTGTGGGCTTCGTAGTCTTTGGGCTTCATAAAATTTTAGGGAGCCAAAAGCTGGAATGAAAAGAATGCTCATTAAATGCTATGTTCTCACTGATTTTGGCTGTCTTTATCCAAGGGCTGAAATCCAGTAGAACAACTTATAATGCATATGTTGATGAGGAGCCTTGTGGTATAGTAGTTAAACTGCAGTACTGCAGACAAGACTCTGCTCACCATCTGAGTTCAATCCCAATGGATTCAAGTAGATATCTTGAGGCTGACTCCATCCTTCGCAGGTTAGTAAATTGAGTATCCAGCTCACTGGGTATGGGCAATGTGTAGCCTGCATAATTATGCTGGAAATCACCCAGAGTTCTTCAAGCACTAAGTGGTAGTATAGAAGTATCATACTTCGCTTTGTTCTGCTCTTTTATGCTGTCATTAGCCACGGCAATTTTTCAGAAATTTAAATGTTCTAATCTCCCCGCAAAAGTCCTAAGTTCCGTTGGGATCCTTTTTATCATAGAGATGCCATTGGGGGCTACAGGATGGCAGGGGAGTCCTCCATTTCAGAAAATCATCAGTGAAAAAATAGCTGCAGCTAATGACTTAATCAGCCTTATGCACTGATATGGTTTATTGGATATCAGCTCAAGACAAATATAGAAAACTTGCGTCTTCTCTGTACTTGGCAATAAATGCCTCAGTGTCCTTTCCTTTTGAGAAACAAAGAATATAAACACAGAGTAAGAACAGGACCACTTGATAGTTGAGAAAGATACAAAGAACCCACCTAGTGTTTCAGATTCTTAAACAAAACAACGTCCTAGTTACAATTTTGTGCAGTTCGCCCAATTGCACATACAAAACTGTGCAATTTTTCCACAAAAAAGGTCATTTCTCTGTTGAGAGCATAGGAAAGTCCTCACCAGCAATGAGAAGAATGTAGGAATTCACAGTCATTGCCTAAAAAGGAGAGACAAATAACAATTTACATCCCTAGCCAAGTTTGCCAGCAAATATGTGAATGTTTATCTCTGATGACTGTGCAACACTTATACCAGGGGTGAGGCACCTCTGGCTCTCTGGCCAAATCTGGCCCTCCTAGGATTATTATCTGGTCCTCTGGCATTCTTCAGAAATCTGTGCCTCCTTTCCTATAGCACCATTATTTGGTGCTTTCCCAGATTTTGAAAAAATCCACCCCTGCAACATTCTGACAGTTTGAAATGTCTGTCCTGAGGCTGTTATATGCAATAAAAAGATGTCAGTTAAAATTGGTTGGCAATTTGGACCTATTTGTTTGCTACCACCCACCAGAGAACAATATTGACATCACATTTGGCCTTCTGGCTGAAAGCAGTTCCTCATCCTTGCATTGCGGATATGGCACATCCAATACTGGGGGAAAGGAAGTTTTCCAAAGCACAGAGTATAACAATTGCCAAAACAAAAGAGCTGTGACACCTTAAAGACTAGTGGATTTATTTCAGTGTGAATAACTAGGGATTATAATCCTCCTTCATGGATTGCTGCCTTGTCGTGGCAAAGGGGCTTGAGTAATTTAGAGAAGCTATGGGCTATGCCGTGCAGGGACACCCAAGACGGACAGGACATAGTGGAGAGTTCCGACTAAACGCAATCCACCTGGAGTAGGAAATGGCAAGCCACTCCAGTATCTTTGCCAAGAACGCCCCATGATCAGAAACAAAAGGCTAAAAGATATGACGCTGGAAGATGGGCCCCTCAGGTCGGAAGGCGTCCAACATGCTACTGAGGAAGAGTGGAGGACAAGTACAAGTAGCTCCAGAGCTAATGAAGTGGTTGGGCCAAAGCCGAAAGGACGCTCAGCTGTGGACGTGCCTGGAAGTGAAAGGAAAATCCAATGCTGCAAAGAAAAATACTGCATAGGAACCTGGAATGTAAGATCTATGAATGTTGGGAAGCTGGAGGTGGTCAAACAGGAGATGGCAAGAATAAACATTGACATCCTGGGCATCAGTGAACTAAAATGGACAGGAATGGGCGAATTCAGCTCAGATGATTATCATATCTACTATTGTGGGCAAGAATCCCATAGAAGGAATGGAGTAGCCCTCATAGTCAACAAAAGAGTGGGAAAAGCTGTAATGGGATACAATCTCAAAAATGATAGAATGATGTCAATACGAATCCAAGGCAGACCATTCAACATCACAATAATCCAAGTTTATGCACTGATGTTACCTGTCTGTCATGGGTTTGGAGGGAAAGTTCCATCCTATGGGGAGTGGAAGGCGGGACATCAGGAGGAGGGGCTGTACTGTATATAAATGTGAAGCCTGTGTGGTGGAGGGAGACGCTGGGATGTGAAGAAGCAGCAGCTGGGAAGAAGAAGCTGGTGTGGGAGTCTGTGTGTCAGACAGGGTACTACTGTGTGTCAGAGTACCAACCTGATAGGTTCAGGTGTCTGTTGGTTAGCCAGAACTGATAGGTTCAGGGTCTGTGCTTCAAGTTAAGGGTTCTGTGTGAACCAAACTGTATGCATGTATGAATGAGAATAAGCCACGTTACTTTATCTTATTCACCTGATTATTTTATTTTCCCTGTGTGTTGTAGTTAAATAAACCTTATTCTTTTATGTGTTTAAAAATCCATCCCTGGTCTGTGTGACTTCTTATAGGGAATGGTTGGTGGCAGCTTAGTTAAAGTGTGGCAGATCCCAGTAGGTCTGGGTTTGTCACATTGATTGGTGTCCAGCGTGTGGGATACGACTGGTCCAGTTGTCCAGCGGTCCAGCAAAGCCTTGGCAAGTGTGCCCAGAGCAAGGGGGGTCTAGTCAGGGACAATCTGAGAGCACGTAGGTAATCTTCTAGGTGTACCTCACGGGGGGGTGCACTAGTGGAAGAACGTGCCAACTGGGGAGACTAGATTAGGGTGCTCTGAGGCGGCCTGGTTTTGGCGGGAAAAAAGCTGAGGCAAAACTGTGTAGTAACAGTGATTTAGCCTGCCTGCTGAGAGGCCTAGCAGAGGGGGGTAGGCTCTGGCTCGCAACTGTTGCAAGTTACAGTAGTGCTGAAGAACAGCAGTAATCTATAGAAAGCTGGTTCTGAGGCAAAAAAAAAAAAGTGGTCGTTTTATTTTGAGGCTTGACTTTTTAAAGCAGCCTGTTCTGAGGGGGGATTATGCCCTTGACTCGAAGCCAAGTGGCAGAAATGGGTGAAGTGAAAGACCCCCAGATTGACCAAGGTTCTGAGGATGAATTTGGCTCAGTGCAAGGTGACAGCACAGGAGAGCAGAACCCAGAACTCAGAAAATTGCTCATAGCCCAACAGCATGAACTGAGGGTGAGGGAAATGGAGGAAAGATTAGAGAGAGAAAGAAGGGAGGAAAGGGAGAAACAGAGACAATTTGAATTGGCATTGGAGAGAGAGAAAATGGCGTTTGAATTAAGAAAACTGGAACTGATGAATCAGAACAATAATAACAATAGGGATTCTGAGGGAGGCCAATTGTCTAAGGCTGACCTGAAGAAATTCCCTGTGTACCACAAGGGAGATTGTCCTGAGGTGTTCTTTTCCTTAGTGGAAAGAGCGTTTGTGGACTTCTCAGTGAGGGAAACTGAGAAGATGACCATCATGCGATCTTTAATCAGTGGTAGCCTGGCTGAGGTCTATGCTGAGATGCCAGAGGAACTGATGAGAGATTTTGCAGAATTTAAAAAACTGGTGTTTGCAAGACATGGGATAAATGCAGAACAGCTGAGACAAAGATTCAGGTCCCTCACAAAAAAACCAGAGCAGACTTTTACCCAAGTGGGGGCCCAATTGGTGAGGCTGCTTGAGAAATGGCTATCTCAGGAGGGGACAGAGACCTTTCAACAGCTTAAAGATTTGATAGCGCTGGAACAGTTCTATTCAGTCCTGCATGGGGAATTGAAATTCCAGGTGAGGGAAAGGAAACCAAAATCTGTGGTGGAAGCTGCCGAGATCGCAGATTTTATTTCGCAAATAAGAAAGCCCTTGGGTGAGGGGAAATCTGTAGGTAAACCCAAAGAAACCTACAGCAAGTACTCTCAGGGACCAGGGAAAAGCCAGCAAGGGGGAGGGGCCCATGGTGAAGGGAAGCCCTCAGACATGAAACCAAGACCTCAGATTTTGGAGGGAAAACCAAAACAAGATGAGAAAGACTCAAAATACACCAAAAAATGTTATTTCTGTCAGGGAAAGGGCCATCTAATCTCAGAGTGTGAGAAATTAAAGCAGCTAAAAGGAATTGTGCCTCAGGATTCTAGTGGAACCAAGCCAAAAGCTGTGTTCTGTGTCCAGAGAGAGCAAGGCTCATTGTCACTGAGGGAGCCTGTTGCCATGGCTGCTCAGTCTGGAACGGCTGCATCTGCTGATCAGGCTGAGGAAGGTGGTCCTCTTGTGGAGGTCAAGCGATGCTTGCTCGTGAGAACAGATTCTCAGTTGTTTGAGACAGCAGGGGTGGACGTAGGAATACTTGACCGTCAGTATAGGGGGCTGCGGGACACTTGTTCCCAGGTGACCCTGTGCCATCCAGATATTATTCCTAGGGAGTATGTAATCCCAAATGAGAGCATGAAGGTGGCAGGGATTGAGGGGCAGATAATCTCACTGCCAGTCGCGGAGGTACCTGTCAACTTTCAAGGCTGGAGGGGAGTTTGGCGGCTAGCAATTTCATCGACTCTGCCAGCAGCCGTGCTCGTGGGAAATGACCTGGCTGAACATGTGAAAAGGGTGCTAGTGATTACACGCTCACAAGCCACCACGGGGACAGTTCAGGGGGGTAATGATGAGCCAGCGACGGAAGCAGAGGGGAGTTCAGAAGCTGTGGTGGAAACCTTAACCACAGACAGCAGATTTGGACAAGAGCAAAAGGCAGACGCCACTCTCCAAAAGTGTTTTGAACAGGTGACTGACGCCCAGCTAACACCTGAAACCCCAGTGAGATTTCTGGAGAAAAAGGGGATTTTATATAGAGAAACCCTGAGGAATATCTCAAAAGGGGGAGATGGGATCAGAAGTCAGCTAGTGGTACCTGAAAAGTATCGCCCCATGATCTTACAAAGGGGGCACTCTGACATGTTTGCTGCACACTTAGGGGTGAACAAAACACAGCAGAGAATCACACAGAATTTTTACTGGCCTGACATAGGGAAGCAGATCAGGGAGTTCTGTAAACAATGTGATGTGTGTCAAAGGCAGGGGAATAACCGCGACAGGACCAAAGCAAAGTTGTGCCCTTTGCCTGTGATTGACACTCCGTTCAAATGCATAGGGGTGGATATTGTGGGACCTTTGCCCAAGGCCACAAAGAGGGGGAACAGGTTCATTCTCACAATTGTGGACCATGCCACAAGGTACCCTGAAGCCATACCCTTGACTAACATTGAAACTAACACAGTGGCAGATGCCTTGGTGGGGTATATGTCCAGGATGGAATTTGCCTCAGAAATAATCACAGATTTGGGCGCATCGTTCACATCAAAGCTCATGAAACGCTTATGGCAAATCTGTGGAATTAAGCACAAGGAAACCACTGCCTATCATCCAGAAAGTAATGGGTTAACTGAGAAGTTCAATGGGACTCTAATGCGCATGATTAGGGCTTACTTGGCAGAGAATCCAAACAATTGGGACCAGAAGCTGCAATCCCTTTTGTTTGCTTATCGATCAGTGCCACAAGCCAGTACCGGGTTCAGTCCATTTGAACTTTTATTTGGGAGAAGGGTGAAAGGGCCCCTTGATTTGATCAAACAAAATTGGGAGCAGATCACCCAGGATGACCCACAAGACGTTGTGACATACATAGACTCTTTAAGGAATGACCTAAAGAGAAACCTAGAGCTAGCAGCAGGGACCCTGCAAGCTCAAAAGGTCAGAAAGAAAGCTTGGGATGACCAGGAAGGCAGGGAGAGGCACTTTAACCCAGGGGAGGGAGTACTTTGGCCTGGGCTCTGTAAAGAGAACAAACTGCAGCTGGGTAGCCCAGAAATAAAATACTTGGGTCACATGGTAGGGGGAGGAGTGATAAAACCCCTAGAGGCCAAAATAGAAGCAGTTCGTGATTGGCCCAGACCCAACACCAAGAAAAAAGTCAAATCATTTCTTGGGTTGGTGGGCTACTACAGAAAGTTCATCCCGAGGTTTAGCGAGATTGCGGCTCCGCTGACCGATCTGACGAGGAAGAAGGCTGATGACCGCATCCCGTGGACCAGCGACTGTGAGGCGGCGTTCCAGAGGTTGAAGGAGGCGCTCGTCCAGTATCCAGTGCTGCGTGCTCCAGACTTCGACCGGGAGTTCATCATCTACACCGATGCGTCTAACAGCGGGGTAGGAGCAGTTCTGTGCCAGGAGGATGAGAATGGTGACCAGCATCCAGTGTCCTACCTGAGTAGGAAACTTCAAAAAGGTGAGAGACATTTGGCAACCGTGGAGAAGGAGTTTTTGGCCATAGTCTACGCGATCCAGAAGGCCAAGCCTTACATCTGGGGAAGACATTTTGTTTTGTGCACTGACCATTCACCACTGCAATGGTTAAAGACAATGAAAACCCACAATAGCAAACTTATGAGGTGGGCTTTAAACCTACAGGACTATGACTTTGAAGTGAAGGTGGTCAGAGGGTCAGTGAACTGTGTTGCTGACGCCTTGTCAAGAAGACCTGAAGAATGAAGACGGCGAAAGAAACATGGACTATGTATATATGTTGATGACAAAAAGCCAAATGTGTCTGTTTATTAAACATGTTGGTTTGTATAAATAAAGGTAACTTGATGTATTGTTAATGGTAAATGTTTAAATGCCTAATAGAGTGTAAGTATAAGTAAGTATGGTATTGTATGTTATTATATGACTGTTTTTGTTCGTTTTGGGACCAGGTTGTTTTTTGGTGAAAAGCACCTTAGCTTTCCCCCTACAAAACAACTTATAAAGAGGGGAGGTGTTACATACAGCACTGATGTTACCTGTCTGTCATGGGTTTGGAGGGAAAGTTCCATCCTATGGGGAGTGGAAGGCGGGACATCAGGAGGAGGGGCTGTACTGTATATAAATGTGAAGCCTGTGTGGTGGAGGGAGACGCTGGGATGTGAAGAAGCAGCAGCTGGGAAGAAGAAGCTGGTGTGGGAGTCTGTGTGTCAGACAGGGTACTACTGTGTGTCAGAGTACCAACCTGATAGGTTCAGGTGTCTGTTGGTTAGCCAGAACTGATAGGTTCAGGGTCTGTGCTTCAAGTTAAGGGTTCTGTGTGAACCAAACTGTATGCATGTATGAATGAGAATAAGCCACGTTACTTTATCTTATTCACCTGATTATTTTATTTTCCCTGTGTGTTGTAGTTAAATAAACCTTATTCTTTTATGTGTTTAAAAATCCATCCCTGGTCTGTGTGACTTCTTATAGGGAATGGTTGGTGGCAGCTTAGTTAAAGTGTGGCAGATCCCAGTAGGTCTGGGTTTGTCACAGCCCTCATAGTCAACAAAAGAGTGGGAAAAGCTGTAATGGGATACAATCTCAAAAATGATAGAATGATGTCAATACGAATCCAAGGCAGACCATTCAACATCACAATAATCCAAGTTTATGCACCAACCAGCATTGCTGAGGAGACTGAAATTGAACAATTCTATGAAGATTTACAACACCTTCTAGAACTGACACCAAAGAAAGATGTTCTTCTCATTCTAGGGGACTGGAATGCTAAAGTAGGGAGCCAAGAGATAAAAGGAACAACAGGGAAGTTTGGCCTTGGAGTTCAGAACGAAGCAGGACAAAGGCTAATAGAGTTTTGTCAAGAGAATAAGCTGGTCATCACAAACACTCTTTTCCAACAACACAAGAGGCGACTCTATACATGGAAATCACCAGATGGGCAATATCGAAATCAGATTGATTATATTCTCTGCAGCCAAAGATGGAGAAGCTCTATACAGTCAGCAAAAACAAGACCTGGAGCTGACTGCGGTTCTGATCATCAGCTTCTCATAGCAAAATTCAAGCTTAGACTGAAGAGATTAGGAAAAACCACTGGGCCACTCAGGTATAATCTAAACCAAATCCCTTATGAATACACAGTGGAAGTAAAGAACAGATTTAAGGAACTAGATTTGGTGGACAGAGTGCCTGAAGAACTTTGGATAGAGGCTCGTAACATTGTCCAGGAGGCAGCAACGAAAACCATCCCAAAGAAAAGGAAATGCAAGAAAGCAAAGTGGCTGTCCAACGAGGCCTTAGAAATAGCAGAGAGGAGAAGGGAAGCAAAATGCAAGGGAGATAGGGAAAGTTACAGAAACTTGAATGCAGACTTCCAAAGAATAGCAAGGAGAGACAAGAGGGCCTTCTTAAATGAACAATGCAAAGAAAAAGAGGAAGATAACAGAAAAGGAAAGACCAGAGATCTGTTCAGGAAAATTGGACATATTAGAGGAACATTTTGCGCAAAGATGAACATGATAAAAGACAAAAATGGGAGGGACCTAACAGAAGCAGAAGACGTCAAGAAGAGGTGGCAAGAATACACAGAGGAATTATATCAGAAAGATTTGGATATCCCGGACAACCCAGACAATGTAGTTGCTGACCTTGAGCCAGACATCCTGGAGAGCGAAGTCAAGTGGGCCTTAGAAAGCCTGGCTAACAACAAGGCCAGTGGAGGTGATGGCATTCCAGTTGAACTATTTAAAATCTTGAAAGACGATGCTGTTAAGGTGCTACATTCAATATGCCAGCAAGTTTGGAAAACCCAACAGTGGCCAGAGGATTGGAAAAGATCAGTCTACATCCCAATCCCAAAGAAAGGCAGTGCCAAAGAATGCTCCAACTACCGTACAATTGCACTCATTTCGCACGCTAGCAAGGTTATGCTCAAAATCCTACAAGGTAGGCTTCAGCAGTATGTGGACCGAGAACTCCCAGAAGTACAAGCTGGATTCCGAAGAGGCAGAGGAACTCGAGACCAAATTGCTAACTTGCGCTGGATTATGGAGAAAGCCAGAGAGTTCCAGAAAAATATCTACTTCTGCTTCATTGACTATGCGAAAGCCTTTGACTGTGTGGACCACAGCAAACTATGGCAAGTTCTTAAAGAAATGGGAGTGCCTGACCACTTTATCTGTCTCCTGTGAAACCTATATGTGGGACAGGAAGCAACAGTTAGAACTGGTCATGGAACAACTGAGTGGTTCAAAATTGGGAAAGGAGTACGGCAAGGCTGTATATTGTCCCCCAGCTTGTTTAACTTATATGCAGAATACATCATGCGGAAGGCTGGACTGGAAGAAACCCAAGCCGGAATTAAGATTGCCGGAAGAAATATCAACAACCTCCGATATGCAGATGATACCACTCTGATGGCAGAAAGTGAGGAGGAATTAAAGAACCTTGTAATGAGAGTGAAAGAGGAGAGTGCAAAAAACAGTCTGAAACTCAACATCAAAAAAACTAAGATCATGGCCACTGGTCCCATCACCTCCTGGGAAATAGAAGGGGAAGATATGGAGGCAGTGTCAAATTTTATCTTCCTGGGCTCCATGATCACTGCAGATGGAGACAGCAGCCCTGAAATTAAAAGGCACCTTCTTCTTGGGAGGAAAGCGATGACAAATCTTGACAGCATCTTGAAAAGCAGAGACATCACCTTGCCAACAAAAGTCCGAATAGTCAAAGCTATGGTTTTTCCTGTCATGATGTATGGAAGTGAGAGCTGGACCATAAAGAAAGCAGACCGCCGAAGAATTGATGCCTTTGAATTGTGGTGCTGGAGGAGGCTCTTGAGAGTCCCCTGGACTGCAAGGAGAACAAACCTATCAGTTCTAAAGGAAATCAACCCTGAATGCTCACTTGAAGGACAGATCCTGAAGCTGAGGCTCCAGTACTTTGGCCATCTCATGAGAAGAAAAGAGTCCTTGGAAAAAACCTTGATGTTAGGAAGGTGTGATGGCAAGAGGAGAAGGGGACGACCGAGGATGAGATGGCTGGACAGTGTCTGCGAAGCAACCAACATGAACCTGACACAACTCCGGGAGGCAGTAGAAGACAGGAGGGCCTGGCGTGCTCGGGTCCATGGGGTCACGAAGAGTCGGACACGACTAAACGACTAAACACACACACAACACATAATCCACTTTCTCAGGAATATCAAGCAGAGGGTTATATACACAGATTTAAAATGGGTATCGCTGCACTGCCAAGAAAGGAGGAAAAATGAGGATTGCCACAAAGGAGGATATTTTCACTAAAGAGGAGGACACTTTTGCCCTAAATTTGCAAACACGGATTTCATCTAATATATATGCTTAGTCAAAAGTGCCCATAACTATTGTAATCGAAGTAAAAATACAATAGTACTTACTAAAGGTGGAAGCAAGTATGGCATGAAACCTTGTAAATACTTAATAGAGTGTAATCCTCATTGAATATACTGGGTTTACTCTGATGTTAACATACATTAAAAGGTGGTATGGCTCATTCATATTGTTTTACACATAAACCAGATGATGCCATCATCCAGGAATGGGAATATTTAATTTAAATTAATGGAAAGCTTCCTATCCCCCCCCCACACACACACACACCTTTTCAGGTTTTGGGGCTCCCTGGGGCTCCCTTTTGCCTTGCAGAAACCTTTGGGTTTCTTTGCAGTCAGAATTCTATTGGTGGTTGTGTAAGATTTGCGTAACGTGTCGAGGCTCATTCACAAGGTGTCATGGAGCATCCACAGGAATGTAAGTACACCTTACATAAATACCATTACGATTCTAGCCATAGTGTGGTTTACAGGTAAATTTGAGGGTTTGCACTTGCAAGTTATTTTGCTTTGCTTTGCTCTTACAGCTCTGATGGGGAGAGCTGAGGAGGGAATTTGGTTTCTCCTGGCAGTTGGCCAGGTCCTTGCAGGAAGTCCATCTCACACTCAGGGAACCACCATGAGGAGGAGCCGGATTTACTGATCTACAGCATTTTAAATACCAGTAAGCATTCACACCTATGGTTTTTCTAAATGTGTTTTTAAAAGCCATTAAAGCTGTTTTATTCCATGCATAAACACCCCCGACACATACAAAACTCCCTAGTACTCTTACAAATAAATATTTTACAAGTCCTTTCTGAAGAGTGCAATGTATTTCTTTTGCATTTTAACAGCTGCCTGCTGCTGGTTAATTTCATATCGTTTCATTTCAAACATTTATACTTAACCTTTAGACAAAAAGTCTGTTGCTGCTTGAAGAGGAAGGATATTCACCAGATTCTTCCTTCTTCTTGATTTTCACTGTTTTAACCCACTGAGACACCTCCACAAGGAATTTGGTGGCCAGTGGAGAATCCTCACCTGTTAAGAGTGAAACAAAGGTCTTTTGTTTTCTTTAGAAGCTGTCTTTTGCAGAATCCTTTCCTTTAGGAAGCAAAGTAAGAACACACTGCAATCACAGAAGGCTGGGCTAATTGGACAGAGAGAGGCAACCAGCCCAATGCAAGGCTTTAAATTGCCTGACATCTCTAAAGCTGAGATGGGGCGCTCCCAAGTTTTTTGACTGTGTAGATGGAGGATTTTGTGCAAAAGATCGTCCTCAGAGTTATGTGGATGATAGCATCTGTTCTCACTGGCAAAGAGAAGCATGCGCTGGTTCTTTATCCTTGTCTGTAAGAATGAGACAAGCGAGAATTTATATTCCTATGCCAGGGCAGCTCACAAAGATAAGTAGCAGAACAGTTCGTGCCCTTTGTTTTATAATCTAAAGCTTATTGTATGACACTAAAGGAGTAAGGGGAGGGAGGAGAGAGGGAAAAACAAGATCAGTTTTTGTGACACAAAGCAGCATTACATCAAATGGAAAAGCGTGGCACATACCTAGATCTGAGATCAGATCCCCATAAACTGATTAGGGCCAATCCAGACTGGCTGTTTTGGATGTGGGTGGATTGAGTTAATAATTATTTTTTACATCACTCATTTCTCCTTCTGTTGGTGTCTGTCACAATTCCACATGGCTCCAGTTTGTTTCACCAAACAAAGGAGCTCACGCTACGTGCCCCTCAGCTGCCACCAGTTAATTTCATCAACAATATCTATCATTAATAATAAAGATCCAGTCCATACATCATTTTAAAAGAACTAAACAGAAATTGTTTATTGATACAGGTGTTGACAGAACAAGCAATGTTGTTAACTCTTAAACAAACATTCTCCTTTATCCACTCTCAACCACCACTCTCCTGCCCAAACTCCGAAACTCTCTCTATCTATCTCCCAAAACCCTATCTCTCCATCTCAAAACTCCCTATCTAAACTCTATCTCCTCCTGCTGAGTCTTTTATCCCTTGTGACTCCACCCCTCCAGCACTTCCATTGATCTATGCAAATAGCATGTGAATATTCATGACCTGGGCAAACGCCACAGTGTCATTTCTTTTTCACCCTTCCACCCTCTCTGCTTCCCTTCCTTCATTCTTCACTCTCTCACTCCTTCTTTGGAATCTGCAGCCATAATGGCAGCAGTTTCTGGAGGCTGCTATCTCCAGGCTAAACAAGGAGCATGCCAAAAAGAATGCATGCCTTACTTCTTTGTCCGAAAAGTGCACGACAGCTCTTAAAGGAGGAGGATGGATCATTCTAAGTAGAAACATTTGTAGACAAGGTCTTTTTTAAAAATCCAAACTGTGCCATCAGAGATCCATATACCATATCTATATGCTAGTGGGGACAGCTCTGTCACTCATGGAAAATGGGGGAAAGCATTCATTGTGCATCCCAGCAAGTTGCAAATAGAAAGTTCAACACCTGTTGCCTACATCTGGCTGCTACAGAGACAAATGTCAATGCACCCAATGAGATTTCTGAACTATATCTTCACCCCCTAATTTTTGCCCATACCATCCAATGCAATATTCTGAAGAACCCAAACATTCATGTCATCTGTCTGCCATTTTTGTTATCCTAGAAAGACTGTTTCCTTAACCCTAAATTTGCTGCCACTTGAGGACCACCCTTCATTCCTTTTCTACAACTAGCAGAGTATGCTCTGCCTGCCAATCAAATATGGGTCAGTTCACTGTAAAATACAGCACATTGGCTGCTCCAAACTAAAAAAAGTGGCATGGTTTTGTCACTTTTCTCCAAACTGGAACCATTCCAGCCGAATCAAGAAAGCAGCACATTCTGTCTTAGGGCCAGGCAGCTTGCTAATCCTAGATGCCTTGCCAAATGTGCAAGATATGAGAAAACAAAGCAATTATGAGAAACAGTATCAAACAAGAAAAGAAGGAAGACCAAGAAGCAAATAATAAAAAAGGTAGTATATGCAACTCCCCAAGGAAGGTGTGATTCTCTACATCTCCACAACACTAATCAAGTCCTGCAGATTCTAATCTTCACCGTAATTAACTTTATCCAAACGAGCAGCAGGCTGAATGGCATTGTTTTGGAATCCTTCTGGCAATTTAATGTGTCTTGAAAATGACTTGGCAACTTCCTGTAGGAAGAAAAGGGAAAGGGTGGAAGATTAATGGAATGCCAAGTGTTTATTCCTACTAATGAAAAGGAACTATGAAGGCGGTTTTATTGCGCTCAAATCCAGAATGAAGCAACAAGAAACTGGGGTGGCAGTAAGCTAGACCTGCACATTTATTAAACTTTGACATGACAAACATTGTGGCAAATGTGTGATTTTGTGGGGTAAATGAAAGAAGTTACTTTTTTTCAGGTCAGAGACAGAGCAGGTCAAAACTCCTGTACAAATCAGTAGTGGGACAGTCCTGATGAATAGCTAGTGCGTTGAAGCCTAAGCAAGATAATGGAAGTTACTTTTCTGGATCATAATTCTTGGAATCCCCCAGCCAATACAGCTGGATTTTTCTTTTAATAAATAGGAAATGCAAAAGAGGTTAGGGGGGTTAAATTGAAATTTGTCATTACAATGATACTTAACTGTGTGAAAGGAAGGTTTGGGACAAAACCTGTAAATAATTCATGGAAAAAGAATATGTCCTATGCTCTGTTTTCCCATCAGCCACAGACAGGCTTCTAATCTAGTTGCTCTTTGGCTCAAATGGGTGAGAGTTCCTCCCCTGAAATTCGGGGATAGGACACAAATGAGAAGCATCTCCTCATTCTGGGTTGCTAACCAGACCAGCAGAGTTTTCAGTCCCCTTGCAAGGTATATGTCCTTAATATCATAACAGGGCATAAGGATACAAAGCCCTTACATGAGTTCAAAAAGCATCGCAGAAGCTGAAGCAGGTAATTGCAGCTAATCAATCTGGGGCCAGGTGTGTGCCAGGTGTGTGACTGAGCACATGATGAGACATGCAACCAATATGCATCCAGCACTTTGTCAATCAGGTGCTGGAACTTCTGGGGATCCTCTTGTGAGCATGTAAAGAGTCTACAGAATTTATATTATAGTCTCTGAGTTAGACTCTACCACTAATTCTGAAATTCTAAAGGCCCCTGAAATGGCAGTGAAGGCTGTGACAAGAAACATTTCCATGTCTTTCTGTCATGAAAGGCCTTAAGCAGATTGCCATCAACCCTTTCAGAATCTCTGAAGAAATTAGTTATTTTTCCTTGAATATGGCATTCATCTGCTGTCTCAAGGATACAAAAATCCTCCATAGCATCCTCTAAACCAGTGGTCCCCAACCTTGGGTCTCCAGATGTTCTTGGACTACAACTCCCAGAAGCCTTCACCATCACCTCTGCTGGCCAGAATTTCTCGGAGTTGAAGTCTAAGAACATCTGGAGGCCCAAGGTTGGGGACCACTGCTCTAATCCAGCCATTCTCACCTCTCTTTTTTTGGCCACGGCCATAAAATTGTTTTCAATCTGTGGCCCCCTTTAAAAGTGCCAGGGCCCCCAGAGGGCCGTATGTGCCCTGTTGAGAATGGCTGCTCTAAACTTCCAAGGTTGCTGGAGCCACACATCCTTGAGGTACTAGTACCCCTCTCTACTCAGCACTGATTGAGCCACATATTGAGTACTGTGTTCAGTTCTGGACACCACACTTCAAGAAGGACGCTGATAAATTGGAACAAGTTCAGAGGCGGGCAACAAAGATGACCAGGGGGCTGGAAACCAAGCCCTATGAGGAAAGGCTGAAAGAACTGGGCGTGTTTGGCCTTCATAAAAGAAGACTGAGCAGAACTATAACAACACTTTTCAAATATGTGAAAGGCTGTCATACAGAGGAGGGGTAGGATCTGTTCTTGATCATCCCAAAGTGCAGAACCTACAACATTGGCTCAGGTTACAGGAAGGGAGATTTTGGTTGAATCTCAGGAAAACTTCCTAACTGTTAGAACAGTATGGCAATGGAACCAATTACCACAGGATGTGGTGAGTGCTCTGCCACTAGAAGCATTCAAGAGAAATTGAGACAACCATCTAGCAACTATCCTTTGATTTCTATTTCTGAATTGAGCAGGGGGTTGGACTTGATGGCCTTATAGGCTGCTTCCAACTTCATTGTTCTATGAAAGCGTGAGAGGGCAATTTCTCTATGCATTGTCTAGCCTGTCTTAGGTCTGGGGGAGTGCTATCTCAAACCCAGAAGGGAATGGAAATCACTTCCATTTTGGGAAAAATAAAAACAAAACAATCCCTCTGGGTCTAAAAGAGTACTGTGAGCAAACACAGCAAATCATTGAGAAAGGTGGGTGTTTAAGATTCTTGGGGCCCACAGATTGTACTTTTTCCCACCTCACGCTAAATTTGTTACTTTAACCTGAAATGCTCCAGATGGCAATCTTCCCCCAGCCAGCATGATTGGTAGGAGTTGTACTTTTATTTTATTGTTTAGCTTTTCCAAGATGTTGTACTAAATCCTATTTCCCAGATGGACCAAACAACAGTAGACAGACGTCTACTCTAAATTTCAGCTTCATTCCTGCAAGCTCATATGTTGCTATTGGCACAGCTGGCTCCTATCACAATGGCCAACAGCAGAAATCTGTCCAACTGATGAGGCAGCAGGGTACCCATAGTGACATTGTCCTTGTCAGGCACACAATGTGTGTGGGGAAAAAGGCTACTGGTGTAAGGCATTGCAAGGGAATGTTCCAATTAAAGCCCATAATTCTGCTTGGCTGGGAGAGGAGTGAATTTATCCTTTGGTCATCACACCAGAAACACACAGATGAATTAGCTCACACAAAGTCTACACAAAGATTGCTACACCTGCTAGCAAATCATAATCTCCAGAATTAATGGGAAATTCTTAGCTGAGTAGCAGAACACATGTTTTGCATGCTAAAGGTTCCAGACTCATCCTCTAGTTCCCCATCTAGGGCAGAGAAACAGCCTGGCTGAGTCAGGTGAACCAGTGTTCTCTGACTCTGTATAAGGAAGCTTTCTAGATTTCTAATGCCTGCAGGGTGATAAGCTATGTTCCTTTACATTTTCTCCCATTTGTGCTATGAACAGAATACATTTATCTTCAACTCTTGAAGTGTCATGTCCATTTGCCTCAGAAACTTAAGGGAACCTTAAAAAAATATAGGCCCAGACATATTCCTTCCAACACATACTGACTATACCGAACTATGAATAGTACCTGGTTCACACATAGGAGTGAAACCATGTCATATTTAAGTGAAGTCAATTCGCACATTCAGCAGCCAGTCAAAATGTGCTAATTTACCAGGGGATGCCCAAGTGGCGCCTTGACTCTCAGAACCTGCAAATGTTCGTTGGAGTGTAGTTCCCAGAAGCCCCCAGCCAGTACATGCTGGCTGGAGGATTTTGGAAACTGGAATTCTAAAATACATCCCAGTTATATATACTTCTATACAAATGTCAAACTGCATTAGAATCTGACAATGCAGATGTTAACCATGCTTCCATAAATAATCCCATGGAAGTATCTTATACAATTCACCACTGTTGTGCAGCATGAATACCAAAAGCACATATTTTTTTTAAATGTTATGTCTTTAGATCCAAGGTGTGGAGAGAGAGAGAGAGAGAGAGAGAGAGAGAGAGAGAGAGAGAGAGAGAGAGAGAAGAGCACAAAATCAAACATATCCCACAAATAATGAGATTTACTGGAAAATAACATCAGGGGGAGAGCTTTTCAAGTTTTGATGACCCTTTTCACATTTTCAAGCTTTGATCAGCAAGTAATGTGCTAAGATCCTTTGAAAAGAAAGCTGAAGTGTCAAGACTCAGGGGCTTGCCTGCAGACCAGTTCATGTCAAAATGTCATTGCTTTCCATTTCCCCTCTATTTGCAGTTCCATAGCGTATGAAATAATAGGTCAGGTTAAGATGCTTTGGCTTTTTGCATGTGTGCTTTCTTTCTTTCATATTATCCTGCCCTGTGGTGTATCTTTCAATAATATTACGTTGGTCACCGTATACTGAATGTACATTATCAGTGCAAAAAGTATTGATATATGTTCAGTTATGCATATGCACACTTCTATCTTGATTTGCAAAGGTCCAAACAACATAATTTTTGTTATACACAAAGTTTTAAAATAAATAAATACATACGTATTTTTGAATAAATAAATATTTTTTCAATAAATAAATAAATATTCAATAAATACTGTGATGTTATTTCTTTCCAGGAAGTAGCCTAAGAAAAGTGGGTCATGGACTTCCTAGGGTCTCTCTTGTTCACAGCATGGCGACCCCAAGTACCCCCTCTTAGCATGACAGCTCCATGATGCAGGTCAGGGAAGGGGTATGTGTATGCGTATCTCTGTGGACATCCTCACTCAGAAGTTTTCAGGCAAGGAGAGGAGGCTACTGTAACTGTAAAAAATTAATGAAAGAAGAGACTCTGTCTGGCTTTGTAATTATGTTTGTGGGAGCATAAGAGGTATCCATGGATTTTGAACCAGTTGGGAGTCCAGCACCCGAATCTTAGTTTTGTTGAAGGAAGAAGTGTATTGAAATTTTATTCCACCTCTCTCCTAAAAATACCACTTTAAGTAGCTCACATGCATCAATAAAAAGTTTCAGACAATAGAACCATTAAAATCTTTATAAGCAAAGCAATTTAAAGGTCAGGTTAGAAATACACATTGCAATGCCTTTTGTGAAAGCAGAGTTTATATTTGTTTATTTGTTTCTTCAAAATATTTTTGCCCTGCCTTTCTCCTTAAAAGGACCCAAGCTTACATCATTAAAAAGACCATTTTGAAAAACTAAAAACAGTAGATATAGAAATATTTTAAAAGAACTAAAGAAGCAATATGTTAAAAATGGTAAATAAAATCAATAGTAAATAACACATTGAAAAATAGCAGAGCAGAACAATCAATTAAAAAAACAACCCTCTCAGACAGCCAGTCACGCAGGGAAAGGCTGCCTAAAGAGAAAGGTCTTCCAGTCACTGTGGAAGCTACTCTCCCCACACACAGTATGAGTTGGGTGGTGAAACATCTTATTTTAGGGAGGACTGCTTTCCGTTGGAAGGTCTGTCAGAGAAGAATGTTCCTTTTAAAGGGGGTTCTTCATTTGAAGGATTATCTGGTCCAAGGCTGACTTAAAAATATAGAACCTTAAGGATAGAGATCGTGCACTCACAGTTAAGCACCTGGCCAGGAGACTCAGCAGTAGACACACATGCAACCTGGTCACTGCCTTTCTTACAAAAATAAAGCCCTAAATGGTTTAGGGCCTCGATATTTGACGGGACGCTTCCTCCCACCCAAATCTACTCATATCACTCGATCTAGTCAAGAGGTGAGGCTGAGGAGCCTAACGCCGAGGGAGGCCCGGAAGGAAAAAACCAAGAAACCGGGCCTTCTCAGCAGTGGCTCCTCACCTTTGGAATAGCCTCTCTTCTGAGATTCATCTGGCCCCTTCGCTGGGCATTTTCAAAGGCCAACTGAAAACCTGGCTATTTCCGTAAGGCTTCCCTCCAGCCACTTCTTGATTTATTTTATTCTTTTATCTTGAGTCCTTGTCTATTGATGTATTATTTGTTTTATATTTTAAATGGTTTATTTTATATGTTGTTAGCCACCCAGAGTAGTCAGTTGACTAAATGGGCGGGGTATAAATTCAATAAATAATAATAATAAAAATAATAATAAGAGGCACTGCAGTTCTGCTTAAATTTACAGACATCATTTGTAATTATGCATCTGTGCATATAGATCAGGACATGTAATTTTATGCAAATCATATCCTCCTTTTTAATAATATATGTGGCTGCCATGGGTCCGAGTGCACTATGTTCCAACATAGTCAATGGTCAGAGATCATGGGAGCACTATGCTAAAACATCTAGGGGGATCCAAGCTGGAGAAAAAGCTACTCTGAAAGATATTTGGATAATCAACTGTATAATCTTTATACATGCCTTTGACCTTTCTTAGTAAAACTGTATGTGTGCTGCCTCTGGTAGAAGGTCACTCTTAAGAATCTTCCTCTTATTTATTTGTACGTTTGCAGACATCTACGTAGACCCAGATGGGCATCGTGACCATCGAAAATGGGCAAGAGCTTTCACTTTAGTTTCCCAAGCCAAAATGCTCTTTTGCTCATTAACAATACTAAGGTTCACTTAGTATTACTAAGGTTGTAGAATTTGGCCCAGCAACTGTGTTTAATCACACTACATATGCCTCCCAGATGCAGTTGCCGACATGTGGCAGATGCTGATCAGTCATTCCTGGAAAGAAGTCCAACGCAAGGACAATAGTAGGACAGTGAAAAGAGAAAGGGGAGAAAAGGGAGGGAATGAGGCACATTGACGTATTCCAAGAATTGGTCTGGCCCCATAGAGAATCAATTTTATTTTCAATTTTGTTTTTTCCCATCGTGTTTACCCTCAAGTACTCTAATTGAATAGCCTTACATTTGACATTTCAAATGGTTTTTGCATTATTTCCCCAGATTACTTTTACATCCACTGAAATCCTATATTTTTGTATTTCACCTGCCTGAGGCTGCACTCAGGTGTAGCAACTGTAAACTAACATAATGTCACTGCTTCTAAAGAAAGTGTTGCTAGGCCCCCTTCAGCACACATAAGACCAGATACAAGAAAATCAGCTGTATGTTATAATTGTTTTCTCACTTCCATGGCAAAGATTTTTTCTTTTCATTTTTTAACCACTCAGCTATTTCTCTAGTTATCATTTCTTCAGGAGGAATATCTTCAATTAATATTAATAAATCCTGATTTATACTGTATTTATTATCCATTATTATACTATTTTACCAGTGCATGGAGATTCTTCACCACATAAACCTGAGGGACTGTTATCATTAGGACTTCATTTTGCTTCCAACCCAAATGCCACAGTACATAACATGAATTCTACAATCTATATATATTATGCAAATATGCATTACGAATTTGCACATTTGGCATCATTTGTTCTGCTGATGAAGAACTCTGCATGACATCCAGAGGAATGAATGAGAATGAGAAAATTTGGGGAATCTACAGTTCCCAGAATTCCACAGCCAGCCATGTGAGCTGTGGGATTCTGCAAGATGTACCTCCCAGCACCACCCAGCAACCTACAGTCATGGACAAAAATATTGGCACCCTTGTTATTCTGTCAGAAAATGCAACCCTTATCTCAGAAAATTGTTGCAGTTGCAAATGTTTTGGTACTCACATGTTCATTTCTTTGGTTTGCAGTGGAACAACAGAAAAAAACAGAAGAAAAATCAAATCTGATACAAATCTGTGTGCGACTGAGTGCTATAATGTCCATCTAGGACTGGGATATCAATATTTAAAGCCCTGTTTAGTCACAATGCTCCATCACTCTCTCCCTTTCTCAGCCAAGCTACCATCCCATCCCACCCCTCCCAGGTTAAAATCAAGGACATTTTTCTTCAGAACATCTGTAAATCTTAAAGGAACGGCGAAGAATGCCAGGAATATAATGTGTGTGTGGGGGGACTACCAATCTCATAAAATGGATGGAACCCAGGAATGTCTAGCCCCTGCTCCCATGGAGAACTGGGCTACTTATAAGTCACTTACTAGGCTTCAGACTAGATTTGGTGGAACCAGAGTGGGCCTAAGAAAATGGAGCCTGTGCATGAATACTGTCCTTTGTGGGTACAGAGAAGAAGAAGCAATGTCACACCTATGTCAATGTACTCTATGCCTCTCAACATGTACCATGGAAAACATGATGTTAGCTGCCCAAAATGCTCCTGATGTTGCCCATCATTGGATGAAAACCATCTGATATATTTATGCATTTTACAGGGATGCTTCTCACACAAAGAAAGAAAGCTTAGCTTACCTTACAGGGTATAATTGTGAAGATAAAATAGAAGTCAGAAGCATGCATGCCAAATGAATTATTTCAAGGAAAGCTCAGGTATAAATTCTATAAATAACAAAGGATGATCTACCATGAGCTGGATTAGCCCAGCCTCCAGTAATGGAAGATCACAGCAGGAGTGTTTAATGATGTGACCTTTTGGAAGTCATTCGAAGGGATTGTCATAAAAAAACAACAACCTGATGGCATGTAAGAATGACAAATAAAACCTACTTTGTATTTTGAATGGTCCAGATTTAGTCCCTGGCATCTCCAACCTAAATCCAACTGTTAGTCCAAACAAGGGAAGATTCACTGAATTAGTGGATCTCACACTGTTGACCTACCGAATCCCCATTGATTCAATAGGCCTGCTTCATTTTCAGCTTCTTTTGGATTTGGAGGAAAGTGTCTCCTCTAAATATTTCTACCACACCGAAACAGTGGAAGACCCTGTCCATGACACCAGTGAACAGCTGCCAACCAGGCTATGATGGGAGAGAACCAAAAGGCAGTGACTACATTGACCAAAAATGCAGAAAATGTTACAAGACTGGGACAAACTGATTTGCATCTTTTTTTTGTTGACCAGATGATGAAACAGGAAATATGAATCAGCCCAGAGATCTTGCCACCAAATGTATAGATTTCCTCCCCTCTACTGCTGGCACTTCTATTTTTTTTTTTTTTTTTTTTTTTTTTTTTTTTGCATTGGATCCATCTGCATCAGTTCAGACAGTGTGACTGCTTGAAATGAGACAGAAAAATGTGTGCTGGTGGTTGGCACAATGGTGGGGTAGCTGGGGTGGGCAAAGATCCATCCTGGATGAGATGCATCTTTGTAAATAATGAATTAACAACAACAGGTTGGTGTCGGCACTGTTGCACTACAGCACCTAGTTCCTTCTCCCAAAAAAAGAGAAAAAGAAATAGCGAACAAGAAAAGGAAACTGCCATGTGATCCTTGTTCACACATTATTATGTAGGTCCTCTGTGATGGCACCTCGTGTAGAACTGCAAGAAAGTTATATCAACAAGCTGCAAACAAGGCTGTCCATTTCCTCCTCTTTCCCTCTGTGGCCAGTCAATTTGAAGTGACCTGGGGAAACGCGAATTCCCCTGTGAATGTTCACAGCAAGTGGCTTTGTGCTTCCCTTGCTGTGCAGTCACAGCCTAAGACAAAGTTTTGATGTTTCTAAGCTCCTTTACAAACAGTGAATGGGATAGAAGCCAGAGGTTACTATATGGATTCAGTTCACAGCTTCAGGGATTTGCTATCTGTTGTCCAGCATCTCTAGAGGGCCCTGAAAAGAGAGTCTCTGCAGGTAACTGCCTTCTTTTGATGACCACACCAAAAGAGGTGAGGGGGGCTGTAATGGCAATTTAAAGCAATCAGGCCCACGTGTGTTAGCTTGGAGAATGGGGGAAGTGTGTGAGCCATTGATTAAAGGAGACATTTTGGACTGTGCTTTTTTCCAGATATAGAAGCTATTTGCTTTGATGAGATTGCATCTGTGGTAAATTCCTTCCATGTTTGGGATAGAATACACAATGCCTTTTCTCCTTAAAACTCAACCTAGAGAGAAAAAGACAGAGGGACAGTATTTTCAAATGGCACTTTTGGGCAACTGACAGCTCAATTCTGTGCGTGTCTATGATGTTAATCCCACTGAATTCAAGGGGAGCCACTGCCTTATAAATATTATAAGATTGCAGCAACATCCTATTGCAGTGATTTATTAATTACACCAGATTCTTTGTACTAAATACTCAGCTCCCTGACAAACTGCACCAGAGCACAGAGTGCTGTCCTCTGAAGATGCCGGCCACAGAGACTGGCAAAACGTCGGGAAGAACAACCTTCAGAACACGGCCAAAAAGCCCGAAAAACCCACAACAACCATCTTTGTACTAGTTTGGCCTAGGTTGGCCTAGGTTAATGGGGTATTTTAAATACTGTAACTGCTGCAGCAGAAACATCGTTGTATTCTCATTTGAGGCAATGTGTAGGGGAATGTTTACATTTTGCACAAAAAGGAAGGGAAAAAATAACACTATAAAATTTATCAGTAGCAATGAAAACTGAAGAGTGGCGAAGCATGAAACACTGAAAACCTGGTGGAGCAAGCCAATCCTTAATGCCCCTCTGAAGCAGAAGGAAGAGGGAAGCTCGGCCAATCTCATCTTAACTCCTTCCTCCCTTGGGAAGGAGTTTCATGATTGGGGCACTGTCTTTGAGTATTTCCACATTAGTCTCACTACTTGATGGGATATATAATATGATCTCCAGTAATGGGCATATATTATAGGCAGGTCCCTATGGAAGAAGAGTTCACAAAACAAGATCTGTGAACTGTGTCTGGAAGCAGCATGAAAGCCAGAGACATTGTTTCCAGACTGATCTCATGAGATCTACACAACACATTCCCAATGAGGCATGAATCACAGTGGCCAGATCCTCCTTTCCCAAAACAGGCTGAAGGTGGTGCATCAGATGAAGGCAGATATAGCTACACCCCAGATCTTTCAATCCCTTAAGTTGCTTTCTCAAGCCTGCAATTCAAATGCTGACTTCTACTGGACTGGTTACTGGTGTCGTGTGCTGTTGGAGCTTCTGAGGGCGGGGGGGGGGGGAGAGAAAGGGACAAATGTGTTTGGTATCACAGGCCAAAGGCTTGTATTATTCATCTGGGTGTGGTTTTTAAGTAACTATTTATGTACTTTGAAGAAATGGAAAGTAACTAATTACTTTTTAAAACTCTATGTATGTTGGTAAACAACTACTTTTGAAAGAATTCTTTGGAAACATAACTAATTCCACTTAAAGTAGATTCTCAAGTCCTGGTTCTACCAGGAAATAAACTAGAACAAAACCAAGCCTCCCCAGTCTGTGGGAACCAGAGTAAAACAAGAGCACCTGACTTCTGTGTTGTGCCGATTTTTGACTTGAAGGTAGTCAGAAGGCCCTTGATGGCAGGAGGGATATGTCACCAATGCAGAAGCAGTATCTCTGGCAAACAATGTAGACATTACATTGCTAGGAACATACTGTAAACGTATGTGCAAGTCTTTTTACTGCACTTCTCCAATTACTGCTATGGCTAAATATATTACTAGCCTTGTGGTCAGAATCACATTGTCTTTTCACTTTATGGGTTTATTGGCATCATTATACTAAAGCCCAAACAGTTCTCAAAAGGCAGCGTCAAGAAGCAGGAAAAGTTATCAAGCCTGGGGATGGGCATAGAGAGGAAAGGTAAAACACAAATGACAAAAGCGTTGGGAGCAAGATATTTTGAATAATCAATAGCTGTTCTCCTATATAGTACATGAATGTCTCACCTAATTCCTTCCTTTGGCTTCTCAGGAGATTTATCAACATTTATACCCATTCGTTCACAGATTTTGGGCTGTTTCTAGTTCTTAGGTAAGACCTATGCCTAAGTTGTATCGGTTCAGAGTCAGACTCATATTAGCATCAATATGGCTGGATGTCCCTTCTGCCACATTTTTTAAAAAAATGGAAAAAATGTCAGGTTACAGCCTAAACTTTTCTATGAGAAACTCATTTTCTATGAACGGTATTTGTTTAAAAAAAATGGAAAAGCATTTGGTCATACCAGACCTCACTATACTATATTCTAGTCCCCCAAGTCCAGCTGGACTAATATGCATATTATTTGCATTTGTTTTGCATCTTATTTGCATACTATGCAAATCATCAGTATTATCATGCAATTTAGATACATTAATCATTGCATTGTTTTTCTACCAATTTGTTATAGCCTTAGCACCATTATACACTAAACACAGATTGGGGAAGGTCAATGTAGCAATGTTCAGAGAGCTGCCGGGCTCATAAAAGGACCGGCACTGCTGCTGAGATATATTTTTTTCCCTTTGTGTTCTGGAATATTCCTCTTCTTCTTCGATCTCTCATTTAGCTGAATTTACCAAGCACTCTGCGCCCCCCCCCTTGACTTGCAGCTATTAGATTTTCACCCCATTCTTGATTGACTGTTTTTAAACCAAATATCGAGAAATGCACCTAGACCAGAAATAGAGCTGGTCTCAGTGTCTCCTTGCAGGGTACAAGGGAGTTCAGCACCAATCTGTATGCCCTCGTTGGTGTTTTTTTGGCAGCCTCACATGCTGCCTTTAGTAGGTTTGGATGCAATGGAGCTTTCTGGGCTGGGTTAACTGTCAATCTATCCAGCAGCAACCAATCCTTCATTCCCTGTCTCTGAATTCAAAGATGGTCCAGCCTCTTTGCTCTTTGTCTTTTTCCCTCTCTTGAGTACATTGAAGTTGGTTCCTAAAAGCAGTCACGTTTGTCAGTTTGTTGCTTGGCCTGTTCAACTGCAAGTAAATGAAACTTTTTTATTCTTTCTGTTACAAATGTCTCAGAGTGAATGGGGTAGGCTACTCTGAGGAACTTGAAGCTATTGTGTACTGTGAATCCCTGCACTTCCACTGTTCAGGTCGAGGAATTTGATGATCCACAGGGTCCCTTCTAGATCTGTAGTTCAAACATTATTAATGTTATTATTAACCAAAAATTCAAAACTCTGCAACATACATCCCAAGCTGATATAAACTGTAAGTGGAATTTTCCCGGGACTCCTGCAGTTTCTTGCCACCAGTTTGTCCCAGGTGGCAAAATAATGCATATCTATGAAAATACTACAAAAAGCCACCATGAATGACATAACAGCTAAAATCCTGTTCCTTAGGGTAGTAAATCACACTAGAGTTAGCCTATGAATCCATGGGGATTTGGTGAATCAACTCCTCTGTAAGTTCCGTTAATTCAAATGGACCTACTCTAATTGCAACTTACTTTAGTGCAGAAAGTAACAGTTAGAGTAGGCTTATATGAATCAATGGGAGTTATGGAGTTGACTTAATAAATAGGGCAGTTTACTATGCTAAGCAACCAGATTTGAACCATTGTCATCTGCAGGAAAAACATGGTGGAAGCTGAGGATGCCTGACTACAGTTGCACAGGAAATACAAGGTATAATTTAATCCAGAAACAGAGATTAAGTATTTGTAACTAGGAAATATTCTCATTGAATGCCGCTCATATGCTAGGCTTTTGAATGGAATAAACTTTGGACTCCTGTGGTCAGAGTATAGTAATAATTTTTTAAAACCCTGCAAACATTAGAGACTCAGCAAAAGAAAGCGAACATTAATGTAAGAGGTTAGGCTGTTCTTTTGTTTTTGTTTTTGTTTTTGCATAATTCTTGACCTTCCTGTATTGTTTATGCTCATACAATAGTGTCACCTAGTGGTCAGTTCAACACACTGATGTCCCAGCCATGACTCGTAGCCAAAGTAGCGTTCACATCATGCTACCACGACCGTATATGATCTCTAAAAGCTGTTAATTACTATAAAGGATTTGTTGGATCTTTCAGAGTCTATTTTGCAAAATCATCATCCTCACCTTCACCACCTTAAGAACAATTGGTTGAACTGTTTGACTTTTTCTTTTTCTTTTAAGAAGCAATGCTGTTTCTTTTTTGGACTGATTTCCTTAGCAATGCGATCTTGCCACATGGTAAAATGCAGCTGCAAATACTGCTGCCCCTGGCACTATGACAACAGATTTGTGACAGTATTTAGCAATGTGCAGCTGATTACTCTGAGGATATAGTGAAGTAGTTTTTTTAAAAAACAACAACTAAGCAGCGACTTCAACTGTCACCTATAAATACTGCTGGACCATAATACCCATCATCTTTTATCAATAGCTATGTTAGTATTCCCCATAACTGGCTGTGCGAACAATTCTGCTGTTTACGCTGAAGACCAGCATATTTGAGTGGTCTGACAAAGAGGTTGGTCCACTATGGATGTCCAATAGCCTTCTGTGATGCTTAAGCTCATTCCATTATTTTGAGGGTGTAAAACAGATACAGATACAATTCTGTGTTTTTCAGTTCCAAGTCTGCTACAGAGATCTGTGGCCTTACCTAAGGAAATTGGCAGGTCTGGGGTGGGTAGAGCAAATGAGGCTTCCGTCTCTAGTAAGATGCCAGCTAGAGACAAGACACTATGAGTAACCCATCATGACTCTAACAACACAGAAAGACTTTACAGGTCACACACATACAACCAGTTTGGCGGTTCATGCTAGTTCGGATGACGGCTGAACAGGTGTTCTGTGATTTGGCACCACGCCCCCTCTGGCAGGTGCCCACTCAGAAGCAGTACCCCAGCTTCCCTGCCTCCTCCAGCAGCCACCTTTGAGTGGGCACCTGCCAGAGGAGGCAGGGTGCCAAACTGCAGAACACCTGTTCAGCTGTCATCTGAACTGGTGTGAACTGCCCATCTCTAATACCACTTGATATATTTGTCACCTCTGTCTCATGTAGAATCAAAAACTCCAGTTTGCATATCTGATCTGCAAGAACCAAGGGCTTCATCTTTTGCCCAATCTTTGGAGTTTCTGCATGAGCACTATGTTTTATATTATGTGTATTTATTTTATTTATTTAAAATATTTTTACCCCACCTTTCTTCTTAAAAAGCACTCAAGGTGGCTCACATCGTTAAAGGACAACCTTTAAAACTGAAGACAAAGAGTATACAATGGTGGTTCACATCATTAAAATCCAATATATAAAGCTAAGATCAATGAGTGCAAAGAGACAGCTTACATCATTAAAAGACATTATTTGCCTCAGTCTGAACAAGTGGCTCTTCAAATTGGAAGAGGCCATGCTGGACCGCCTGCCTCCAAGCAGAATTCTCCATACAGGAGATCTTTTGGAATCTGACGGTCAGCCATTCTCACAACATGCCTGAGCCAACATAGACCTTATAGGCCTTCCAACTCAATTATTCTATGATTTTAACTTTAGGATTTATAGTAAGATTTCCAAGCTGTGGACATAGAACTGGCAGGCTACATTTGGCCTGAAGGATCGCTATCATAAGGGAATATAGATCACAATGCCTCTACTTGGCCACAAACCATATTTCTTTTCCCAAAAAAGAGAAAGGACAAATCTACAAGCACTTTGTACTTGCGTCTGGACTGATTCCTTCCATGTTTCTCATTTGCTGTTGTTGTTTCTTCCTGCGAACGAGCAGCACAGCTTCATCTATTTTTGAAAGTCTATGTTCATCTGAGAACATTATCAATAATTAAAAGATGAAAACAATATGATTATGGAAATCAAAGTACCTCTGGGTCTGTGGGAACATGCAATTTCCTAATGAGCTGCTGGCATCCCGCAATGCGTACTGATCAAGAGCGTAGTTTTTGAGGTACATTGCACGCTTGAAATGAGCCGTCCCTTCTCCCTCCTCGATGGCGTTGTGATGCTGACATTTCTATAATTAAAGAGACAGCATCAAGGTAGTTCTCATAATTTTTCAAAGTAATTTCCCCCCTTCCACTGTTTATATTAGCTACATGACAAATCCATTTTCTTTGCAGTCGTTAGAATACCAAATAGGAACCATCTTGAATGGCAAGAATAATTCATGTTTGTTTCATCTTCCTAAGCCATGATATGCAGCAGCAGCAAATGCTGGCCACAAGAAGTAGGCATACATCAGTAACAAGAGTTGCTGCAGGAAGGTAAACATCCGTGATAATGATAAAGCCAAACATTTATACTGTACTTTAACTCTTGAAAGTGTTTTACAAAACAAGCACCTTAATAATTAAATAAATAAATATTAAGAATACCAGTTCTTATTGAGCATCAGCATACAGTGATGGCAGTTCACTTCTTGGGATGCATGAATGCTGAGGTCCCAAGAAGCTTCTCAATCTTCAAAGTATCTCAAAACTCCAGGATGTTTTGTTTTGCACTCTGATAGCACATTCTAATCTGTAAGCAATGCTCTTGGTATGTGTTACTCTCGTCTTGATTTGTCTGAAGCAGGCTCATAACAGGAACAACAGCTGGTTGTTAAGCAACAGTCTTAGCTCCTCAGACTGTATACATATGACATGGGCTACCTCCAAGGGTGTGAGGGGAGCACATGCCCCTCCTGGAATGTATAGGGCCATACTCTCTCCTGCCTTCCCTCTCAGAAAAAAAAATTATTTGCTTTTTTAAAAAGCACCTTTTTATGACAAAAGCTCCCTTTGCCCCCTAGTGGCCAATTTTCAAAAAATATAAAATGTATGTGGGAATTGGGACATACATTTGGCAGGTGCAAAACATAGCAAAATTGCTTCTTGGGGCCCCCACAGAGTATACGAGAGACTTTATGAGAACTTTTCAAAATTTGGGGTGATGTTTGGGGGAGCTGGGGAATGTTATTAAGCTCTACAAGCTGCATGTGGTCCACAGGGTGTATTTCACGTTCCCTGGTATACATGGACCGTTGTAAACGATACAAAGACATATTCCAGTCCACTCTGTGCTTAAAACATCAGAAGCTAAATCTAATCCAAGGCTATTTTCTTCTTCTTCTTCAGAAATGATATTTCAAACTTAGAAGTAGAGATGAAGAAGAATTTTATTTCTTTTTCTTTTAAACAAGAATTCACCAAAATGTGCACATACCATGATAGGATAGAAAGATACTGAGAAGTTTTAAAAAACATGTAATGATCAAAATTTTATTTTTGATTTACATTTGCATAAATGAAATGACGTAAGTTGTAATTTTAAATTATCACTCATTAATGAGTTGCTTGTTGTACCTTGTTAATAAATAGCAACTTGCTACCAAGACTTACATGATTTTCTTTATGCAAACATAAGATTCTAGACAATGTGCAAAAAGCTGAAACTGACAAAATCGAAATTTGTATTTGGATTCTTGCAAATTTAAACATGCTAATATTGAATTAGGGTTACTAACAGTCTTTTTCTGAAAGTTTCCTATATGGCACGCAGATTACTGGCATATTTCTCTAGTATTATTGTCCTAGGTTATCAGTTACTGCCCCATGCCAGATCTCTGCCAGACTTGTCACATATTTTTTCACCAGATGCTCTGTGGATGTCAAAATGACAAGAAACCCAGCAACAGGAAGACCTCACAGGAGGGATTCATCAAGGGCAGTGGCTCCCAACCTTGGGTAACCCAGATGTTCTAGGACTGCAACTCCCAGAAACCCTGGCTAGCACTACTAGTGCTGAAGGCTTCTGGGAGTTGTAGTCCAAGACCACCCACCTGGGTTACCCAAAGTTGGGAACCACTGATCTTGGGGTTAGGGTGGATGAGTTCAAAAGCCACCAAGGCAACTGAGAAGGAGGGAAGGACATGAGCAGAAGGGCAGTAGCACAAGAAAGAGATGCTGCTATCCCTGGCATGATCAGCTTAGGAGGAACCAAAAAAACAGAATACACTGACAAGGGGTAATCGGAATGCAGAGGCTGCCTCCTCCAAGCCCAGTTGGGAAGGCAATAAATTATGAGGAAGAAGACAGCTCAAATGGAACTATCCTATGGTCTGGAAATGCTGCCGCTTGGGAAAACCCTCTTTCCAACCCTGGCAGGATGACCAGAAAGCCCAGGGATAATGTAGATGAGGGGGTGCCCAACGGATGGAGGGCGATAGAATAGACCTGAGGGCCTGCCAAGGAAGGAAGGCTAGCCCAAAAAGGACAGCCTAACAGCTGTTCTGCGGTTCTGAGTCCCACTCAAGTGCCCACTCAAAGGCAGTACTTGAAGGAGGCAGGGCAGGGAAGCCGAGGTGCTGCCTCTGAATGGGTGCCTACCATAGGAGGCAGGGCTTAGGACCACATCAGAACCGCAGAACCACCAATAGCTATTTCTATAAGGAAAAAAATATGGGATCGCAGCTTATGGGGATGGGAGCAGATGCACCACCCTGGGCACCACCCTGCCTTAACGATGAATGCCTTAATAATTAGCGTATAGCTATATTGTGTGATCTCTAGAATACCTACCCATGCTAGCTTCAGAACTGGGGGATGGAAATGCCTTGTTGGATCAGGACAAGAATGGAATAATCCAATGTCACTCCCTCTGCCTCTAGGGGCACAGAAGGATCCTCCCCAAAGAATGTGGGAACTGTTAACATATTTGGGCATCTGCTACACCAGTGGTTCCCAACCCTGGGTAACTCAGGTGTTTTTGGACTGCAATTCCCAGAATACTTCACCACCAGCTGTGCTGGCTAGGGTTTCTGGGAGCTGCAGTCCAAGAACACCTGGGTTACCCAAGGTTGGGAACTACTGCTCTAGACAATGATGGCACCCTCCCAACTGATCCCTCCAGCGCAGAAGCACCACTGGATTGCTTCTTACTTGAACTCAGTCTGCTCAGAATTTTAAACGGTAAGGTTCTTAGGATACCTATATGTGCTTTTATGCTCTGTAAAGCACTGTGCACACCCGTGGCACTGCAGAGATAGATGATTAGTATCACATGCTATGTGACATTCATCAGGTGTTTTGCGCATGTCCACCACACCTGTGCCAAAATCCACTGCGAGGTGGGCAAGGGAGTAACCCTAGCAGTCTTTTTCACATGACCTACTCACCACAAGAAGGAACCCCAAGTTTGGAGACAACAACTTTTCTCTCTCTTTCTCTCTCTCTCTCTCTCTCTCACACACACACACACACACACACACACACAGTCACACATACACACACAAATCGAGCAGCCAGGCTCACTAGCCCTTCACACCAGCCACTGAAGCCAATGGCCACTCGAAGGAGAGCTATAGGAGAGCTATCTCCCCTCCTTCACTGTCAAGCTGCAACACAGATAGCTGTGACCTACTTTGCTGTAAACATGAAAATATGCAGAATGTTGGCATTTTACTCAAAGGAATTCATTTGTATTAAATGAGCTAAACTCCATTAGCTCGCTCTCTTTTGTTTCTTTTTTTGGGGTGGGATGATGAAGTGATTGCAGCTAATGGCTAAAGTGAACTTTTTTTTCAACATCCCTCTCCTATTAGATTTGCCCTTTGCCAAGATTTAAACTGGCCATTTCTGTGTGGGTAATTTGAGATGAAATTAAAGTCTGTGGGTCAAATGCTGTTCTGTCATGACCAAGGGCTATGGACCAGAAGTCACTGACTAGAGGGCATCGGCGGCAATTCTTTTTCACTTTAGAGGTTCCCACCCACTCCTTTTTTTTAAAGCCTCATTTTTCCCCCTCTTCTTTATATGGAATGACACTCAAGAATGATATCTCCCTAAAGCTACAGTGCAGCCTGCATTTAAAAGAAGGAAAACATACAAGCACAATTCTAGACTTCTATATTTAAAAGTACATCTCCTCATGTTCAATGGTACATTTGCTCCTAGGGAAGTATGCAACACCACACAGGCATCCTTCAGTCTCAAGAAACTATGGTAACGTGCTCTGTATGGAGGACCTGGAACAGCGTCTAGTGTTTCAATGCTGTACGCAAAGCTGGAGTGTCCTCTCCGGGGCATGAAGCCTGGGTAGAATAATATGGAGGATAGGCTGTTACCCAAGCAGCAAATCCCCCCTCTCCATGTCACTGAAATAGTCCAATGGAAAGGCAAGAGCCAATACAACTGGTTCCAGCGACTTCGCAGGAGTTGACAGAACGACACAAACTGCCTCCAGGACTCCGGCTCCAGATTTTGCCTCGAGGTTTACTCCTGAAGCCTTTTCCATCAGTGGATATGGCCACAAGGAGTTTTCCTTCTCCTAGATGGGCTGCCTTCGAAGGCTGACGAGTCCCACCTACCTGGCCTGTTCCCTCACGGCATGTGGGACGATGGTGTCGCGGACAGGAAATGGGGAAATTCTGTCTGGACAATGGATCCTTGCTGGCAATCAGACAGAGCTCCTCTAGACATGGGATATTCATTATTTGGTATGCAACAGCTTGCAGGCAAAAACTTGCATCTTTCTGATCACCTCCTTCATGATAAAGTGAACAAAGAGACATAAAAAAATAGAGCTGTGAAACTGGAGAATCTGCTCGCCTGCAAGTGCCAGATCTCAATAAATCATGCTCAATAAATCTTGCATTCTCTTCTTAAGTGGTTTTTTGTAACTACCTTGAGTCACCATGGTAGGGGAAAGGTAAGATCTGCATATTATACATGCATGAATGCTTATATAAATACATATAAAAGGAGGCCAAATTTCTATTCCTAATAGTGTTACAAATATAATTGAAATATTATTTCCCATTATGACCTGTATCAATGCAGTACGCATAGCCCAACTTAAGGATGTAATGAATACTCACCAATTTTCTAATTCTTATCAAGAAAAGGTTACTACAAACATCAAGACACTCATTAAAACACTCACAACCCCTGATGCAGGATCTATTCCTTTCATGAGAACAAATAGATAAGCGCTAACAAAAAAAGAGCAATGTTAGCAAAAAAAGTGTTCTGCGAATATTTAAGAGTGATCCAAATTGCCATTTTTTAGTTTAGTTAGCAGAACATAAAGTTAAAAAAGCAACAGCAGCAATGGTAGCAGAAAAATGTGTGTGAGAGAGAAGTAGCTCGAATTCTCAGCATCTGTGCCCTTCACAGTAACTGGCACTTTACATAATAAAAATCACTCTAAAATCATCTTCAGTAGAAAAAAAGTATATTTGCTTACCATTGCTATCTTCCGTTACAATCAGAAGTATAAAAGAAAGGAAAAAGAAAGAAATTGCAATCTCAGGCACATGGGAGACTGAGTCCACCATGCAGCTGCATAGTGCGAGATCAAGAGCACAGAATTACATGTATGCCTTGGTTGGAGTTTAGAGAAGAAGGAAGGGAGCAAAGAAACAATGAAAGTGAAGCAAACAAACAGAATGAGAGGAGGGGCAAGCCAAAGGTGGGGAAAAGAACTTTGCTAATTGTTTAGTGGCAGAAGATAGTCACCTTAATGTATTAAAATTCTCTGCTACCACTGAAACCGACTGTTAAGTTGCATGCAAGACTGTAATCTTCCCAACACAGGTTTCAATGGGTTTATATGCACACCATTTCTACTATGGGTTAGGACAGAATGGATAATATCAAGTAGTAAGGCAGCAATACAAATGTGCATGGACAAGCTGATAAATATGCAATGTGATTTTAAAAAGTCTACTCTCTTTATTGAAGTTGAGAGAGATAGAGTGAGCCTCTTTATGCATTCTTGTTCAATGGTTTCCCTTTGGAATCTATCTTTGATGTTCTTCTGTGCATATATGATATTTCTGAGATCAGAAAATGAATCTCCAGGGAGACAGAAGTGTGCATACTGTACAAACCATCAAACTATGGGCCATCCTCTTCCATTTTACTGGACTTCAGCCAAGACCCTTCCCCATCTTGAGCAGGCTCATCTGCTTTTTTATGCTTGAAGGTCCTAGTCATCACCTACCACTTACCTAGGAGTGACTCTTAACCAGCATTGTTAAGATAATCATCTGTCATCTCCAAGGATTGTCAACAACTCCTAAGAGCCACTGATGGCTGACTATCAACATGCCAAATGTCATCCTTTTTCATTATTTTTCAGCCTTCATCCTCCCCACTGGTATGTTATTGATGATGTTCCCATCTTTCATATACATCTGGAATTGGGTTGCAGGGGTGGGAGGCCGACTTGTAACTGCAAAAAGAGAAGAGGAACAAAAGTGAGAGTCATGGGACTATGGGATTCTATTGCTTACTGGCAACTGGAGCATCAGGCAACCTTCCTGGCTCAGCTAGATTAGGCCCCTATAAGTGGCTCAGCCTCAGAGCTGCCAAAGCAAGAGCTAATGCCACATCAGCATCCTTCCTCCGGGCCCATTATGTCATTAGCCCCAATACAGACATTGCATGCTGGAGTGGGTGCATTTATGGTCAATGAAAGAGTCTATAATGCTGCTCTTTGTAGCATTTATTTGCCTTTGGAGAGACAGAATCATAAATTGCAGGCGAGTGCTTTCCTATCCCTTTAGAATATATCCCGGAGAAAGGAAATCGATGCCCCAAGCTTTTCTTTTTAAAATGTCTGCATTACAGCAGGCAGCCCAAGTGCTGACATTTGGGGTGGGGTGCGCCCCAAATTACCCTCCATCTCTAAGCTGCCGGTAGTTAGTCGCATGGAGTCCCCTTCCTATGGAAGAGAATGTTCCCTCTCTCAAAGGCAGAAGTCATCTCTGGTGATACTGCTGCTTTATTGTTCTTTTGAGCACTTACTAGATTTTATTCCACTTTTCAGACAATTGCTTCCCAAAACAGCCCGCATCAATTATGAGAGAAAGCAAGACCCTGCCTTTTTACATACTAAAAAGATAAAACAAGCAAGGGAGATGGGGAAGGAAAGGACGGAAATCAGTTCTTCAAGCCAGAACAAAATGATGAGCTATAAACTGAAATTTAAATAGGAATGGAGAAAAGACGTTCTTTGGATTTCCATTCCAAATTGTTCTGATTTAATTTGCATTTCCTGAGTTAATATGCTCTCTAGAATCCAACGGCCAGAATCAAACTGCTGATTTATGCTTGTGAAAATAATGAAATGGCACAAATCACAGCAGCAACTTGCCACCAATTAACAGGTTGTTGATTGGGTTTCTGGGCAGTGACCTCAGAGAGGAAGGCAAAAGGAAGCCTAAGATTACCAGTCTACATATAAATCTAGAAAATACAAGAAGAGGAAAACACACTGGTTCTACTACTGTAAGTAAGTCGAGCAGAGATGTCCAGCGCTCTGTCTTGCCTGGTAACCCTTGACTCCTTTCAACCTATCACGCCTGATTCTGTGTCCAGAGTGCTTGACCGCTGTCGAGCCACCACCTCCTCCTTGGACCCTTGCCTGGCCTGGCTAATCAAAGCAGCCAGGCCGATAACAACAGAATGGGCCACTGCAATAATAAATGGGTCCTTCCTTGAGGGCAGGTTTCCCTCTGCCCTCAAGGAGACACTCATTAGGCCCATAAGAAAGAAACCTAATTTGGCGGCGGATGAAATTGGCAATTATAGGCCCGTCGCCAATATTTCTTTCATGAGCAAAGTAGTCGAGAGGGTGGTGGCTGACCAGCTTCAGGCACATCTGGATGAAACAGATGCCCTGGATCCTTTTCAGTCGGGCTTCAGGCCGTGCCATGGTACAGAGACGGCATTGGTCGCCCTATACGATGACTTGTTGAGGGAGGCCGACAGCAGTAAAATTTCTTTGTTGGTCCTCCTCGACATCTCAGCGGCCTTCGATACCGTCGACCACAGTATCCTCCTGGGGAGGCTCTCTGAGTTGGGTATTGGTAGCTTAGCTCTGGCCTGGTTCCGTTCCTTCTTGGAGGACCGCCCCCAGAGAGTGCAGCTTGGGGAGAGTATTTCGGCCCCGTGGAGTCTCAATTGTGGAGTTCCACAGGGGTCGATCATCTCCCCAATGCTGTTTAACATCTATATGAGGCCGCTGGGTGGGGTCATCAGGGGATGTGGAGCATCGTGTCATCAATATGCCGATGACACCCAGCTCTATATTTACTTTTCACCAACTGCAGGTGATGCCGTCCTGTCCCTCCAGCACTGCCTGGGGGCCGTACAGCAGTGGATGCAGGAGAAGGGGCTGAGGTTGAACCCAGACAAGACGGACGTTCTGAGGGTGGGTGGCCCTGTGGATGGTGGCTTGGGAAACTCCCTCATGTTTGGGGGGGTGGCCCTGGCCGCGAAGAGTGGGGTCCGCAGCCTGGGGGTACACCTGGACCCGATGCTCACCATGGAAACGCAGGTGGCATCGGTAGTCCGCACCACCTTTTTCCACCTTTGGCGGATTGCCCGGCTGCGACCTTATCTAGACACGGAGGCACTCACTACCTTAGTACTTGCGCTCGTAATTTCTAGATTAGACTACTTAATGCGCTCTACGTGGGGCTTCCTTTGAAGCTGATGCGGAAACTTCAAGTGGTGCAGAGTGCGGCGGCCAGACTCCTTACTGGAGTGAGAAAATACCAGCATATCTCTCCTACTCTGTCCATGCTGCACTGGCTGCCCATCCGTTTCCGCATTGACTTCAAAGTGTTAATGCTTACGTATAAAGCCCTAAACGGTTTAGGACCTCGATACTTGGCGGAACGCTTACTCCCAACTAGTTCTACCCGTGTCACCCGTGCGAGCCAAGAGGTGAGGCTGAGGAGCCTGATGCCAAGGGAGGCCCGGAAAGAAAGAACTAGAAACCGGGCCTTCTCAGCGGTGGCTCCTCGTCTCTGGAATAACCTACCTCTGGAGATTCGCGCTGCACCCTCGCTGGGTACTTTTAAGAACCAACTAAACCATGGATGTTTAGGCAGGCCTTCCCTTCCAGTTAATTCCTGTCCTTTTTCCTTTTTCTTTCTCTCTTTATTTGGTTTATTTTTATTTTTCCCATCTTATAGAATCATCTAATTAATTAATTGTTATAAAATTTTTAGAACTTGTTATCATTTGTTGTAAGCCGCCTAGAGTGGTCGAAATGACTAGATAGGCGGGGTATAAATACAATAAATAAATAAATAAATAAATAAATAAATAAATAAATAAATAAATAAATAAATAAATAAATAAATAAATAAATAAATAAATAAATAAATACTGTCACCAGGCTAGAGCATTCGTTGCAGACTCTATCCCAACATTGCTTCTTCTGCTAGGTACATCTGGGACGCTCTTTCTCCTTGCTTCTGCTCTCATAGGGCAACAGGACAATGGAAATATTTCTGACAGGAAGGCAAGAAGTAAGCCGCATGTTGTTTTATGATGTATTGGGACAAGTTAATCTCTGCCTTGCACTGATGTTCTTTCTGAAAAGCAAGGGGTAGAGCATTGCAGTGCTGAAACTAAAGAAAGGCTTGCCTTTAGAAGATACACCGAATCTTTATGTTCCCTCCTTTGCTGATATTTTGCATAGGCTGAGGCTCGCTTGAAATAATGTCCACATGTAAACCATCTCATGTAGGACCTCATATATATTTCATCAAGCAAATGTTTAAAGTCTTAGACTTTGCATCTCACCCATTCCAGCTTTTGTGACATCATAGCAACACATCCAAGGCAGGGAAGGTCTCAAAATACTCTGTGTTTCCCCTAATTCTGTTTTTCTTGTTTGAGGTCAAATTAAAAATATACGTTTCATCTACACATCAACATACATCTAATGCTCTAACATAATATTTAACTGAATATTTCAAAACTTACTAAGCAGTTTTTGAGTTCCCTCTTTTGAACTCAGTAGATAAATTGAAGGAGGTAGTGGTGGTGGTGATGATGATGATAATGGCAAATGACACTGCACATTTGTTTATATCTTCACCCATTGAGCTAGTGAATATGATATGTTAAACCACAGACACTTTCTAGTTGTGCAGATAAAGTGCACTCATTCACGTACGACCTCAACTTCCATCTACATCAAAGTGTGGTGAGCCAGCTGTGTGCATCTACCATGCATAGCCTCAGGCTTTTGCGCCGCACCGCAAATATTGTCTTTTATCCCTTGACCACCCAGCCCTCCCTCCAACATCTGCACAATGATATCAGAAGCTAAACCCAAACTGCTGCCCTAGCTCTTGGAATATTCCACTCTTATTCTGCATATCCCAATTCTCAGCATGTGCTACTTTCTTCTTTCTACAGCAGCAGTTTAGCTTTACACCCGGCCCCTTTCCCTCTCTCATTTCAGCAACGCACAGATGGTGTGAAGGTAGTTTGAAATGCCCTAGTAAAGTCCCACTGCTAGGAGTATTAATCACTATACATTGCTTAATTGGGTAACCTTTGCTGTGGCTTAAATAGCGATACCAACGTGCAGCAGCACAGATGGTAATCTGTTATTAATTGATTGCTAATAGTAATGAATGGCTCTGCAATATGGGCTTATACTGTTATAAATAAAGAAGCTGACAACTGTATAAATGGCAGGCAGTGTGCAGAAATGGTTTGATGGGAGTGTGGCTCCCTGCCCACATGGAATACAAGCTGGCACCCAGTACCATAAGGGTTATTAGCTCACTTTTTAAAAAAGAAATGTACACATAACTCCATATATTGACGGATATGTTTGCCCCTTTTGGGGTGAGAAGGTGGGTCTCTCTTTGCCCCATGGTGTCTTCCTCCCCACATAATTAAAATGGCTTTTGATGACCTGTATTGAGCCTATGAATTAGGGCTGTGAAAAGGTCTGCAGCCATCCAGATGGCTATGGACTATAGTTCCCATCATCCCTCAGAATCTGGTTGCTTTTTGAGAACATACAGAGGACTGTAGCCTTCCGAGCCCAGCTATGCATTTATCTACAACTACATCAGAAATTTCTCCTGTACATCTGTATAGAAAACACACATGCCTACAGAGAGATGAGGGATGCTGGAGTGATGTGGTGGTGTTGGCTTCACTTCTCTCATCAAGAAAGAGAGAAGTGCATATCATCGTTGATGAGGCTCGGGCCAGCCCAAAACACTTTGCTGCCGTCTTCCCACTCCATGTACAGAAACGAAGCAGACTCATTGCTGAATCCTTTGTCCACAATGGTGATGGGACTAGGGTTGGCACATCAGTAGCATTGCACTGACACCTCAGGGCCAAAATTGAAGATCAAGGCGGCTCCTTATGATGTCATAAGGCAGGACCCATGTGATGTCAGTTGTTTCTGGGCCACCTATGGAGCTTGGAAATATTCCCCTTTTTCAGACTGCCGAAATTGCTCAGCCACCATGGCTAAGATGGGTGATGAATTCAACCAGCTGACCGTGGAAAAGGACAATGAGCACGGAATCTGGATAAAATTCAGCTAATCAGTTAACATGGCAATCAAGAGCTGGATTTAGATACAGAGTGTGTGGCACAGCTAGTTTGCACTCTCAGCCTGTATCCATTGACAAGTTCCACTGACAAGGTGCAACAAGCACAGGCAGACTGTGGGTGCAGCCACCGAGAGGGGTTCCTTTCCTTCGCTTTCAATTTTTTTACACGCACATTATTAAACTATGCTGTGGTAGTGCCAGGGTTTCCAGGGTTCAAGTGCCAGGCCTTCCACATTAGTGGGGACAATGACATTGTCTGCCACATCCACCCTTCAGAACGTAGATGTTATCATCACAGTAACTAGGGCAGATCTGAAGGGGGATGAAATTTTTCAGCAACAATATATTATTATGAGTTACTGGTCCTAAATAGCTTGTGAGACAAGCTATTTGGGGCCAATAACTTTAGCAAAAAACTTTTCTTTATGGGAATACAGAACAATGGCACTGCTTGCATGTTTGGACTCGCTATGGGGGATTATCATGATGAGTACTTGAACTTAAATCCAGCTACTACACCAGAGTCCATACATTACTAATAATGACCCAAAGTATAAATAAATTGGGACCAGCAGTGCAGGCGATGGTAACATGTGGCCAAAGAGGCTGATTTTAACATATCTGACAAGGAAGCCCTCCATTGGCGAAGGAAGCTGCCTCCACCTTGCCATAGCAGTGAATTAAATGTGTCATTTGTTATTGTGCCTCAGTGACGCGCAAAATAGAAGCCCTGGGTTGTAATCTCCACTCATCTGAGTCTGCACAGTAATTGCTGGCAGCCATGGTAACCAACTTTCCATGGTCATTTATAAACTTGACCCTCCTTGCCTCCTTAGTGCTGCATTAAGATCAACTGCTGTTGGGGTTGGGGCTGAGGCAAAAAAAGAGCGGGAGGGTTGAGAACTGTGTTTGCTAACTAATGGCAGGTTTCCTCAGCCTAAATAAAAGAAGGGCTGACCCTTCCCATTAACAGTATGACAGAGGAATGGCACGGCTTCTCTACATAAGCGATGCAGCGGACATAGGAGGAAAAATGTTGCTGAAACTTGTCAGAGCAGGAAAAGTCATTCTTCCCTGTTACTCATTACAGTGTTGAAACAAGAACTCATTGCCTTATTCATTGGTTGCTTGTTATTTTTTTGTTAGATAGGACTGATTAGAGAATGACATAAAACTTGATGAATTCCCTTTCAGTACTAAATAGGTGGTGTTATTATTTATTTATTTATTTATTTATTGGACTTATATACCGCCCCATAGCGCTACAAGCACTCTCCGGGCGGTTTACAATTTTTAATTATACAGGCTACACATTGCCCCCCCAGCAAGCTGGGTACTCATTTTACCGACCTCGGAAGGATGGAAGGCTGAGTCAACCTTGAGCCGGCTACCTGGGATTTGAACCCCAGGTCGTGAGCACAGTTTTAGCTGCAGTACAGCGTTTTAACCACTGCGCCACGAGGCTCATTACTGTTACTGTTGCACCAAAGAAGTAACTATTCTATCACTTACTACATTACCTTGAAATGCAACTTCATTACACCCTTATTACCTCTTCCTCCAATGCAACTACAGTTAACTTACATTTTAGCTCTCAAACTAATAATCAGAAAAGTCTCATTTTGCTGTCCTGACCATGCTGTTATCCCAGCAATTCATGTTAGGATATATAGATAGTTGCCTAATATTTTGAGGCCCTGAAATAACAGGTAGCAGCTTTTCTGTACAGTACCTTCCCATCCTGGACTGAATCTACCCATGTAGGCTGCCCATAGGAATGTCATGCATAACAAAGAGATTTGTTTTCAGTAAAACCTTTCTTGAGCAACAAAGTTTTTCTGAGCTCTGGTTCTATATTCTTGATTGTTCTTTGGGTCTGTCTTCTTAATTGTTTGTCAACCATATGCTCTGTTATTGAAGAGATGAAAAGATGAAATAATTTGAGGAAGAACTTGCAATTTTAGAAAGTGAAAGCAAAGCTGCTATTAAAGCAATTGGAAGGAATAAAGCACCAGGAGTAGATGGGATACCAGTAGAGTTATTTCTAATGTTGAGCCTGAGTCCATCAAAATCTTAACAAGAATAGAGTGGTCTGGTAGTCCAGATAGGCGGGGTATAAATCAAATAAATAAAATAAATAAATACACCAACAAATATGGAAATCAATGCAATGGCCCAGAGAATGTTAACATCCAATATACATTCCTATACCAAAGAAAGGAAACATCAAAGATTGTAGAAACAAATGTTCCATACAAACAAAGTGATGATCAAGGTTTTACAACATAGACTTCTACCATATTTGCACTGAGAACTACCAGACATATAAGTGGATTCCCAAAAAGATGAGGTATTAAAAATCATCTTACAAATATATGTTGGCTACTTAAATGTACAAAAGAATTTCACAATGTGTTTTACAGACTATGCCAAAGCATTTGACTACATGGATGCTGAAAAGCTATGGATCATTCTAAAATAAATGTTAAAATCAAAATCTTTAGATGCAAAAATAATTCATCTGAGTCTATCATACTCTCGACATATCATGAAAGAACAAGACTCAAGGGGAATAGCAGTAGTACGAGCAAGGCAGTGGGAAGAGAGGAAAACATAACATGAAATGGATGAGTCAATAAAGGAAGCCATGGCCTCTAACTTGCAAGATTTAAGCAAGGCTGCTAATCATAGGACCTTTTGGTCATAATTAATTCATTGATCAGCATAGGTTGAGAACAACCTGACAGCAGAGCATGCGTGCACATGCATTTACTCACACAAACACACATACATACATACCTGTTTTCTGGTTTGCTCTGTGACACTCAAAATCTGCTATTTGAGGCAGTTGTCTCACACTGCCTAATGGCAGGGCTGGTTTCATCTGAAAGATAACTGGTTATATAATCAACATTCAAATGTTAAGTAGCTGAGGAACAGGATGGATACATGGAAACAGCTGAAGAATTTTGTGGCATTGTGATGTTATTTCAGAGGCACACATTTACTGGAGAAAGAGGGAAATGCATACCTTAAATTTATGGGCTTTTGGTCCTGGGTGAACCATTCTTCCTTTGTACCTTCACAAAGAAATTTAATTTTTTTATAAGCATGCTTTCTTGAACACACACAGACACTTGTGATTAAGTAGTAGAATGTAACAAGGAAAACAGACATCTATAATTCAAATCCAATTTCAAATGTACACAGGGATTTAGTCTGAAGATGTGTATTATCATTCTGAGGATCACTTTGGGGGAAAAAATCAAATCAAATTGAGCATTCCAGCTTCCTTCCTTTGACAAAATAACTTTTCACATAGATAAAATTATGGTACACATTTATAAGGAATTTTTATGCTAAAAAACTGAATGCTGAAAAAGCTATAGCCCTGTTCTTGCTGCTGTTAATGCTTCTATTGTGTGCAGTGGCATCATCAATATCAAGAGTGATTGAGATAATGGTACTTGAAGTATTATGGTCAGAATACCAGCATTCTGATGATTCTCAAGACATTAGAGCATGAATATATGACTCACAACTTACAGGACACAAACAACTTACAGACTGTATTATCTATCCTGTGCGGTCTCACTGCTGCAAGATGTAAAACTAGGTTAATATCCGGCATGCAAGAGGGCAACAGATGTCAATACAGGGTGTTGGGGAGAAGAACTGCCAAATTATAAGCTCATGGTTTGTGACTATCTGGGGATGTTTTGGCCCCGGATCTCAGGTTTCACATCTGTGGGTCGAGACATCTTGCCATTGCTAGATATGGCTTGGAGCAGAGCTCAGAATGGTGCAGTGTAAAAGGAACTCACAAGATTACCCATAACTCAGTGTTATTCATTACATTTAATTAACTTAGATGTTACTTGTTACACCTAAAAAGTAACTTTGTAACTCCAGATTACATTACTCATTACTCCAAAAGTAATGTTACTTGTAAGCAAAGCTTGAAAGTATCTAGTGACAGGTAACATAAATATATAAATAAAATCTCAAGTCAATTCTGACTTATGCCAACCCTTCCCATTGTTTTCTAGGTATAAGTGATTTATAAATCCCTCTTTCTACTGGCACTCTATACCATGGGTCACTGGGACTTCTCAGGCTCCTCTCTTCCTCTCTCTTTTCCTCCTCCTCCTTTCCTTCTCTCTCTCTCTCTCTCTCTCTCTCTCTCTGGTCCCCTAGGTGCCCTATTGCAATATTAATCCAGTACTGGCATCAAACCAACTGACATCCCCACAACTGCCCCTTTGCTTCCTCTCTCCCCATTCTGCCAACCACTAGCATCTCTGCACAGGCTTTGATACATCAGTTCAAGTAATCACACTACCCAAACAGATTCAAATTCATTTGACTAGAAAAAAGTAGAAGCCCCAGCAGAAGAAGGGGAAAACTATAGTTGAGGGGTGGGCTTCAGGGCTGATTCATATTGATTTGTATGTATAATCAATGGAAAACAATATAAATCAGATTGACCCATTCTCAAAAGCATTTCTTCATTATTTGTATTACCTTCTTAGCAGAACAGGAAACAACTATAAATATCATTGTTGGTTCTGAGTAAGTGGGTCTCTGTCAGAATGGTAGGGCTATTCGTGGATTATTCAGTGGTTCTTAACGTGGGCGATAATGCCCCCCAGGGGGCAATTTCATTTTTCAGGGGGGCGGTAGAACGAAAAGGGGCGGTGTGGGGGTGAAAGAACAGAAGGGGGTGGTAGGGGGGCGCTGGAGCGAGCCAAACCTGTGAAGGTGACTGCAGCTGCAGTGCTGGCAGTAGATCCGGTGCTGCTGCTGCCGCCAGATGATCCAGCTCTTTCTATCTGCCACGTCTCACCTTTCTCCTTTAGGGGAGCACTGAGTGTGGATCGGGTGGAAGGAAAGGGTCTCTTGGGTCCTCTTCCTCGCCCCGTGAAGCGCTGCTTTGCACCCAGGTGGGGAGGGAGACAAGGTAGGTAGGCAGGCAGGCAGGCAGGCAGGCAGGCAGGCAGGCAGGCAGGCAGGCAGGCAGGCAGGCAGGCAGGCAGGCAGGCAGGCAGGCAGGAAGGAAGGAAGGAAGGAAGGAAGGAAGGAAGGAAGGAAGGAAGGAAGGAAGGAAGGAAGGAAGGAAGGAAGGAAGGAAGGAAGGAAGGAAGGAAGGAAGGAAGGAAGGAAGGAAGGAAGGATATCACCTCAGGGAGGGGGGCGATGATAATTTCCTCAATGGCTCAAGGGGGTGTTTCTTTCAAAAAGGTTAAGAACCACTGGATTAGATTATGCAAAATGCCTAGCAGACAATCTACAGTCTTGAAACCATCTCCCAAGACTGGAATTATGACTGGTGAACCTTGTCATTTAGCTTACTTGCTTGCAAGAAGCCTCTGAGAACCCAAGGAGAGCCCTTGACTGAATAGCGAGAAGCATCAGTGATGGACGACTGACAGAAGCAATTCCATTTAATTTAATTCAATCATACTTGGGTTTCCCTGACAAGCAGAAGCCTCACAAAAGGACATCCCCTCGGGTCTCTGTCAAGGGTGTGCAAAACCTCTCCTGGATGGGGTCATATTTGTTCGGTTTGAGGTTTGATCTCCTGAGCCTATTTGTCATCTGTATCAATTCCGGATCTGATGGCAGGTTGTTATATAGCACATTGCCCTCTCTGCTGTCTCGTTCTACAAAGGTCAAATGCAATTTTCTCCAGTTCCTTTTGACAAGGCATCATAATAGAATGCCTGATAAATTGAGGACGCTGTCATCCTTGCCATAGCTCAGATTTGGACCACTGGAATAGAAGCCCTTTACCCACAAAAAGTGCTTCCAAAAACCAACCACCCCTGTAAGTTATTCATACGAAGGTCCTCCATATTAGCTTGACAGGCCTCTGTGTACCAGCTGAAATTTCATGAAATTGCTTGCTTCCTTAGATCTCCAGAAAGGGAGACAAATCTCAGGTTAGGTGGTCCTGAGAATATGAGAAAACTTGATTTTGTTGAGTGAGTGAGAAAGTGAGAGAGAAAATGTGTATGTTGTACATGTATTTGTTCAGGACATGGCACCACCAATCTACATTTTATGTCTCACTTTCTCACAGGTTATGTGCACATCCACATTATATTGCTGTTGTTACAGAAGTGCCTACTCTTTTGTCACCACAAAGGTCCACACCCTAGTGTCAGGTTTTGGTCCTGAAATCTCAAGGATAGGAAGGCAAAAAGCTGGCAGCCAACTCCTACAAGGCTGGCCCCATCTTTAGGCAAAACGAAGTAATTGACTCATGTGGAAAATGATGGAGACATCCCTTCTAGTTATCTGGAAGTTGAGTCATGGCAACTGGACCTCTTTCTTATTAGGGTGAAACATTTCACTACTCATCCAAGTAGCTTCTTCAGTCTTTACTGCAGACTGCAGATGTGAGATTTTCACTCACCCCCCAATCAACCGCATCCAAAGCCTCTTCATTACTGAAGTCAACTCCTTTGATTTCGAACAAATGCAAAAGGCTGATAGAATTGGAATCTACAGTGGGGTCTTGACTTGAGAACTTAATCCGTATTGGAAGGCAGTTCTCAAGTCAAAAAGTCTGTAGGTCAAGTCTCCATTGACCTACAGTGCATTGAAAACCGATTAATCCCGTAACAGGCCGTTTTTGTTCCATTTTGGTCTTTTTCTGGTCTGTAAGTCAATTCTCAGGCTGCAAGTCAAACCTAAATTTTGCGGCCAGAGAAGTCTGTAACTCAAAAAGTCTGTAAGTCAAGCCGTCTGTAAGTCAAGGGTCCACTGTACCCTGATTAAGAAAGCCGAGCCAAAGCAGAAGCCCAAGTCATCGAAGCGTAAGTCTTTGCAATTGAAAAAGGCTGTGGATGAACTCTCAGTAATCAGATCTCCTTCAAAATCTGTGGAGAAAGAACAGGAGGAGCTTGTATGCTTTGAATCTGTTTCAGAGAAGGAAACCTCATATCTCCAAGCTTCATCACTGCTGTCAGTCAACCCCAGAGTGGAGCAGGCACACCCAAGATGTGTTCAGGATGCTTTTTTCTCTCCAAGAAATTCCATCCCAGGAACTGGAACCCCATCTAAGTTGTAGGCACCAATCTCATGGTTCGTCTTCTGCATCAGTCTCTACTGTTTGAGAAAAGTCCATGTCAAACAGGACCCAATATACACACCTCCATATTTCTATGGGTCAATGCTCCATTGCTATCTGGGATCCAAGTTGCATTTCCTCCCACCCATGTATGAATATTCTGGGCATCAAAGAGAGAAACCTCTGAGAGCTCTACTGGTTATAGGTGGCATCATATTCAATTAAAAAACCTCTGGTGCTAAGACAATTTTAACCCGTGAAATTTTCTCACTCCCTCATTATCTGCCATCCTCCAATGCTGCTCCTGCAGTGAGGATACGAGACCCAGTAAATCCCATCTTTGGACATAATCAAACAATACGATATAGACCAAGCTTCATCTGAGAAGCCCTCTTTGCTCTTGTGAATTCCTGAAGAAGTAGAAGACATATCCCCTTCCACGTCTCCCTTACAAAAATTTCTGGAAGACACACCTTTACTCCCTTATTTGCAAAATATTTGTGAATAGGTCATCCTGAAGGAAGCCACGGCTGACTGGAAGACTAAGAAAGAGTATTTTCACTGTAACATTTTTCTGCAGATCGCATTGTTATTGTTGCTGGTGGCAATGTTATTTTTATTGCCATTTTAAAGTCACCCAAAATGGTATATAGGGTAACCGTAAAATCATGCAATATCATAATTAAAAATATACCTAGCAATCAATTTCTAAAAGCTATAACAATGAACATATAATAACACCAGCCAGACTGAAAGCTGTTACAAATTAAAACTGGCAGCAATAAAAAAATTGCTTTTAGACAGCAAAAGCCAGTTAAGATACAGAGTATCTTCAATTCCTAGTGAAAGACACAACTGACAGATCCCATTTCAAAGAACATTCCACAGCTGTCTTAACATGGCTGTTTTGTTCTATACATTCTATTCTGGTTGTTTTGAGATTTTTATTTGACTGAAAGCTTCTACAAGTTCTAAATAAATAGAATTCATGTTCGGCCATAAAACTCACTGGACCAGTCATTCTCTTTCTTTGGGACAGGAGCCATTGCTTGGTGTGCGAACACATGCTTTGCATGCAAACAAACAACCTCCGGCATTTCTGAATAAGCCTTGAAAAAAAAAAACTGTTCTCCCAGACTGTGGACTTGTCATTGGAAAGTAGAGGTGGGTGATCTCCACAGGTCTGGGAGCTTCATCCACACATCCTTGAACCTCGGAGGGCCATATCTGATCCTACAACCTCATCCCCAGTTTTTTTTCCCTTGCATTCTTTAGATCCAAAAATGGCAAAAACATATTCTTTTAAAAGGTGACCCTCAAACTACAGCTAAATTGCCCCCTACATCTCCTAAACGGCACAGGAAGACTTCTGAATCCAAAATGTTTTTTGGTGGATGAGAACTTAAAGGGGGTCATGACATGTAACATGTAGATCACATGTTGTCCAGCTTTGATGTAAAGACAATATTGAGCTAAGTGGACTGCTGGGCACTTCCTGTATTTTACAACCTAAGCTACTGTCCAGGAGCCAGAATCCTATGACAGGTCCCAACTAGAGTGCACCCACTGAATCAGTTATCTGATACTGTATAATTCTATAAATCCCATCAGTTTAATGAGTCTACCCCAACTGACACTGCCAATAGGATTCTCACCAGGGCTGTCGAGAGAACAAAATTAAGAGGAGATTTAATCTGCCCCTTCGAGCTCCTTGGAAGCAGAAAGCAGAAAGAGCTCAAAACAGAACAATACTTTTCTTCAAGATTCCTGATCCTGGATAACAACCGGTCTTACAGTCAAGGAATCCACATTCCCTATTCTTGCCTTCTTACTTCAATAGCCTTGCATTGGCTTTCCTTCCATACCCATGTTAGTGTGTTACACTACAGTTGGGATGGACAATTACTGTCCTTCAAGATGTTGTTGGTTGCAACTCCCATCTGCTCTAGCCAGGATAGCCAAGTTTGAGGGATTATAGGAAACAAATCTGAACTAGAGATGGCCATGAATTGACAGTTCAGAGGTTTGTGTTGGTTTGTTTAGTGGACAAACAGGTGTCTGGTGCTGGTAGGCATCCATTCAGAGGCAGTGCCCCAGCTTCCCTGCCTCACCTCCTCTGGGTGTTGCCTATGAGTGGGTGCCTGCCAGCAGAGGTGGGACTAGGAAGTGTCAAACACTTGTTCGGCCATTAAACGAACCAGCACAAAACTGCCAAACTGACAGCTTGTGCCCATCTCTAGTCTGAACAGATCTTAGAAGCCATCATGGTCACCAGCCATGCTGGTGAGGATCCTCCAAAAAAATTAACCTTTCCAAGTTCAGTAACTCTGGGGTGCCACATGGGGTACACCTTTGCACTGGAGTCTGATGGAAACCTAGGAAACAGGTCTGAAATAAAGATACTTTGGAATGTCAAACTCCATTTTATTCTATGTTTCGGTATAGTAGATGGAATATGTGTTGTTTCTTTTAAAAATAAAATAAAATAAAATACATGAGATAGAAAAACTTGTCACTATGGAAAAAGTATACCAAGCTATTTTTAGAAGGCAAATCTGAGGTGGGGTAACAAGGTCTTGGCCTGCTCTGTTCCCATCTGCCACCAAACATTGCAAGCCATTAGCTGGGTTATTTCATCATGGAAAGACGGCTGCCTTACTCAGCAACAACGTGCAAATGCCACTTAAGTGTTATTATCTCTTGTCAGGTTGTGTTTGGCTACATCTGTTACACTTTAGAATGTGGCCTGCTGGAATGGACTTAATGATGACAGGCCAGTCACCCAGGGACAACAAGTTCCAGTCAGATAATTTCGGGATAAACAAAGTAACCACCACATGCAACTCTTTCTTTTTCTGATCCATAGAGGCCAATTAAGGTATGCAAGAACTAGTTCATTTCTCACGATAGGTTGTATTTTTGTCCCCTTCTTTTTCCAGTCTCAGAACAGAAGTGATCCGTCTGGGTTCTACAACTATCTACGTGAATGTTCTCTAATTATTCCCCATTTTCAACAGGGCTTTGCTAAACGTTGGCATGAGCTACAGACTTGAGATCAAAAGCTGTACTCTCCCTTGGATGTTTTGATTTGTTTTGTTTTCTCTTCCGCTTATTAATGCTGACTATTTGTCACAAAGAAACATCCTTAGTAGGGGCCATAAGGGCTCATTGTCCAGTCTCCTAGGGCAAAGCTGTAGTGGCCACCAGTCATGCTGGGGCTGACAAATCTAGGGCAAGGAGTGGGCCAGATACAGTTCATGTGCTGAGTTGTTGTTTAGTCGTGTCTGACTCTTCGTGACCCCATGGACCAGAGCACACCAGGCCCTTCTGTCTTCCACTGCCTCCCGGAGTTGGGTCAAATTCATGTTGGCCTCACCCATTTCCTTAGTTCCTGCTCCCTCTGATTGTGCTGTGGCGGCAGCAAATATTGGTAGCTTTGGAGACCACATTTTACCTTTGAAACAAAGAAGGAGGTTCTTTTTTATCTTCAAACCAAATCACAAGTGTGAGCTACTACTGTAGGTGTGGTTCAACTTGAAAACAAGCCAAACATTCCAGCATGTCTTGTTTTAAGGATCGTATGCAGATTTCCTACACAGCTCCAGCCATGCTATCAGGGTTCAGCAAAATTGCGGCAAATTTTGTATTGGGAGAGGAAAAGTGTAGCTCTTGCTGGGTTTAGGGAGCAATAAGTTCTCCACAGTCCTGAAGCTGTCCATCTCATTTAAAACTTTGGATTAGGATTGGGAATAGTTGTTTTTTGGGGTACAGTTCCCAGAATCCCAGTATAGCAAGTGGTGGCTGAAGAATCCTGGCACTTGTAACCCTAAAAAAGGATTTCCCCCCTATGTTTTGCAGTGGATACACAAATAAAATCACATCTGGAGATTGTGCCAGTTTGATAAACAGTCTAGCATTCCTCAGTCTGCCATGTCCAATATCCACATCATTCTATGACTTTAAGCTGCATGAAAATTCTATTTATATGCAGTTTTCCCTAACATGCAGATATTGTATGCACCTTCCCCTAGTATAATTCCTGCATGTAACCTTTCCTGATATTCATACTTTCTATGCACTCTTTCTCACACACCCATGCACAGACACAATTGTTGATCCAAGAACTCCATTGCCACCCATACACAGAAAGTACCAAGCAGAGGATGTGTCTGTCTTAGTACCATAACTCGCAATAAGTATAGAAATAGTCAATAGACTTGAGCCTATGATGATGAGCTAACACTTATGTAAATCCCATTGATCTAATGGATATACTCTAGCTGAGATGACCAACAGGAATTTGGCTGTTGTGAAAATTTGGCTTGTTTTCACATATAAAGCCCTAAACGGCTTGGGCCCTGGATACTTGAAGGACCGCCTCCTTCCATATGAGCCTACCCAGCAGTTAAGATCTAGCCAGGGGGCCCTTTTGAAAGAGCCATCCCTCAAGGAGGTTAGAGGGATGGCTTGTAGACAAAGGGCCTTCTCGGCAGCTGCCCACAGACTATGGAACGCCCTCCTGACTGAGATTCATCTGGCACCAACGTTGATGACATTTTGGCGCCAGGTCAAAACCTTCCTGTTCCAGAAGGTTTTTAATTGAAATAACATCAACTGTGGGTCCTGATGATGGCAATTTTAATTGTATTTTGTATTCGCGAAGGCTTTCACGGCTGGGATCTAATGGTTGTTGTGGGTTTTTCGGGCTTCTTGGCCGTGTTCTGAACACGGCCAAGAAGCCCGAAAAACCCACAACAACCATTAATTGTATTTTAATTGTATTTTAATCATTTTATTTTTATTGTATTAAATTTTAATTATTGTAAGCCGTCCAGAGACCTCTGGGCAGAGTGGGCGGCATATTAATTAATTAATTAATTAATTAATTAATTAATTAATTAATTAATTAAATCAATCAATCAATCAATCAATCAATCAATCAATCAATCAATCAATCAATCAATCAGATGGAGACTCCATCTGTCACTGTGAGCTCCTTGGAAGAAGGACAGGCTAAGAATGCATCAATATTCATTTTCAAGATTACCAGTCCCAGACAGCAACTTCTTTTACTGAACTCTGGGCTACTGACAAGAAAACCAAGTTTCCCAGTCTCCTATCCTTGCCTGAATAGCCATACACTGGCTTTCACCCCTGGATTATTCTAGCATGTTATGCTAGAGTTGGGGTGGACAATTGGTGGCCTGCCAGATACTGTTGGCTGCAACTCCCATCTGCTCTAGCCAGGTTAGCCAAGACTTTAATTCCCATAAAATACTCTGTATTTCAAGGGGGTATAATAAAGAAAGGTGACTTTCTGAAGGGATTAACATGCTAATATGGGACCCTTGAAAGGCGGAGTCCTTGGACCACAACTGCAACTAATTACTTTTTGGAAATAATTTTCTAGACTCATAGGGGAACATACCAGAGGGAGACCATCCAAAGGCTCACATCTTGCTGTGGCTGCAAGAAGGGAAATATACGGGCAATGTAACTGAAGCACTGTTTCTCTGCTTATCTGCCCAAGAAGGAATTTGAATTGCAGATTGTCAGACCTGTAAAAATGAATATAATTTTCAGAATCAGGAAACCAGATAAAGCTGCACTGGATGAGGAAGGAGAGAGAAACCTGGAGGGAAGTTGACTAAATTATAACCACAAAACTTCACTTCAAAAAGAATCAGCAGAATAGTCCCACCTGAAACATTTTATTTCTGGAAGGGCATCTGAATAGGAGCAACATTGAATAAGGTTTTTTAGAACTAGCTGGCAAGTTTGAAAGCAGCAAGGCTGGCACATCTGGGCGGAATTCACAAAGAACTCAGATATGGAAAGGCTAAGAGAGGAAGAAGCATGGATTGGAAGGAGCAACGCTGGGCTGATTTGCATTTACTTGTATGTCATGTTGTCAGTGGAAAATAACGTGAATCTAATTGTCCCAATCCTGAAATATTCCTCACATTATTTGCCAATGTAGTCATCTCCTTAGTTAGATTTGAATGGTATGACTTCGAACTGGGGTGGCTTAGGCATCACTTCATCTGCTGCCTCAGGTAACAAAAATGTCTTCAGCCACCCATAGACTGAGACCCTTTCATTTGCCCCACCAAAGAGATGTTTAGATAGCAGTCTACATGACATTAGGCAACTGTCTTCACCCAGACTTTCATAAAAATCATACCTCGTGGCATGGAAGAAACCAGCTAGTTTGCTATTGTATGACAAAAGATGCTTGCATGGAAGCATTTAAAGCAGCCTCTCTGTGCAATTATAAATTATGTTCCTGCATTCATCAACATATGTTTCTTCCATCTCAAGTGTCAACATTAGACTATAACAGGATGCTAGTGGGCTCATCAGATGGAGCATTCATACTGTGAATTGTACCTACTCCAGCGCTAATGTTATTGCCATTTTTCATGCCATCTATATGATAAAATCTGTGACTTTCTCTGCTTCTTTTGTATCTTCTGCAGACCTAGGGCTGTTTGTTGGGGGGGGGGGCAGAGTTTAGCATTATGGCATTTCCTACTGAAGTCCAATTCTGCAGCCAGAAGCTTTTAACTCACTTCCAGTTATTTACAGACCTTTTAAAAATATCATTCCAGGACAGAAGCTGCTGCAGTGAGTAGATTTCTTTTCCTTTTTCCTTTTTTAATTTTTGAAAAGATTTCAAGATTTCCTGAGGACAACCTGTTTTTGGAGACATGTCTTTGGTAACAGAGGTTTGGGTGTGATTCCCAGAAAGCAAGGCAATCCTTTGGGGCTGAGTGTCAGAAAGGAGGGCGGAATTTCCCCCTCACCTGGAAGAGTCCAATATGATTTACAAGGAGACAATCTGCCCTCCTTTTAAGCAGTCAAGGCAAATCAATATGTCAAATCAAGCCCTACAGAGGTGGATGCTTCTCGTAAAGAAATCTTAGTTGAGCTAAGGAACATGCAGGTGATTTTATTGCATGAGGGGGACGTGTTAAAAGTCAAGCCAAACCTTTAATTCCCATAACCATGATGAATAAAAGACTCCATACATCAAGGGTGTATATTAAAGAAAGGTGGGTTTTCTAAAGCCATTAACTTCCTAACATGCACCAACGTGGACCTGAAAAAAAGGTGCTAGGTTGATGGATGTACTTGTCATATTTATGGTTTGTAGCAGAGTGATTAATGGGCTTTGTGGTTTATAATGCAATGCTCATTTAACTCTCCTTTTAAAGTTTGCAATGATTTATTAAATCCTGCACCGCACTAGCATTCCAATGGGATGGAGCTATATTATTATATCACTCAGGCTTATCAATTAGGCTGATGCAACTGACTGGGTACCATGATAAAGTCTTTCTTCAATGGGAGAGTTTTAATCCTGATTAAAATGGAATTTGTACAGACAAACACAAACACAAATCATCCTAATTTGCCTGCCCACCTCCACCCCTCCCAATACAGTACTCTTCAATCTAGTACTGGGTTTCTTCAGATAGAAAGATATCAGGTAAAATATTTGCCCAATATTATGACTTTCCCCTCTCTTGGAGGTAGCCCGTTATACACTGCCAAAAAGAAGGAACACATTGCTGAGAGAAAGATTTGCATAAAATATGGAAATTCTAATTATATGTGTGATGAAAAAGGAAAAATAATTATTAAACTGCATAACTCAAGTGGTTAATTCCTTAAAATCTGAGTTGGCAAACATAGGCATTCAACCACAATAGTGCTGCATTATGGGAACCATACTGGTAGCTTCCAAAATGCACCTGATCTTTAATACACATGTAGAAGACACGTACAACTTGATCCTTTCTTTGCTGGCGATCACTGTGCTTTATGTAGCCGAGGCACATATCAAAATTCAAATTCAAAATTCACTAATCACACCTTTGGAGTAGAAAGAACTTAAAATTCAAATACCTAGAAATCAAAACTGATCCCCCCCCAATTAAATGTGTAGGAAACAGACAAACTTTTTGCAAGAGAAAGCTTCAGGGCTGGCGTATTGCAACAAAAAAAATGCCCCACCACATTTTGGATAATAGGGACATTTGCAAGATAAATATCAGATGATCATAGAATTGTCAGGTTGGAGAGGATACCCTTGCCATTAAGTTCAATATCTTGTCAACAGAGATGGGCATGAACCGGTTCGTCCCAGTTCATAAAGGCGGCAGCACAGGTACTGTTTCTCCCCTCCCCCACCTTTTCTGGCTCAAACACCCTCTAATCAGGCCTAGCTTGCTTGGTTTTTTCCACCTCCTCAGCTAATCTCCCAGTAACTAGCAAGAACACAGACTTCCCTACCCCACCATTTTGCCTGAGTGGGAGATCAGCCAAGAGGGTGGGGTAGAGGAGCCTGAGCTATTGCCAAGACTGGAAGATCAATTGAGGTGAGAGGAAAAACAAACAAGCTGGGTCTGGTGAATGGATGTTTGAGCCAGAGGAGGTGGGCGAGGGAAGCAGCAGCACCTGTGCTGCCGCCTATACGAACTGGGACGAACTGGTTCATGCCCATCTCTCCTTGCCAATGCAGGAGTCCACAGCTAAAGCACCCCAAAACACTCAGCTACCCAACCTTTGTTAAGGAAAAACAAAAATACTCCAGCAAAGAGAAATCCATCATCTTGCACAAAATTAAGCAGGAAATGTTTTCAAGCACATATGTAGGTTGGATACAAGAGTAGGCATTCTGCCATGTATCTGCCCCAGGTAATGAATGGTACTGTTATTAGTTTCAGAAATTTGAATTAAAGTCTAAAATGAACCAGACGTCAGTGGAGGTCCTTCTTTCCCAACCAACCGTCCCATGGCCCTCCAACAGCTACATTCTGCATTAATGGAGGTTTCTAGACCATCTTCAATGATAGCCACAAGTATGACACCTCACTATGCTTTTTATTGGAACACTAAATAAAGGCAACCTGCCCTTCACAGATCCAGATATCAACACATTCTAGAACAAACAGGCAAACTTATCTTATGGGTAGCAGACCCTTCCTTCTCTTACTGGTGAGGACAGCTGTGGCTTAACATCACCTGCACTCTCTTTATTTAAGAGACCAAAATCCTTCTTAGCCAGTAATAAGTTTCCAGCCTTTCATTGAATTCCCCCTTAGCCAAGAAAGGGGAAAAATTAACTTTTAAAGAGCACCAACAGGCTTCTAGAAATAAAAGACTTATGTCAAGGTTAATTGCCTGATAACTTTGGAATAGAACCAATCTAGGCCTTCTGCTAGCCTGACAGCAGAGACAGAAATGTCAGTGCTGGCTCATTATCCTAATATAAGGAGAGCCATGGGATCATCTATCATTCAGTAAAGTAGGGGATTGGCCAGGCAAAAAAAACCAGCACAGTGTGCCTCTGCCTATTGATTTACTCTTCTCTGGAAAATCAGTCCTCGGAAGAAGGCTAAAACAATGTACAACACTTAGGGCTTTCTTGTAGGCGTACATTTTAGATACAAGGCCCATTGTTGGTGAAATGAGATTCTGTACTGCTCTGTGCACATCTCTGCCAATTGCCTTTTTCCCTCAAAGTAGATCAGCATTTCTCTGCTTCCAGTAGAAACAGACCACCTAAACTATGAAGCAGCAGCTCACAGCTGAAGATGGACAAATGAAATATGTCAGCATATTTTTTTTATTTATTTTATTTTATTTATATCCCGCCTATCTGGTCGGATCAGGACCACTCATTTTGGTGAGTTTCTCAGATAAAACAGAATCCTCTCCCTTTGTGACTACTCAAATTCAATCCCTATTATCAAGAAGGAGACATGCATTTCACATCACTTGTCACATAGGTTTTATAGAGAAGGGATCTCTTTGAAAATGAAAGAGATGGAAGCTGTAATTCAGCACCACAAATGTGGTTAAACCTACAGGGATTTTAACCCAGATTTTAAAAGGCAAAGAACTCATAATCTTTGGATGGATCTGTCACTTTCTCCCACATCTGAAACCTCAAGTTACTGTATTTTTTGCACCATAAGACTCACTTTTTTCCCACAAAACAGGGGGGTGGAAAGTCTGTGCATCTTATGGAGCGAAGAAAACAGATTATATTTTCCTGTTTTCTTCTCCTAAAAAATTGGTGCGTCTTATGGAAAGGTGCGTCTTATGGAGCGAAAAATACGGTATTTCCTTCCCATTTAGAAATAACTGGCAAACTGTAGTAAGGTTCCATTTTTAAAAACTGTTTTTACTTGAGATTCCTCACTCACTGCTGTTCTTATACCCACTGCTGGGAACACAGGGAGGCCTCCAGCTGGTTGCACTGGGCAGCATTTTGAGCTTACAAAATTACAGAGCTGAAAGGTTCTCAAAGGACATCTTTTTCAAATCACTGCTGATACATGAATCCCTTTCAGTGCCTCTGATGGATGGCCAGTCAGCCTTGGTAAAAAATAACTTTAAGAACTGTTAGTTCACCACCACCACCACTTGCAGCTGTCTTATAAACGGTCTGAGGTATCAAGACATTTCAGCCAACCTCCTACCATTTCCTCTTCCATACAACAAACAAAGGTACAAAAGCCCTGCCTCCCAGAAACCATAATGGCAGGTAGAGGCTGTAAGGGGCACCTGTACATGTAGCAGGACATTGGTAAGATGATCACAACACAGAGAAGAAACAAGGAAGAACATACCATGAAGTAGGTCCTACAGCCATTGTAATCATCATAGATCACAAGCTGAATATGAGCCAACAATGTGATGTGGCTACAAAAAAAGGTAAATGCTATTTTAGGCTGCAGTAATAGAAGAATAGTTTCCAAATCCCACGAGGTGCTAGTCCCCCTCTATTCAGCACTGATTAGGCCTCACCTTGAGTATTGTGTCCAGTTTTGAACACCCCACTTCAAGAAGGATGCTGACGAATTGGAACAATTTCAGAGGAGGGCAACAAGAATGATCCAGGGACTGGAAACCAAGCCCTATGAAAAAAGACTGAAAGAACTGGGTACTTTTAGCCTTCAGAAAAAAAGACTGAGGGGAGATATGACAGCACTTTTCAAATACTTGAAAGGCTGTCATATAGAGGAGGGGCAAGATCTGTTCACGATCATCCCAGGGTGCAGGATACACAATAGTGGGCTCAAGTTACAGGAAGCCAGATTTCAGTTGAATATCAGGGAAAACTTCCTAATTGTATGGCAATGGAACCAATTATCTCGAGAGGTGGTGAGAGGTAACAATAGTAAAACTACTCCCTACATATCTCATGTACTCTACCACGACCTGTGAAGGTCACGGTATGTTGGATGCAACTTGGTGACACATAACAAGCAGCTATAAATAGGACAAGAACCTTGTCTTCTTCTACATAATCTAAGATTATCTTGGCTAAAATTCAGAGCACCCATGAAGTAGGATATCCACATGAAAAAGATGGAGATCATAACACTTTGAGCAAAGGGAGGGAAATTTGAGGTATAGCCTTCATGACAAATTACACGCACTTACATTCCTTTTTTACACAGCTATTAAATATCATAGGAAGTGTCTCATCTTTTTCCTATGGCCCTCCAATACTGATGACAGACCTTTCTGGCTCTGTGTCTTAGGACTCATTTAATAGAATCTAGCTGCCCATTTAATTTATTCTCTAGCTGTAAATACAGGATGGTTGTGTTTTTTTAGTTATCCATTAATATTTTAGAGGAGGATTCTAATATAACAAGAAACTGCAAAAACTTTGTGAAGGTTTGTTTTTTATTTTACCTTATTTCATCACTTTTTGTACTTTGGATGCCAATCTGCTGCACTGCTTGAAAAAGTTACTATTGGGAGTTACAACCCCAGAACTGGAAGCTGCAGTCTCCCCTCTTCCTTAAATAACCCTTCTAACCTCTGGCATGCTTTCACATTACTATCTCAACTCCTTGCCCAAGCAATATAAATGAGACGATATTCCAACGATGCTCATCTTTGACAGCATCGATAGTCCATTTTCCTTCTCTGCAAATAAAGGTTATGCTGGTCCAATTATTCCAGTAAGGTAATATCAATAAGACAGCTAATTACGGCAATTGCATAATGGATCATTAAGTAGCAATTATGACTTTGTCAAGTGCTTGGCAATTTTATGCAAGAATCACTCAGCACGTTGTGGGGAAAAAATTATCCTCTTGGCATCACTGTCTTTCTGGCTGCAAACAACAACCCCAAAAGTTGGGAATGGGGAATGCAGAAGTTTAATAGATATGTGGAAAACGAAGCACATTGTAAAATAACATCTTTATGGGGATGTGCCATGTGGAAAAGATTTCCATAATTACAGCAATCATTGGCACACTTCTAAGGCTACTGTATCAACAGGGCAATTTATGCATGCATAACTTAATAATTGCTAGGAAAATTTCAAGGCAATAGGCAAAGAGGAAGCCCTAACATAAAATGGATTGGCTCAATAAAGGAAACCACAGTCTTTAATTTGGAAGGCCAGAGCAGGTTTTGGACCTTTTCAAGATTATGAATTCATGGAGTTGCCACAAGTTAGAATTGACAGCACATAATTGCAACATACTTAGCAATAAGCCTCACTAAGTGTATTGGATGTTGCTCTCACGTAAGCACAAACTATTTGAGCCTTCAAGATCTTAATCCTCATATAGCTGGATGGAATATGTTAGGCCTCCAGAACTAGATCTACAAAGCAGGCAGTTTGAGGCACTTGCGATGTATAGATTTTATTTTTAATTTTTTTTTGTACACAAAAAACTGCTGGGGCAGAACATTCTCCCAGCAAATATATTGTTTTTGCCATTGCAGTACTTTTTTTATTCCAGACAATGTAATATATTGGGACAAAAACATACCATGTCATGTTTTGGCAAATCATGATGCATGAACCAAACACAATGTGCTACTAAATCACATGCCCCCATTCAGGGAGAGGACACCAACATTCTCTATGAGTTGAAGCGCCAAAAGATTAACTGCTGGATAGCTCAGTGGTTTAGGCTGGGAGATAGAATCCCCACTGTACTTCTTTGACAGGGCTGGACTTGATGATCTATAGGGTCCCTTCAGCGCTGCAGTTGCATTATTGTTGTTGTTGTTAAACATATCAGGCACAGTCAAAATTATAAAAACATTGACTGGTACTATGTGATAGATACAAGTTTTAACCAAAAACCTATCTGTTAAATATCAGTGTGGTATATATGCTGTTCTTAATATTGCCGGGTTTTGTAGCTCTGTTGATGTTATTTCTGTAACCTGCAACTGCTTATAATACTGTATGAAATTTTTTGATATTGTTCCCAAAGCCCCAATGATGATGGGGATTTATTATTACTATTAATAGTAGTCGTCATCATTGTAATAGTAATCATAGCAGTCGTAGACTTGTAGTACATGAAAAACAATCCACTACCCTAAACCTTTTCTTCTTTCTATTCTACCAGAGTTAGCAAATACTAGAAGGAGCTCAATGGAAGTCTCCCCACCAACCCCCACATCTCCTGACACATGACAGTTATAGAACCAGCCACCCACACAGACAAAATGACCTGAAATTAAAGCAGACATTTAAACATCCCTTTATTAACAGATGGCATTATCGTTTTTATGGCTTCCCTGGAGAGTCTCAGCGTGTCTCATTTCATTTGAATAAATTATTAATTTCACTTAATTAGGATCATTCACCAGCCGGAAGACACATTTTGTTTTTCTTGTTCGTTATGTGAGTGGGGAACCAGGTATGTGTGTGGTATCTGCAAGGACTTTGGTTTCATACAGGGCCAGGTGACAACCCATTTTTTTCCAGAAGAAGGAGCTGCTGCCTGGCCGCACTTCCAGGTGGCAAAGCAATAAAAGCAAAAGCAAAGGAGAATGTAGCCTGTACAAACTGCACTTATGAATGGCCAGAACAATTTAAAGCAGGGCCAGACCAACCAACCATTAGGCAGACCTCTTCAGGCAACAGAAGCTGGAAGGGATAAACCACTACTCTAAATTCCACCACCACCACCCCGAATCCTCTGGATGTTCCCATATATTGGAGGATAGTGCTCAGTATGCCACTTTTCCTGGACCCTTGAACTTGTTGGAGTTTTTGCAACCATGCATGCTGCCTTTAGTAGGCTTGGCTGGGAGGGGCTTTCTGGGCTGGGGTGACTGACAGTCTATCCAGCACTAGCCAATTCTCTGCCTCTAAATTCAAAGAGTTTTTTTCTCTCTCTCTTGTCTGTTAGAGTCAGTCTATTAAAGGCAGTCTGTTAAGGCCTGCTGCTGAAAGTCAGACAGACATGTCAGTTTGCTATTTGATCTGTTCTATTGTAAATAAACAGATCTTTTTTTTCTGTTGCTGTTCCCAGACTCTGGAAAATCTCTCCCACAGGAGGCTAGGCTGGTCCAATTTTTATTGTCTTTATACAAGCAGGCAAAGACCTTTCTCTTCAGAGCAGCTTTCCCTTAGTGAACGGCAGCCTTAGTAGGTTTTTTGAATGGATTGTTGTACCATTCTGCTCTGAATGTTTTAGTGTTGCTTAAGTTTTTTAATATAGTATTTGTTTGGCCCTTTTTAGTATTTGCATACTCACTGTTGTTGTTAAATACTGTTTTCTAATTATGTAAGCTGCCTTGGGTCCTTTATAAGGAGAAAGGCAGGAAAAATATTTTAAATAAAATAAATAATGAAACCATTATTCTATCTCTTAATAATGTCTCAGAGTGAGTTATTGAGACTCTAAGTGCCAGTTGATGAGAAAAGGGGGTGGACTACTCTGGGGAACTTGAAGCTAATTCTGCTCTTTGAATCCCTGCACTCCTGCTGCACAGCTCGCAGAATTTTACCAAAAGTCAAAACTCTGCAACAGAACTATCTGTTGTCTCTGATGTGGTAGAAGATGCTGTAATTGTATAGAAAGAAGTGTGTTTCTATTGCCAGTTCAATTAGCTTCTGTACATGTGGTTGAAAAGGGATGCCATCTTGTCCTTTGCCCCAACCATTTTGAGCCAGCCTTGATCCTAAATTTATAGGAGAGAGAGTTTTGCAAAGGATGACCTGCCGCTCCCAATGTCTTCGCTAGCTTTCACTGGCTATGTCTGGAGAAGACCCCCTTCTCCAAAGGATCAGTGTCCACTGATTCACTCATCCACAGTCTGAAAAATGATAAAAGTATTAAAAGAAAAAAATCTAGAAAAAAACTATTTTCACATATACTACCACAACTAGCCACTAGACAGAGCCAGACACCATGCTATGAATACTTGTTAGTGATGAATACATAGTGTGGTCTCTGGTCCTCTTGTGGCTAGTTCTGGTAATGCATGTGATTTTTTTTCAGTCCCCCCCCCCTTTTAACATGAGGGGGAGAGAGTGTGTGTGTGTGTGCATTAGTCATTATCAGTTTCCGGTATTGGGGGGCGGGCTTGGAACCAATCCCCAGCAGATTTGGGGGGGGGGGTCCTACTGTATTCTTATTTTCATTAACCCATGACCCATGGAGCTGCTTCTCCTTCTGTTTTCCCTTCTGTTTCTCTTTCTCTACTCCCTGTTTATTCTAATCCTTCTCTTTTTCTTGTCATTCTCTTCCTGCTGCTTTTCCTTATACTTGGCCTCCCATTGAAACAATTTCAATTTCCAATGCAGCACAAGGCTGCTATAGTGAGGGACCCCATCAGGGGCCTCACAAGGGGCCTTGGAATCCCATGGATCCAAGACATCTGCCCCTAAACATCCCATTTGAGGGTCTCCTACCAGTGGAAATGTCCGCGGTAATCTTGAAATTACAAGTTTTCTGCAGGCATACCTGATACCTTTTTGGGGTATGACGGGCAGCCCAGCTAATCAAGCTCTCAGTTAACCTCTATCTTTTTCAAAAAGAATGCAACTTTAGCATTCTGTATTCTGCCTGTGATTTAGATCTCTCCTGTTTTCTGTGGATTGGCTCCAACCAACCTCACCCTGGCTGTGGGTTCAGGTCTCCTGTTTCCCAGGCCGCTGCTGAAGACCTCCAGCAACTCATGAATTGTTTATCAAGGCCTGCCAAGACTTTGGACTAACAATCAGCCTGAAGAAAACACAAGTCATGGGCTAGGGCATGGACTCACCTCCCTCTATTACAATCTCCATGCAAGAATTGGAGGTTATTCATGACTTTGTGTACCTTGGCTCAACGATCTCTGACACTCTAGCTGGATAAACACACTGGCAAAGCAACTACCAAGTTCTCTAGCTCACAAAGAGTAGACTTTGTCTAGAGGGGCAGGGTATAAGTCCAAATAAAGTAAAAAGTAAAGCAAAAGTACAGTGATTCATACACGAGAATGGCTTCAAGTTCCCCAGATAATCCACCCCTTCTCATTAACTGGCACTTACAGTCTCAGTAACTCATACTGAGACATTTGTAGGAGAAAGAATAGACATTCTATTACTTATACTCCTTCTTTAATGTCTGATGAAGTGTACTTTCCATGAAAGCTCACATTAAAAATTATAAAAGTTAGTCTTTAAGGTGCCACTACATTTTTGTATTTATTTACTTCGTATTTTTATTTTGTTTTCACCTATGATGTTCCATTACTTACACTTGCAAACAGATCAACAGCAAACTAACAAGCTGACTTCAACAGACTAAAGAGAGGGACTGGACACATTAGAAAGGTGGGGCTCTTTTGAATTCAGAGACAGGAGGGAACAATTGGTTAGTGCTGGATAGATTGACATTCATCCCAGCCTAGAATGGTCCATCCCAGCCACACCTACTAGAGGCAGCATGTGATGATGTAAAATTTCTTACACAACTACTGTACCTTCTCATGTCCTAAAATTACCATATATTTTTTAAAAGTCTTTAAAAACACGTAGAGGCCCGACATCTTGTTTTAGAAGTGAACTCTGCTTCCTATTGACACAATTTTCCCATTGTACCAAAAAATTAAATATTCTTGGGGGTAATTTGTTTTCCTTATAGTGGCCTCTAGGGGCTCAAGAAATGACTCACTAGCTATGGTCCATGAACCACAGAATTACCAGCCTTGAGATAAAGTAAGAAAAGCTTCCCTGAACCTATTATGTAACGGACACCAGTTTGTGGCACACATTTTTTTTTTCAACATAAACTTGTGCTGACATGACTGAAAGCAATCTTTCAATATCAGCAGGCCAAGCTCTTTAACAGACAGGGGGGTAATAATGGCAAGGTAATAATGATTTGCTTGCAGAACCGGTATGAATCCTTTTGCCAAATCAGCACCTAGGCCCTTCTTCTCTTTTGATGTGAAGTTATGCAAATAATTAAAAACAAACAGACATGCACCTCACACCACCTTTCAAGTACCATCATTACGCCAGCCGGACCCACATGAAAGGGAGTCAAACCAAGGAAAAGGGAGAGAGAGCACCTCCATTTTCATTTGACAAGAATAGATTAATTATGATGGCACACAGCTTTGGGAAAATCCTGGCTGTTTGTTCTCTGCGGTCAGCATCGATTTACCCTCACTTGAACTGAGAAGCTATTTAAGCAGTAATTTCAGTTTCCTCCAACTCAGAAGGAATAAATGGATTCTCACTTCAGCTGGACACATTTTACTGAGCACATTTATCGAGAAGGCGACTGTTGATTATCTCCCAGAACATTTGAAATAATACTTGCGATAACAAAATGTCACTAATGTGCATAGTGGGACAAGAGATTGCTAACATTTCTTTATGCAAACTCTGCCCTGCTTATTTCTTCCAAAGAGAAATAATAATAATCTTGTGCTCCTTTATTATAGACTATGATCAAACACCCAGCACAAGATACTTCTCTTTGTGGTCTTCAGAGGAAGAGCTAAAACAACCGCAACATCTAGACAAAGCTTGCAGTCCTCACATAATTGAGAAAACTACTTCCAGAAAGTAATGAGCTGTAATTACAGCTCCGGGGATGTGTGTGTACACCTGTAGTTGTAATTTTACAAAACAAGCTCTTTTCTTTCCTGCTGTTCAGAAGTAACTGAATTACTTCAGGTTTTCATTGGTTAGAATTGTATTGTTTACATAAAGTTCACAGAACTTTCAGCTAATGGAATAAGTGCCAGAGCATGTTTCTGTTGCGTACCTAGTCACGCACTGAAGTGCACAATGGAAGCTGTAAACTACCAGCCTGGGATACAAAGCCCAAGTTTGTAATGTTACTTTTTTCAGAAGCAACCCATTCATTTCTCATAACTTCATGGCAGCAAAGTTATTGCTCTCATTATAGTTGCTGCACCTGCAAAAGTAATTATTGCATTTCAAAGCATTGGCACATTACATTGCCATTATCTGCATGCTAAAACAGCCCATTCTGACACTGCACCTTGAAAATACAAAAGATGACAGAAAACAATAATTTCCTTGCCAGTTAGGATTGATAAGAGGACGCACATGGCTTGAAAAATTCCTCTGTAAATACCTTAAAATACACCTTCAAAATACTTTTCACAAGAAACCTTTGGAAATAACTGGAAAATATTACTTGATATACCACAGGGATAATTTTGTCAGTACTTTTTATGTTACTTAGAAAACTAACATTCCGACCCATCCAGAAGTATATCAAGAGGTGCTAGAACATAATGAACAAAATAAGCTTATACACAATAAAACCCATCCACCCACTCCATGGATAGCAAACCCTCAGACAGTGGCTAAAATTGATGAAAAGTTTTCTGCACACAACTCAAGATCTAAATATTTAACCAGAGGAGGCTAGGCTAAATCTATGGAGAATAAAAACAACACGCCATGCCAAGTGGATGAATGCTGAAGAGCGTCTTCCACCAGGTCAAGACTCTATTTGAACCATCTGGAAGTCATTTAATAGACTTTGAAGCAAAATAGAAAGATCAAAGAATAATCAAAATGGGGCTACTTGGATGCAGAACAAATTTTCTGTGAATGTGGAGAAATTCTTTTGTTTATTTATTTATTTATTTATTTATTTATTTATTTATTTATTTATTTATTTATTTATTTATTTATTTATTTGATTTGATTTGATTTGATTTGATTTGATTTGATTTGATTTGATTTGATTTGATTTTTATCCCGCCCTTCTAGACATATGTCTACTCAGAGTGGCTCACAATAAATTATTCATAAAAACAATTAAAACAACGAATTACCTTGACAATATTAGTATTAATCAAGATGGAAAATATGAAACCAAAGATTAAGTAGAAAGTACTGTAAAAGTCAAGTATTGACTGGAGCGAAGGCCTGCCTAAAGAGCCAAGTCGTCTTCTTCTTCTTCTTCTTCTTCTTCTTCTTCTTCTTCTTCTTCTTCTTCTTCTTCTTCTTCTTCTTCTTCTTCTTCTTCTTCTTCTTCTATTATTGTTGTTGTTGTTGTTGTTGTTATTGTTATTAAATAAAAGAAATGGTCAATCAAAAATTTAAGAACATTGATATTATATAACAGATACAGGTTTTAAACAAAAGCCTAAGTATCTGTTAAATATCTGTTAAATATCTTCCTAATACTGCCATTTTTGGTAGCTCTGATGCTGCTATTTCTGAAATCTGCGACTGCTTATAATACTGTGTGAAATTTCTTGATATTGTTCCCAAAGTGCTATTGGATTCAAGTGTGGTGAATAATGCTATTCAGTGGCCAATCAGGTTTGACTTCAATATATAAAATGGAAGCAGTGCCATCTTGTCCTTTGCCTGAGGTTTTTACAATCTTGCAAGTTGCCTCTAGTGGGTGTGGCTGGGAGAGATCTTTCTGGGCTGGGGTCATGGTCAATCTATCCAGCAATAATCCATTGTTCTCTTCTGCCTCTAAATTCAAAGAGAGTCCCTCCTCTCTGTTCTGTATCTTTTCCTTCTCTCTTTTGTCTGTTGGAAGAAGTCAGTCAATCTGTTGAAGTCTGTTGCTCAGAGCAGTCATGTTCTTAGCTTGCTGTTTGGTCTGTTCAACTGTAAGTAAATGAAACCTTTTTATTCTTTCTACTACAGTATTAATGTCTTAGAATAAGTTATTTAGACTGAGCAAAATTATCCTGAGGAAGCACCAATCATGCTGCAATCCAGCACACAGAAAAACCCAGAATAGGAAAAAATGTGAGTGGCTCTAAACAGAATCCTTTCACTTCCCAGCAGAACCCATGAGCTTGCCAGTTCACTATCGCAGAAGCTTAAGACAGTTCTATTGAAATGAACATTTATTTCCTTGTAGAAGCTCAGAAAAAGTCATAGATCACCTACACAATGGACTACTGTATGAGCAGAATGGGTGAAGAAAATTCTGCCTACTGCAGTTCAACCATCAGTACTCTTAAAATGTTACACCTGGCTATCCTGCTATAGTTGAGGTGTCCAAGCTACATGATCCTGAGATTCATTCTCAGTGTGTAACTCAATTAGTATTTCTCCCTCTGAGTTAAACAGCCTGGAGAGAAATTCAGGGGCAAACTAACCAGTAGAACTATTTGTGTGACATATATTGGGGAAAGGTGATGGAGAAGGAAGGGGGAGGGAAGTAGAGGAGGGGAGCAAAGAAATTTGCATATATTGTAAACACATGAGTATTGTGCACTAGAGATTAAGAAAAATCTTTCCAGCTCGAATTGCATTATTGTGCGGCTGTTTGCCAGTTCTCAATTCAATTTAGAAAAATAACAAAACTAAAATGAGGGAGCAAATCTGTCAGTTTATAGCATTAACCAGCAAATATGAGGCTGCCTTAGTGGCACAAAATGGATGTAACGGAAATTTAAATGCAATGACCATCAGGCTGAGATACCAGTAACTCAATAAAGAGCATCATCTAAGAGGCATTTTAAAAATAATAGTTGTCATTATAATACTGTTCAAGATCGTTTTTTTCAAATCTTTGTAGTGACGCATGCATTTTAGCACTCAGGAAAACAGAACAACGCAAGAGCCCTGGCAGATCAAATCAAAAGCCTAAATTGTGCAGCATCCCATTTCTTGCCCTGGTCAACCAGATGCTCTGGGAAGTGCACATGCATGACAGGGATATAAAAACACCCTGCTGCTTCTCGGCAACTTATATTCATAGTTACCGGGTAGGTGGGGCTCGTCAGCCATGGAAGGCAGCCCATCTAGGAGAAGGAAAACTCCAATCTCAAACCTCCACTGCCTTGTGGCTATATCCACTCATGGAAAAGGCTTCAGGAGTTAACCTCGAGGCAAAATCCGGAGCTGGAGTCCCGAAGGCAGCATGTGTCGTTTTGCCAACTCCTGCGACATTGCTGGAACCAGTTGTATTGGCTCTTGCCTTTCCATTGGACCATTTCAGCAATGTGGAGAGGGGGGATCTGCTGCTTGGGTAACAGCCTATCCTCCATATTACCTTACCCGGGCTTCATGCTCTGGAGAGGACACTCCTCGATTCAGAGCATGTTACCATAGTCTCTCGAGACTGAAGGATGCCTATGCTAATGTGGTGGCTGTGACTCTACAGTATACAGTGGTGGACAACCTTCATAACCCATATAAAATAGTTCTTATACTCAAGAGATAGGAAAAAGGTACTTTTTCAACTACAACTCCCAGAATCCCCCAGCCTACAGGGCCAGGATGGTTTATATGTAATTCTGCCTTATTCTGTTCATAAAGACAGTTAAGGGTTCTTCCAGATGTTGTCTGATCTTTTTATACAATTATTAGGATTTGGGTCCTGAATGAGGCTTGTTAGCCCTGCAGTGACCTAGCATTTCCTTTTTCTAGCTGCTTTCCTCCACAGCAGATGTGTGTGGTGTGTGCATGTGTGTGTTCTGAGCTTCACAAAGAGAATAGACGTCTGAGACACGAAATACACAAATCATGACTACCCTCTCGCAAAAGCCCTTCGTATTTCTCTCACACACTAGAAGCAAGATCTCTTTCAGGGGCCTGACTGTCCTCAACAGTCTCACATTGCTGAGGCAGCCTACCTCAACCATAAGGAAAACTTCAGTGAAATTGTTCCAGGGCCCTAATATGAACACCTATGCAGGAACACAGATGTTGTTGCTGATTTGGTTTGGTTCTAAACAATCTTAACCCCAAGATCTGTTGGTGGTTGGGATTATACGTGGATGGAAGTAGAGGAAGCACCCATCTACGAGGAGAGATGACATCTGTCAGAGAGGGTGCTGTGCCTGTGGCGTTCCCAGTTATATCCATGGAAATCTGCCATTAGCGTGTATCGTGGCATGGAGGGCAGACCCTGTATGGGGATTATGCTGACATCCTTCTTTCATAGCAGACCTGCAGTTTCCGTCTAGCTTTGGTAGTATGCTGTTAAGAACATGGCATGATATCTATCCAGTTTTGTTTTGTTTTGTTTTGTTTTTGACATTTGAGACATTTTGCTTCTTCCTCTGTTTTATTAAATATATGTCTGAACAACAGTTCTAAAAGAGTCAAAAACTTATCTTGTTTGTAACTTTTTAGTGACTTCACCCAACCCTGACTTTCATTCCTACAAACAAATCACATAACTGTTTTGATTTTAAAAAGAAAAATTACTATCAGAAGTGTTTCGGCAGCAGTGGGACCCTGAAATATGTATAAATAGATTTTTAAAAAAGAAAGAAAAGGGGGAAAAACCTATGACAAAGAACACTAGAAACGAACACACATATATCCACACACACACACACATTTGCTGCCTGGCTCAGGATAAACTGGCAGAGCTTGGAAAGCATTAGCCAGTCCATAAATTTGCGCATCATCTCACTTAAGATTGCTCTTTTATTGAATTTTAATTGATGGCAGCAGTTTTTGGTGTATTTTTGTTAGCTATTTTAAACAAGGCCCTTTGAAGAGAAAATCGTGGGACAGAAACGTTATTATAAATAAATAAACACTCAGTCATCATGCCGTGCACAGCATGTCGCTTCACTGGCACAGCTGAAGCACTCTTTGAATTTCTGATAACATATTGCAAGACCATTATGTTTTTCTAGTGTATCTTTTACCAGAACAGCAATCACCCTCCCATTAATATATTTTTATTATTTAAAAAAAGTGCAGGGCAGGCTGTTACAAAGCACATGAATTCACTACAGCATGTAGCAAACCAAAGAGATGCTTCAGGAATGCATTTTATGTGAACAAAAGATTCAGAAATACTAAGGGTTAGCAAATACTTCCTTGATGTGAAAATAGGAGTGTTCCAGGCCTATTCTTATTTTCATCTGAATTTTATTTTATCACTTTCTCTATTACCCAGCTCAGTTTGTGGCAGTACGTTCTTGCGGAATGATGAGAGAGATGGGGAACAGAAAACAACTGGATTTTTCGGGGGGAGGGGGCAGTGGTTCCAAATTGTATACTGTTTATCTTTTATATAGGCATGTATTGCTATTCTGTGGTGGGTTTCTCGCTTTTGATATGGGCAGTTGTAAGTTGGCTGTGTGTGAGGAGAGTCTGTTAAACAGGTGGGAGGGGTGGGGTGTATGTGAATAGAACTATCTGCTGACAGGCTGGTAGGCTGCCAGGATTTGGAAATGATGTTGGATATATATATATAAGATGTGTATATGTGGGAAAGAGTGTGTGAGAGAGAGTAAGTGAAGTTCTAATGTAAAGTGAGGTCAGGGTCTGAGAGAGATTGGAAAAAGTGAGGAAAAAATGTTGTGAGGTAGTTAAGAGCTGTGCTGAGGGAGATCTGTTTTTGTGAAGATGCTGTTGAACCTCATGTATGTTCTGGTTGGAACTTGTCTAAAAAAAATAAGCATCTGTGCAGACATATATAAAGAACTGTATGTTCTGTAGAGAAAATAGAAAGTAAACTAAATTGGATTTCAGCTGTAAAATGAGAACCGAGTAGTTTGCAACATTCAATCTTCATATTCTTTTGTGTGTGCTGTTTTAAAAAATGAACCTTTTTAAAATTAACAAATCCTGTTTTGAAAACAGCAGTCACAATGTATTATACCATGCATTCTGTCCATCTGCACTGGACACATAGACAAGAGATCATGTCACCAAAATGACATGAGCTATATGTCTTTCCCCAAAAGTGCTCTTACTCTTAACACACATAAGCCTATGTGTGTTAACCTAACTGTGCTACTAGTCAACAAGTCCCACTTCTTTGTCCTGGGACTGGAAAGCAGGCAAAGGCAGTGGCAGAAAGGCTACCCAGCACGTAACATGTGTGTGAAAACACCCTTGCTAAGTGGGCTTTGTCCTCCCAATGAGAAGCAGAAGCACTGTACTAAAGCAACAGAAGATGTACTAAGAGTTCTAAATAGTGTCATTTGTATTTTTAGGGGAAAAAACAGCAGCAGATATAATAGGCAAGCAAGCAGAGGTAGCTTTTGATAGAGAAGCAGACAAGTTGACAGAGCGAGGAGGTAGCTGCTGGTGATAAAGAACATTGGTTACCTCACAGAGATTGGACTGGAATAAATTAGATCAAGATGAGCAACTGTAGCTCTTCATATATTTTTGGACTGTAACTTTCATAATCCCTTCCTATTAACCATGTCAATTGAATAGCTCTCAGTCAGGACTGAAATGCACGGTGAAATGCATGGTCAAAGAATTTAAAATAAAAATATTCAAAGATACACACAGGATCCTTGCAGCACAGTGGTTAAACTGCAGTACTGCAGCCAAAACTTCTCACAACCCGGGTTCAATCCCAGGTAAGTGGCTCAAGTTTCACTCAGCTTTCCATCCTTCTGAGGTCAGTAAATTGAGTATCCAGCTTGCTTTGGGGGGGGAGGGGAAGTAATGCGTAGCCTGCGTAATTAACTTGTAAACTGCCCAAAGAGTCTTTAAGCAATCTGGGACGGTATATAAGCAGCACACTTTGCTTTTAAAAAAAACACAGGAAGAGAGAGAAAGGATGGGTGCAACATCTTAATAACTTAATAAATCCCCACTGCTTCTCTGTCTTCCGGGCTTGTATTTGGCATATCATCTGTGTGTCCATCAACATGCCACTGCTTAATATCAACTGCTGAAGGAAGCTACATGCTAAAAACATCTGGAGGGACACAGTTGTCTACCCTGAGCTGAATAGATACGGTACGTGTTATGTGGGCTGCACTTCTACAAATACTTATCAAGAGGCAAGTCTTGCTGTACGAATAGTCAAGCTACATATTAACATAATAGACTTTTTATATAGACCCATCTCCCCTCAATAGATTTTTCAATGGCAGCAACAAAACAATACAGGTTAAAATATAATTTAAGATTAAAACGTATACAACACTGTATTCTGATTAAGAGGAATGTAATAATTTCAACATAAATTTTATCTTGATAAATTAATTAGTAATTTAAGATTTCATAACTACAGCAGTGCAAGTTTATGAGTTCCATAAGCAATTTCTCTAAGTATAACTCAGGGAGTTTTTAATATGAAGTGCTTTAGGATTTTTTCAAATTAAATTTTTAATGCTATGATTTCTACAATGCGTGCATTGCTGGCAGATTGTGGTTTTCTATACATTAGTGATTCTCCTTGCAGGCTATTTTGTTTCCTCTAATGTGACAGGGGAAATGCACCCACGTAGAGAACCCAGTGTACCATTATAGAAATCCCACATATTGCCAAAGTATAATTTTATCCCTGGGATCTTGCTAGCTAAATGATCAGTGATTGACCCTTGTTTGCATCTCCAGTCATATGTTCATGTAGGTCTCTGAGACTGAAACTACACATACTAGGGAGTAAGTCTCATTTAACTCAATGGGGCTTACATTAGAGTTAACATCATTCAAATCATGCTTTGTAAGTGTGGAAAGTAGAAGGGTTCACATAAGAGAAGTTAAACCAATGGTCAATTTGTACTGAACATAGCCCACATGGCACAAGGCTTAAACTATTGTAGTGCAAATAACATCAAAACAGACCAAAAACCCTTGCCTTCTAGGTTATTTCATAACAGTGATGGTGCATTTTTGTTCCACTCTGCTCTGATATACCGTATTTTTCGCTCCATAAGAGGCACCTTTCCATAAGACGCACCGATTTTTTTAGGAGAAGAAAACAGGAAAATATAATCTGTTTTCTTCGCTCCATAAGATGCACAGACTTTCCACCTCCCTGTTTTGTGGGAAAAAAGTGAGTCTTATGGTGCAAAAAATACAGTACTCCCATGCACAATCTGTGCATGCAGCACATTGGCACATGTTGGTTCATGCACTCGGTTCATGCAATGTGTGACATTGGATGATGTTTCCTTACAGACATGTTCCTGCAGGTCAGTCTTCATACACACACCCCATATCTTACTGCTGCTTGTGTCGAATTTTCTTGGGATATCAGCTGTTTCTGCATTCTACTTTTTTTTTCAATGTTATCATTTTTGCACCATAGTGCATACGTAAGAACTATTGATAAAAAAATTACAATTAGAAAGTGTGGCAGCTAAAAAGTGAAAGTTAAGAACAATGAGCAGGTAAAACAAGGAGGGAAAGGAGGAGAGCATGAACTGAAGACGGAAGGCAAAGATATAAACAGTTCTTGCATTTTGCTTTATCGTTTTTTAATGTTACCACATTTGCACCATAGCACAAAAGAGAAAACTGAAGGTTAAAAAAAATAAAATAAGAAAGTGGATAGTGAGGCGGGTGGGTGAGGAAAATGAGGAAGGAGTAAAATAGGTAGGAGGAGGGTAGAGAAGAGAATCAGAAATGTGACAAATTGTAATTCCGAATACATGTGAACATGGTACTGGGATAAATTAATGCATCGCAGTACTTCCAGCAACATGTGACTTTCCCATCTGTTGGTACAAATACTGGGACGATCTCTTCAAATCTTGATTTAAAAAAAAACAGATTGACTCATAGCAAATCCAGAATGACTGGGGACAACACCACAGTGCAAACGAGGTCAAAGATGCTGCTCGAATTCTTCAAAGCTGTGAGACCACAAGCCCAGCATTAGGGAAGAGTGTGACATTGTCCTTTCCAAGACTGTGAAGTGCTCTGCTCCTTTGTCTTCTTTTCACCTTAACAATTATAAAACCAGGAACACAGAATCATAACTAGCGTTACGCTCAGTAAGAGGCCAGTTTCTTCCCAACTCCAGAGGGATAGTTATCTCTAGAAGAGAGAAGACCTTAACGACAGAAAATCTATGACTGAAGAAAACTTTTTTAACCCTTCGTATATTGCAAATTAGTTTGCTTATCAAACTCATGTTGCAATCCTGCCTCCTCTGCTTGTACTTCACATTAGCCTAAAGGCTCACAGACTGTCTTTTGGGGAAAGACCAAACTAAAATAGGAACTGAGCATTTCTGCCTTTTCTTTGTCATCTCATATAATTTTCTATCACCATTCAGTAGTTGAGACACTGTTTCTTTTCTCTGTCTTTTGCTACTCACATACCTGAAGAGTGCCTTGTTGTTGCTTTTAGCATCTAACCTCAGCTCATTCTCAGTTTTTGCCTCCGTAATGCCATCCCTGTAATTCTTTGCTACTTGTCTGTACTCTTCCTTTGTAGCCTGGCCTTCCTTCCACTTCCTATACAGTATGTATTGTTTGCTTGCTTGCTTGTTTAAGTCTTCTCTGAGGTTTTTGTGAAGCCACTTTGGTCTTTTTTTTTTTTTTCGTTTTCGTTTTCTTTTTGTTATCTTCCACTTTTTTTTTTCTTGTTGTAATTGTTTGTAGCTGTGCCTTTAGAATTTCCCTTTTTAGAAACTCCCATCCATCTTGGACTCCTTTTTCCATTAGGATCTCCTGCCATGGGATCTTACCTATCGTTGTTCTGGCTTTTCTGAAAACCAGCATAGATGTGCAGCTACACTTTCCTTTGAAATCAAGAACTCAAGTAGATGGTCACTTTCCCATGGAGTTCCTCTTGTTGCCACTTCTTCCACCAAGTCATCTCTCTTGAGTAGAAGCAAGTCTGCGATGGGTAATCCTCTAGTTTCTTCCTCCACTTTTTGTAGGAGAGCATTATCAGCAACAAATGCCAGGAATTTCTTGGAAGGTCCATATTTGGCAGAATTTGCCTCTCAACAGGTATCAGGATAATTGAAATCTCCCATTACTAATACATCTTTTCTCTTTCAAATTCTTGCAGTTTGTTTTTCAGAGAGTTCATTCACATCTTTTCCTTGTTTGGGCAGTCAGTAGTAAATTCCAGCCATCATATATCTTTTGGTTTTTGCCCCAGTTATATTAATCCAGATGTTCTTGATGTGAAAACCAAGCTCATCCTCCTGTATTTCTGTGCAGAAATATGTATTTCTGACATACAATGCAGCTCCATCTTCCTTTCTATTCCTTTAGTTCTTTTTGAGCAATTTATATCCTTCAGTTCATATTTATGCTCCTGACCTAAGATTTCTAGTTCTTCTTGTCTGTTTCCCACACTCCAGGCATTCATGTATAGACAATGGAGATTGTGTGATTTATGGCCTGCCTTTCTTCATACATTTTTATGAAGATTGCTGTTGGGCCCCTTTGTCGCTGCTCAGTCTGCTCCTCTTATTGTGCATAAGCTTTCATCTCTCTTTACTTCTGAGCCTGCATCTCCCTCCCCATTCCAATTCAGTTTAAAGCCTTCCTGGTGAAGTTCTTTATACTATGGCCAAACATATCCTTCTATGTGAGGAGAAAACCATCACTTGCCAGCATCCTACCTTCCAGGAAACAAAAATCCTACCTTCCATGGTCCCAAAATCCAAATCCCTCACGTTGGCACCACCTGCATATTCAGTTGTTCATCCTGGGTATTTTCCTTTCTATTCCTCTTCTGAGAACTGGTAGGATGGACAAGAAGACTATCTGGACCCCAAAAGCCTTGAGTTTTCTCCCCCAAGCTTCAAAGTTTGATATGATTTCCTTGTAGTTCCTCTTGGCTGGTATACCTTTCTTCTCATCCCATGGGGATGAGAAGAAATGTATATGAATCCATGATATTTGAGTGATGACAATCCTTCCATCACATCCCTAATCCATCTTCCAGGGAGACAGTATACCTGGTGGATCCGTGGATCTTCCCAGCATATTTAAATTTCAATCTCATACAGTAGGGAGTCCCTAATTACAACTTCTCCTCTCCTTTTTGTAGGGTGTGGGTTCAGTGATTCCTTGGCTGAGTTTCACTCTCCCTCACGTTCTCCCACAGGGTCTGCTGTATGTCTTCCTCTGTGTGCTGTCTACCAGACTCCTTTCCAGGAATCTGAAAGAGGTTTTGCAGTTCCACTGGTGAAGACTGTCTTTTCTTTTTGCTTCTAACTTTGACTCTTTTCCATGGTGCTTCCTCCACCTGTCCACACTGGCATATAGTTACACCATATGGTTCCCTGGTGGCACTGTTTGGCATGGAAAAAATACCTCATCTGCTTGTGTTTCTACTTAAAATGAACCATCCTTCCCCTTTAAGAACTGGGCCTTACCTTCTGGGCACAGGGCTAGGGCATGCAAACTTTTTGGGACAATCCATTGAGATGCAAAATAGATCTTTGTTCTGCCTTCACAGAAGGGTACTCAGATTTAAAACAGGCTATACTGAAGATAAGAATCTTCTGAGCACTGGCTGGATTGCACCAAATTTCACAGTGTGAACAAACCCTTTGTTTGTTCTCTCCTCAGAATTATCCCCCTCTGTTTTGTCTTGTTATTCTTTCATCTCCAGTGCCTCCCTTCCCTGTTGCTGTTCATGTGTTTCTATCTACTCTTCATCTTCTCTTATAGCACTGAATGTGTCTATTCCCTACTCTAGTTCTTTCAATTTTTTCTTCCAACAGTGTTACTTGTTTGCACATGGTGCATGTAGACTCTGTGTTGTTTTCAGGCATGAAGACAACCATTGTACAGTGATACCTCAATTTACAAACTTAATCTGTATTGGAATGGCGTTGGTGCGTTGAAAAGTGCACAAGTCGAGGCAAACTTTTCCATAGGAATGCATTGAACACCACTTAATATGTATCTGCTGTTTTTCATTCGTATGTCCAAGTGCTGTTCGTAGGCAGAGGCATAAGTTCCTATAGGAACTAATGCAAAGCCTGTTAATCCATACTCTACCACTAGGGGGTGATTTTTCAATTTTTTATTCTTTTGACCTAAGGTGAACATAGGTCAAAAAAAGGGCAGGAAAGGTTTTTCTTTCTTTCTTTCTTTTTCCTTTTGGTTCATAAATCGAGGCTCCATTCACAGGTTGAAGCAACTTTTTGTGAACGGAGCCGTTCGTAACTCGAATTGTTTGCAAATAGGGACGTTCATAAGTCGAGGTACCACTGTACACACTTTACAGGTCACCACCATTAAAGTGTCTCTTCTCTTCATAATCCCTGTTACTTGTTATTTGCCTTGTAAGAGGCTGGGAACGTCCACTAATATATAACTATATCCACAAACCAAACATTTTGTTAGAGGCCTCCCTCCACCCCAGCCCCCCCACCCCCCGCTAGAACTCCTGGGTTAAACTCTGTTCACTCATTCTGGTCGCTCATCCCCTGGGCTCTCTCTCAGTTTTATTTCTCTGCTGTACTATTTTGGGAGTCAGCAAACAGAAAGACCCTCCCAATAACAAAGATACAGTTTGGCCTTCAGACATCAGCTTAGCTGCAGTCTCTCGGCCTTGGGCTGCAGGCAATATATATCTATATCTACACATATGCTCCTGTCACAATTGGCAGAACAGCACAACGATTCAAATAATGGGGGAAATGCATGTATTTCCAAGAATCAAGGTTGTATTTTATATAGAATGTACAAATCTCTCCAAGGAAAAAACACCATGACTATTTTTCTTATTGTATTGCTGAACATTCTATATCACTCTAATCTGCCTTTGGATATTAGTCCTTGAGCTGATGGGGGTCTTCATTCATTCTTTACTATTAACAAAGAAAACAGAACATAGTCAAAATACAAAACAAACAAATCCCTAACTTGGTTTGTCCTTTAAAAAGCCAAACTTCATCTTTCTGTTTCTCAGACAAAGTTATGTTTCACAGAAAAGTCTTTAACTACTTCCCACTGTAGTGTACAATGGAAACTGCAGGGGGAAAAGAACTGAGATGGTAAGAGGTTTTTTTAAAAAAATCGTACAGAGAAGAACAAACAAAAACAGTTTCATGGGAAAAAAATCAAGGATGGTAAAGTATCAGGAGGTTGGAGAAAATAACGTAGAAGACTATTGTTGGGGAAAATAATATAAGAAGGGGTGGTTGAGTCTTGCAAAAGTGGAAGGAACAGAAACCTTTTTTCCTAGCTTTTTTATATACTATTTACCAGACTCAGTTTTAAAACACCAGAAGAACCGAGCACCTGGAATGTTGTGCCTCAAGCTATTGCTCATTAGAAGAAATTGTTTCTCTTTACGCTCCCTAATGTATACATCAGAATATATATATATTTCTTATATAATTTCTTATATAATTCTTATATATACATATAATGTATATATACATAACTGTTTTTTTATGCATTAGATCTGTACCTAATGGAGATTTGTGATGTTGAATAGCTCAGTCACATACTTTACACTAAAATATGAACAAAGAAAATCTCTCTGTCTTCACAAAGAAAGCAAAATATTATATCAGTTGTTCCACTGCAAATAAATTTCAAATGGAAACTGTACATTCCCCTCCCCCACTTTGTGGTTTGGGAGTTTGGGAGCAGGTTGGAGAGTCTTTTCAAAGGGGGGGGGAGTTGCTATAGTCTATAGGAGTTCTATCTCCTTGACCAGGCTTCCTATCTCTTTGAGAGGAGGTCTCGAGGGCCTGTATTGTGTGTTGGGCTCGCGAGACAGGTTAGGGATTCTGTTGGTGTACCGCCCACCCTGCTGCATACCAACAGTCTCCCTGCCTGAGCTGACGGAGGTAGTCTCGGACCTGGTGTTGAGGACTCCCAGGCTGTTGGTGCTGGGGGACCTCAACATTCATGCCGAGGCTCCCTTGACTGGGGCAGCTCAGGACTTCATGGCCGCCATGACAACCATGGGGCTGTCTCAATGTGTCATCGGCCCAACGCATGAGAAGGGCCATACCTTGGACCTGGTTTTCTCAATGGGACTGGAAGATGGTGGTTTGGATGTGGAGGGGCTGGTCGTGACCCCATTGTCATGGTCAGACCACTTCCTGGTCAAGTTTAGTCTATTAGCTTCTTCTTCCCTCTGCAAGGGTGGGGGATCTATTAAGATGATCCGCCCTCGGAGACTAATGGATCCAGATGGATTCCTGAATGCTCTGGGGGATTATCCGTCTGATATGGTCGGCGCTCCTGTCGAAGCTCAGGTCACCCTATGGAATAAGGAGATGACCCGGGCTGTTGACACGATTGCGCCTAAGCGCCCTCTCCCTGCTCGCCGAGCCCAGACAGCCCCTTGGTATACTTCTGAACTGCGGGCGATGAAGCGAGAGGGGAGACGGCTGGAGCGCAGGTGGAGGAAATCCCGCTGGGAGTCCGACCGAACACGACCTAGAGCCCATTATCGGGCCTATTTCGTGGCAATACGGCTGGCGAAACGGCAATATTTCTCCAGCCGTATTGCTTCCTCAGAATGTCGTCCAGCCGAGCTGTTTCGGGTGGTCCAGGATCTTCTTCAACCGGGAAATCCGGTGGAGGTCCTGGACTGCTCATCAGCTCGTTGTGATGAGTTTGCCATCCATTTTGAGGAAAAAATCGCTCAGATTCGCAGTGGGTTGGACTCCACAGTTACTGCAGAGTCAGAGGATGTATCCAGCGCACCGTGCTTTGGTCAGGTATTAATGGATGAGTTTCAATTGTTGAGACCTGAGGATGTGGACAGGGTGCTTGGATCTGTCCGTTCTACCACAACTCCGCTCGACCCTTGCCCATCCTGGCTAATTAGAAGATCAGCCAGGGGGGTTCGCACCTGGGTCCAGGAGGCTGTGAACGCCTCTTTGAGAGAGGGAGTGGTCCCTACCACCTTGAAAGAGGCGGTAATTCGACCACTCCTTAAAAAGCCAAACCTGAACCCAAGGCTGGTGGCTAACTACCGACCAGTAGCGAACCTCCCTTATTTGGGCAAAGTGTTGGAGCGGGTTGTGGCTGGGCAACTCCAGGCGCTGCTGGATGAAACTGATTTTCTAGATCCATTTCAATCGGGTTTCAGGCCGGGTTTTGGTACAGAGACTGCCTTGGTCGCCCTGTATGATGACCTTTGCCGGGAGAGAGACAGGGGGAGTGTGACCCTGTTGATACTCCTGGACCTCTCAGCGGCTTTCGACACCATCGACCATGGTGTCCTTCTGGATAGGCTGGCTGGGTTGGGAGTTGGGGGCACTGTTTTACGGTGGTTCCGCTCCTTCCTGGCTGACCGTGTCCAGAGGGTGGTGCTGGGGGACAGTTGCTCTGCCCCATGGCATTCATGTCATGGGGTTCCTCAGGGCTCGATACTGTCCCCCATGCTGTTTAACATCTACATGAAACCGCTGGGAGAGGTCATCAGGAGGTTTGGGCTGAGGAGTCAGCAATATGCTGACGACACTCAGCTCTACCTCTCGTTTTCCACCAATCCAGGTGAGGCGGTTTCTGTGCTGAACTCGTGTCTGGACCTGATAATGGACTGGATGAGGGTCAATAAATTGAAACTCAATCCAGACAAGACGGAAGTGCTGTTAGTGGGTGCTTCGCCAGACAGGCTGGAGGGCCATCTCCCTGCCCTGAATGGGGTTACACTCCCCCTAAGGGACAGGGTCCGCAGCTTGGGGGTGCTCCTGGACCCCAGTCTAACATTGGAAGCCCAGGTGGACTCGGTGGCCAGGGGCGCCTTCCTCCAGCTGCGGAAACTATACCAGCTACGGCCCTACCTGGACGAGCGGAGTCTCATGACAGTTACACATGCACTGGTAACATCCCGTATAGATTACTGCAATGCGCTTTACGTGGGGCTGCCTTTGAAGACGGTCCGGCGACTGCAGCTGGTCCAGAATCGAGCGGCGCGGCTGGTGAGTGGTGTGGCCGCCAGGGAACATATCAAGCCGATTCTGTATAAGTTACATTGGCTACCAGTTGCTGCCCAATTCAAAGTGCTTGTTTTGACATATAAAGCCCTAAACGGCTTGGGCCCTGGATACCTGAAGGACCGCCTCCTTCCATATGAGCCTACCAGGCTGTTAAGATCTAGCCAGGGGGCCCTTTTGAAAGAGCCGTCCCTCAAGGAGGTAAGAGGGATGGCTTGTAGACAAAGGGCCTTTTCGGCAGCTGCCCCCAGACTATGGAATGCCCTCCCGACTGAGATTCGTCTGGCGCCGACACTGATGACATTTCGGCGCCAGGTCAAAACCTTCCTGTTCCAGAAGGCTTTTAACTGAAATAATATTAGCTGTGGGTCCGATGGCAATTTTATATATATTTTAATTGTATTTTAATTGCTACATAATTTTATTGTATTTTAAATGCTGTAAGCCGCCCAGAGACCTTCGGGTAGTGTGGGCGGCATATAAATTAAATAAAAAAAATAAAAAAAAAATCTCACAGAATGAAAAGAAATGATGGGACGAAGCAGTAACTGAGATGAGAACTGAGTGAAATTAAAAGGCATGTATTCCTGTTTTGCATTTCATGGTCCCTGTTTTGCATTTGATGCTCCAAACCCAAGCTGCCCTCTTAGTGATGTGTCATATGAAAATAATCTTTGGATTAAGAAACAGTGCTGGAATTCAATTCTTGCCTCGGCCATGTGTGTGTGTTCATGAATGTCTGCCCTAACTCTGCCTCCCATCCCTGGTCTCTGCCCGTCACTGACCACTTTCCGATCAGAAGTGTTATGAGCCACCACTGACTCTTAAATAATTCTCTACCAAGAAGGCCACCAATAGAGCAAGTCATCCCCTCCCTGCTCCTTAACATGTTTCTGAAAATATGTTTATTCACCTTTGCTTTTAATCTGGCTTTGAATTTCTTGGCTGTCCAATTGTGTTTAGGTAGATTTTGTTCTACTGATTTTTACTGTATTTTTAGGGAGAAAAGAAAAAAAGAGTTCCATGATTCAGTAAATGAATTTGTTGTTGTTGTTTAGTCCTTAAGTCATTTCCGACTCTTCGTGACCCCATGGACCAAAGCATGCCAGGCTTTCCTGTCTTCCACTGCCTCCCGGAGTTGGGTCAAATTCATGTTGGGAGCTTCGATGACACTGTCCAGCCATCTCATCCTCTGTCCTCCCTTTCTCCTCTTGCCCTCACACTTTCCCAGCATCAGGGTCTTTTCCAGGGAGTCTTCTCTTCTCATAAGATGTCCGAAGTATCGGAGCCTCAGCTTCAGGATCTGTCCTTCCAGTGAGCACTCAGGGTTGATTTCCTTCAGAATGGATGGGTTTGTTCTCTTTGCAGTCCAGGGGGCTCTCAAGAGTCTCCTCAAGCACCACAATTCAAAAGCATCAATTCTTTGGCAGTCAGCCTTCTTTATGGTCCAACTCTCACTTTCATACATCGCTACTGCAGAAACCATAGCTTTGACTATGTGGACCTTTGTCGGCAAGGTGATGTCTCTGTTTTTTAAGATGTTGTCTAGGTTTGTCATCCCTATCCTCCCAAGTAGCAGGAGTCTTTTAATTTTGTGGCTGCTGCCACCATCTTGAGTGATCATGGAGCCCAAGAAAGTAAAATCTGTCACTACCTCCATATCTTCCCCTTCTATTTGCCAGGAGGTGATAGAACTAATGGCCATGATCTTAGTTTTTTTGATGTTGAGCTTCAGACCATTTTTTGCACTGTTCTCTTTCACCCTCATTAAGAGGTTCTTTAATTCCTCCTCACTTTCTGCCATCAAAGTGGGATCATCTGCATATCAGAGGTTGTTGATATTTCTTTCGGCAATCTTAATTCCGGTTTGAGATTCCTCCAGTCCAGCCTTTTGCATGATGTATTCTGCATATAAGTTAAATAAGCAGGGGGACAATATACAGCCTTGTCATACTCCTTTCCCAATTTTGAACCAATCAGTTGTTCCATATCCAGTTCTAACTGTTGCTTCCTGTCCCACATATAAATTTCTCAGGAGATAGATAAGGTGGTCAGGCACTCCCATTTCTTTAAGGGCTTGCCATAGTTTGCTGTGGGCCACACAGTCAAAGGCTTTTGTCAATGAAACAGAAGTAGATGTTTTTCTGGAACTCTCTGGCTTTCTCCATAATCCAGCACATGTTAGCAATTTGGTCTCTAGTTCCTCTGCCCCTTCGAAATCCAGCTTATACTTCTGGGAGTTCTCATTCCACGTACTGCCTTCTAGGATTTTGAGCATAACCTTGCTAGTGTGTGAAAGGAGTGCAACTGTACGGTACTTGGAGCATTCTTTGGCACTGGCCTTCTTTGGGATTGGGATGTAGACTGATCTTTTCCAATCCTCTGGCCACTGCTGAGTTTTCCAAACTTGCTGGCATATTGAATGTAGCACCTTAATGAATAATTCTCCTGAAAACAAAAAACAAAAAATTAAAATCAAGTACTCCTTTGCTGAATTTAGGATGCTCAACATCTGTTTCTCCTAGATGTTTCTCTCTGTCCCTCTGCTGTCAGAGACAGATTTGGCAGGAAAATAATAAATGGCCTTTGCAGTGATTGTTCCCAGGCTCGAGAAGCCCTTGCTAAAGAGACTTGGCTTTCAGTTTTGATGTTCCACTGGCAAGCAAAGATGCTTTTCTTTAAGCAGGCTCATGCCTCCTTATACTGGTTAGTGAGATAGACTTTAAGTGGTAAATGTTATTGGTTTCTAACTGGAGACGGGCACAAGTCAAGTCATACCACCTCGTTGCACCACAGGTGCTGCACATGTCCCTCCAACCATTCCCCAGCTGGCTGGCCCACTTACAACCTGTCAGACGCCACTGGGGTTCTCCTTCCACAGCAGTGCTCCAATCTGTGCAGGAGCTTGGGCTGCCATCTGTCAGGATATTGTAATTTTGTAGGCCTGAACCTGGATTAAATATGATATTAATCAGCTTCCATAATGAACAGATGTGTGACTGCTGAGTCACTGTGACAGAGAAGGTAAAGGTAAAGGTTCCCCTTGACAATTTTTGTCCAGTCGTGTTCGAATCTAGGGGGCGGTGCTCATCCCCGTTTCCAAGCCATAGAGCCAGCGTTTGTCTGAAGACAATCTTCCGTGGTCACATGGCCAGTGTGACTTAGACACAGAACGCTGTTACCTTCCCACCGAGGTGGTCCCTATTTATCTACTTGCATTTGCATGCTTTCGAACCGCTAGGTTGGCGGGAGCTGGGACAAGCGACGGGCACTCACTCCGTCGCGTGGATTTGATCTTTCGACTGCTTGGTCTTCTGACCCTGCAGCACAGGCTTCTGCGGTTTAGCCCACAGCGCCACCACGTCCCGTGACAGAGAAGAGGATGATGCAATGTCTGAAGAAAAGATGACACCCAGGTGGAGAAGATGATGTAATGTGTCCAGTGATTGGACAGAAGAAGCTCTGTAAATGTATGTAAGAGAACAGTGTGTAAATAATGTATTCTTCTCCTTCTATCACTTGCTGCTATCCTCTATGCCAGTTTGTCTGATGATTGCCTGCTATGCCGAAGTGCTGCCGGTCTGTATATTTGTATATTTTGTATAATACACATGTCTTGCTATAGAAGAAGAACGTGTCTGTGTCTTCAATCAATTAACTCTGCATATTTTCGCGGCGCGAACCAAACACCCTCCCCACTTCCTCTGGCAGCCAACCACTCAACGGCTGCACTGGGGGGGGGGGTCCCAATAATGCTTCCTTGTCTGAGTGGTCGGCTGCCAGAGGAGGCAAGAAAGGGCAGCCCAAGCTCCTCCTTGGACTGAAGCACCACCAGAGGAGGATGACTCTGGCAATGCATGTCAGATAAGTGGCCTGGCTGGCTGGGAGATTGATGGAGGGGAAGTAATATGATACGGCACAACTTAAGTCTGGCCCATCTCTATTTCTTACTGTTACACATTTAAAAAATATGGTCTGCTATTATGTTTTAATTATATTTTTACACCTCATTTTCTTATTAATTACACTGAACAGTATTTAAATGGAAAGGTGGGCTGTAAATGAAATATGATTGTGATAGTTGTACAGTAAAAACCCTGTATCTACAGAAATGATATCCACAGTTTCATTTATCTGTTGTCTGAAAATTATTAAAAATATTTTAAAAAACAGAAATATTTATCTACACCATGTAATTACAAGACCCAGGGGCTGTGCTACGTTCACTATAATGCACGGTTTTCAGCATCCAGGGGCCAGCTTGGAACCGATCCCCTGCAGACATGGGTCCCCTAATGTAATACAGTGTTTTTTTAAATAGTATAATTTGTGCATGTTTTATCAGTATAATTGTTACGTGTATGTATTGTGTAGGCTTTTCAAAAGCCTTCTTTGGGCTTTGCTTTTGAAAGAAAGGCAAGATAGAAATGAAATAAGCAAGCAAGCAATTACTACAAATGTGTCAAAAAGCACAGATTGGAACAATTACTTTGTTGGAGTACATTTCCCAGAATCTTCCAGCTAGCATAGCTAGTGACCATGGAATCCTGAGAGTAGTAACCCAAAAAGAAACTCTCTACATTTCAGGTGAACATAATATCTTTATGCTTATTCCATTTAAACACATGAATCAGAGCAGGCATGGAAACGGAATCTCTGAATAATACAGGAAGCGGAGGGTCAGAACAGTTTGCTCTTGAGTTTTTTGGCAAGGGAAAAGATATACAGAAGTCATTGAGAAGGTCTGATGAAGGTCAACAGTATGGTGCAACAGAATTTACATAAGATGAAGAAGTGGAAGGATGAGAGCTACTTAGCCTGCAAGGGTGAACAGTTAGAAAGTAGCATGTCCAAGACATTCTGGATGATCAAAGGTTTGCTGCAAAACAGATTGATTCTTCCTTTTCCTCTCGCCTTCAACATTATGAAAAGAAGGCGCCGCACACTGAATTTAAAGGGCAGCAGGTTGCGAACCAATAAAACAAGAAATAATTCTGTGTGCAGCATAGCATTAACCTCTCAAATCCATTGCCCTAAGAGGTCATGCAGGCAAAAGCTGGAACTGAGGATTTTTAAGAGGGCCAGCTAATTTTCTATGTTTGGTAATAACATTCTAGACTAGTGCGGAAGCAATAAGTATAATGAGTGCAATAAAAAAAATCAGGTCATAAACTGATTGCCTTTGAAGTTAAGTGATGCACTGCCCTCTGGACCTCCTTCGTGTCTATGTCCGTGCTGCTACTGGTGCTTCGGAAAACACTCTCTGTCTCTCTTCATCAAGACACCTCCATCAAAATTCCTTCTCAAAGCCTAATCTTTCGCTGAAGCCATTGGGAGTTCGGCTGTTGATTTCAATGGAGTCAGAATTCCACCCTAAGAGGATTAAAGCGTTATCCCTTCAGCTCAGAAACAAGAGCTGATATTAGTTACTATTTTCGCAAAGCTGTTCAGCTCTGTGAGTCAGGCACAAGTCAATCAGCAGCAGAAGCTGCAAAGCTACAGCTTTTGGAAAATATATCTTTGGAGGAGGCCTGTTTGAGGTAAAACCAAGTAAGGCTGCCTTTTGTAAGTGCAATGTTGTGGCAGATAAGTCAACAGAAATCCGGATCCTATTGGTTAAGGATCTGCAAATACCTGTATTCCCTAGTATTCCAAGAATATCAGCTCAGCGAAACAAGGGAAAACATTACAGAGACACAGCCATGTTAGTCTGTGGTCTGTTGCAGCACAATCAATGAATTGTCTTCTGGAGTAACACATTTTAATTGGTATATAAGACTCACTAATTTTTTATGACACCACAAGACTCTATTGGATTTTACTACAACAGCAGGCAAGTGATGCTATGACAGCTGCCATAAGAAAAAAAAAACACCCAAATCCATATGATCCAAATAGGATTCTTTGGCCAATAAATACATGTATGTGGTTTTGAGATCTCTGGATCTCATTAGATTGGATATTACCATGCTATTCTTTTTCATTAACTTTCAGTTATAAAAATATTGCCCTAATGTGATTCTGCAATGTTTCACGGAAGACAGGGATGTCAACATCACCTGGCAATTCATGGACTAGCAACTTCTCATTAAGACTATTGCAATGCACTCTCAATGGTGCTGCTCTTGACGATGATATCAATACTGCAGATAGTGCAGAGTACTGTATGTGTTAGCGAAACTAATAGCAGGGGCACCTTTCAGCTTACATATGATACTGATGCTAACATAATTACACCAGCTACCAATGTGCTTCCTATTTGAGGTGCAGTGTGCTGGTGATCGTTTTTAAAACCCTAAGAAGCTTGGGGTTTGGCTTTCTGAGTGAGTCTCTTCCCATAGATCCCCACTGTGGTGTAGCGGCTAGACAACTGGGTTCAAACACTTCTTCAGCCATGGAAATTAATGGGAGAGGAGTGGAACTGGTAACACCACTCCTTGGATAGCTCAGTTACCTTGAAAAGCCCTATTAGGGTCACTGTAAGTCAGTTCTGACTTGATGGTACATAACATGCACTCTTTCCCCATGTATAAGATCCACTGAGGAGGTCCTCTGTGTCCCACTACTGAGAGTGATACATCATGTGCAGACACGGGAAAGGGTTCTCTCAGCAGTAATAGCATGGTAAGAGAATGCTAATTAAAAATCCAATTGGTGCCAACATTACATTTATTTTGAGAGGTTACATCCTGACTGTTCACCTAAGCATTTAGTAATTGGAGAGATCACAGTGTAGGTTCTGAGTCCTTCAGTTTGCTGTTGTTGGATTTTGACCCTTAAATGTTTTGATTATTAAACTGTTCTGAAATATTTTAAAATGTTTCTGTGACATTTGCCCTTCTGTCCCCTGCTTGTCTTTCCCTCACAAAGCCTCACGTCGTGTTTTCTTCTCGCTGCCGCCAATGGATTACCTCAATCCACAATATAAGTGACGTTTGTCAGAACACTTGTCTTGTGAATAGAAGCAGAACTTATTTATTGGAGTGAAGCAGATTGAATAATAACAGAAGTTCTTCAGATAAACGTTATACATAAGCTATTCATCAACAGTTCTCTCAGTACATACTGTATTTTTCCCCATATAAATCGACACTTTTTCCTAAAATAATTAGAGGAAGAATTAAGGGTCGTTTTATACACAGAAGGCAGCAGTCACAGGTGTGTGCTTGGGTACTTCTTGTTGCTGCCACTATCTCCCAATTGCCTCTTCCGGAGCTCACAACTTGTCCCCTCCAGTGACTGAAGCAGCAGCAGGAGGAGGAGGCAGAGACGGAGGAGGAGCATTCAAGCGCGCTCCGGCACCTCTTGCTACTGTCTCCCCCCACCTGTCCAATCACCACCTCCAGCAGGACCGACTGGCTCAGCTCAGTCACTGCCTTGTCCCTTCCTATGGTGGAGGCAGAGGCAAAGGAGCATTCACACATGCTCTGGCGCCTTCTGCTGCTGTTTCCCCCGCCTGCCCGATCACCACCTCCAGCGGGACTGACTGGCTTAGCTCAGTCACTGCCTTGTCCCCTCCTGTGGTGGAGGCAGCAGGAGGCAGAGGAGAAGGAGCATTCACATGCGCTCCGGCAGGTCTTGCTGCTGCCTCTCCCTGCCTGCCTAATCACTGCTGCCTTGTCGCCTCCCATGATGGAGGCAGCAGAAGGCAGAGGCGAAGGGAAACAAGTACTCATGCATGCTCAGGCACCTCTTCCTGCCTTGTTAGCAAAAAGGAAAGGGAGCAACAGCTCCCCTTCCTTTTTTGCTAAAACCCCATGCCCCTCGCCTTTTGATAAGGCCCGGAGGTTAGCAAAAAGGAAACAGAGCAATGGCTCCCCTTCCTTTTTTGCTAAACTTCGTTCCTTCTCAAAAGGCGAGGAAAAGCGGCAGTCACTTTGACAACTGCTTTTCTTGCCTTTTGCCAAGGTACGGGGCTTAGCAAAAAGGGAGCCCTTTGATCCCTGCTTTTTTTAATTTGGGGTTAGAAAAAGGGGGGGTCGTCTTATAATTTGGGTCATCTTATACACAGAAAAATACAATGCTTCTTTTTTCTTGCTATATCATTACCACCTTCTCTACCTATTTTCCTAACCAGCTTTAACTCTCTCAGTATCTGTTCTCTCTCTCTCTGACTATCCAGCCCTATCTGACTCCTCCTTCTCCTGCCAAGCCTCATGCTGACTCTGCCTCTCCAGTCCTCTCATAGGTTCATGGAAATCAGCTCATGAATATGAATAGCATGAGTGATGTGGGCAATCATCACAGTTTCAATTGTTTAATATATTTAAACTGTATGAATTTATTTCTGCTTGTTTTTATGGATCATACCTTGCCCAATACCAGCTACAAATACTTAAATAAATGAACAAACAAGATATGCGTTCTATAAATCCTATGAACCCTTTCATCAGGACCTCAATAACCATACTGAATTTTAACTAGTGTGATGCTTGCTCATAAACTTACTATAATATTGTTTTCAAAGGATGTATGTGAAATATATAGTTGTCTTTACTGTGCCTTTCATTGAAATATATAGTTGTCTTTACTCATGCCTATGAGAATGTGTTGCATTTCTATGAAACTGGCGTCAATACAGAACTGAAGAAAAAGAAATACTGTACTAAGCCACATATTTTTTTAGCTCTCTTACCTGAGATTCCTGAACTCCACCTTCACTACGTTGGTGTCACGCAGCTGTACTGGGCCTCCATGCCAATTGAATGTTCATGATAGCTGGCATCAGGTGAAAGGAGGCTGATGCCTAAAATCTTAAGTCCTGAATCTATTTCCATAACCATTTACATAAAACTTCCTCCACAAAGTCCTACTCTGCCACCCCATTGGAAAGGAAGTAATTTTGGCATTTCAAAGGGTACTGTGAGCCTCACTAGGTGATTTTCGGCCAGCCACAGTCTCTCAGCCTGGCTTACCTCATAGGGTGGTGGGAGGATGACGTGGAGGGGAGGAGAGCCATGGACACTGCCTCCAACTCACTTGAAAAAATGTAGGGTATAAATGGCACTAACATACAAGGAAATAAAAGTTTTGGTGGAGAACAAGTTCTGCAAGATTTGACCAAGCGAGTAGTTTTTAAGTACAGTTCCGAGATAGACTGTGCATCTTAGTCTAAGGACCAACCTCCTTGTGCTTGAAGAGATTGTTCACCACAGGTTTGCCATGAATTTCAATTTTTCAATTTCAATAACCTTTATTGTCAATACATAACATGTGTGCAGTGAAATTGAATGAGGCTCCATTGGTACAACCACACAAAGCACAAAACACAGAATACATTCAGACACAGAATATATCTCCAACCTTATGGTATTGCCCATCTGGTGATTTCCATGTGTAGAGTCGCCTCTTGTGTTGTTGGAAAAGAGTGTTTGTGATGACCAGCTTGTTCTCTTGACAAAACTCTGTTAGCCTTTGCCCTGCTTCATTTTCAACTTCAAGGCCAAACTTACCTGATTTTACCTACTTTAGCATTCCAATCCCCTATAATGAGAAGAACATTGTTACAAACATCTTTCTTTGGTGTCAGTTCTAGAAGGTGTTGTAAGTTAGTCGTCATAGAATTGGTCAATTTCAGCCTCTTCAGCATTGGTGGTTGGTGCATAAACTTGGATTATCTGATGTTGAAAGGTCTGCCTTGGATTCGTATTGAAATCATTCTATCATTATTGAGATTGTATCCCAGTACAGCTTTTCCCACTCTTATTGACTATGAGGGCTACTCCATTCCTTCTACGAGATTCTTGCCCACAATAGTAGATATGATAATCATCTGAATTGAATTCGCCCATTCCCGTCCATTTTAGTTCAATAGCGCCCAGGATGTCAATGTTTATTCTTACCATCTCCTGTTTGACCACATCCAACTTACCAAGGTTCATAGATCTTACATTCCAGATTCCTATGCAGTATTTTTCTTTGCAGCATCGGACTTTCTTTTCACTTCCAGGCGTGTCCGCAGCTGAGCGTCCTTTCAGCTTTGGCCCAGCCACTTCATTAGCTTTGGAGCTACTTATCCTTGTCCTCTGCTCTTTCTCAGTAGCATGTTGGACGCCTTCCGACCTGAGGGGCTTATCTTCCAGCATCATATCTTTTAGCATTTTGTTTCTGTCCATGGAGTTTTCTTGGCAAAGATACTGGAGTGGCTTGCCAATTCCTGCTCCAGGTGGATCGCGTTTAGTTGGAACTTTGCACTGTGACCTGTCCGTCTTGGGTGTCCCTGTATGTCATAGCCCATAGCTTCTCTGAAGGAGACACACACACACACACACACACACACACACACATATGTATATATATGTAGGGACGTGGTGGTTCTGAGAGTTAAACCGCAGAAGCCTCTGTGCTGCAAGGTCGGAAGACCAGCAGTCATAAGATTGAATCCACACGACAGAGTGAGTTCCCGGCGCTTGTCCCAACTCCCGCCAACCTAGCATTTTGAAAGCATGCAAATGCGAATAGATAAGTAGGTGCCACCATGGTGGGAAGGTAATGGCGTTCTGTGTCTAGTCACACTGGCCACACAACTACGGAAACTGTCTTCGGACAAACACTGGCTCTACAGCTTGGAAACGGGGATGAGCACTGCCCCCTTGAGTCAGATATGACTGGACTACATAAATGTGAAGGGTAACCTTCACCTTTAGCTTATATATATAAGTTAAAGGTGTGTATGTCTGTGTGTGTTTATACACACACACACACACACACACACACACACACACACACACACACACACACACACACACACACACACACACACACACACACACAGAGACGCACAGACCTTTACTGACCACAGCAAGTATCAGCATACCAGCAGTGAAAATATGAGTGCAATCATGGGTCTTCAAGTTATTTAAAGAATAAAACTGATCTTTGTTGTACAGTGGTATCTCGCTAGACGACGACCTTGTAAAATGACAAATCCGCATGACATGAGGTTTTGCAATCGCTATAGCAATTCACAAAACAGTCATTCCAATGGGGAATTTTCGCTGGACGATGATTGAGGGTCATCTTATACATGGAAGTAACCTGAGGGGAGGACAAAAACAAGTGGAGGGGAAAGCAGGTATCAAAGCGATCCTGCAGCACTTTGATCCCCTTCCCCCTACACTTGCTAAGCCCCACTTAGATTTCTTAATTTTGGATTAGAAAAGTGGGGGCGTCTTATACATGGGGGCATCTTATACATGGAAAAATATAGTACATTTAAAATGCATGACTATAAAATGACTAGAAAACATTTGTATTTGAGAAATGAATATGATGAATGGAATTACTCCACATAAACCCATTTTAATTTGTGGAAAAGGATACAAAATTGATAGATTTGTAGAACGTATTCATTCAGAAAAAATGCATGCATGCCTTTATTTCCGTGATGAAAGGAAAAAAGCAGTAGCTTGCAAACCAGTACAGAACCTGCAAAACAGACTGAAAAACACAGTCTGAAGAAGAAAAACAGATTTTTCACTTCCCTATCTGTGGTTTTCCCTCTGAATGTCATTGGACAACTGCTTCCATCACCTCCAGAGACCATGGCCGTGTGCTAGTAGGGGAAGAAAAAAATCCTGTTTCGTTCAACAGAGGCTGATAATGGGCCAGGTGACTCAATTATCTTTCTATCTAGAAATGCATCTAGATGAGCCAGGGTGTGATGAGCATCACTAAAATGCATTTAACATACCCTGGATATTTGCTCACCATTCTAACTACTTTATCAGAAATCTATTACACGCATTATCATTTTTATATTCAGAGTCACTCTCCCCCTTCATCTTCCTCCTACAAACCAAGAGAATTACAGCCTACTTTTAGAGAATAAATTGCTATAAATTAAGTTAGCAGCAGCATAAACAGAGGTAATAGATCCCTGTCTCTATAGAAGCAGCTGAGGGTGTTATGCAAATGCAAGATGTCAAGTCTATTTTTGAGTTTATTCTTATGCTGATGAGTCTTCATTAATGTTCCCCTCTCACACACACTTTAGTTCCTCTTTTCATTTCAAACCTCAGGGATAGGGAATTTCTATCTTGCCAGGTTCCTCTTAAAGATGAAGTTGGATATAGCCTGAAGGCCAGACAATGTGACATATTAAGCAAGCTTATTTATTTTAATAATAAAGCTTTACTTGGTTATAGGAAAACAAAATCTGATGGTGCTCAGTGCATTAAAACCAATAAGAGCTTGATAATATAATTTCCTCATGAAGGGAAATGATAACAAAACCAAACATCAGATATTAGAAAAACTGCAAAGCTATTTCAGATTTATGAATACACAAATGTTGTGCGTCAGGATGGGATGGGAGAAATTGAATTGTCTGTATGGAGGGTTTCAGTCATTTGGAAAGGAGTGTTAAGTGCAGACAGTGAGCTAAATCCCATGTTAGTCTTACTTAGAGTAGACCTATTGAAATGAATGAGACTTATTCATCACAGCAAATACAGTCCTTTGCAAGTGTGGAGAAGAACAGGTAACTTCATACCTATGTCAGTGTATTCTATGCCCTATAACATTTACCAGGGAAGACTTGATACTAGCTGCCCGAAATGCTTTTCACATTGCCTGCTACTGAGCAGAAGTTATCTGGTATATTTATTAAATATACTGTGATGCTTCTGACACAAAGAAGGATCACAGTGAACTGAAGTCCCATTCATTTCAATGGGTCCACCCCAGTGGTTCCCATTTGGCTAACCCAGTTGTTCTTGGACTGCAACTCCCAGAAACCCCAGTCAACATAACTGCTGGTGAAGGTTTCTGGGAATTGCAGTCTTGGGTTACCCATGGTTCGGAACCACTGATCTACTCTAGACAAGATTAACACTGGATTTCATTTTACTGTATAGTATTTATACAGATTGTTTTTTTTTTTTAAACTTGCAAAAAAATTGTAATAACAGTTTGGGTGGCAGTGAGCATTTAGCAGCCATTCATCTAGTTTCCCTTCATAACATCTATGAGAACTCCCCTTATGTCAGGGAGGGAGGGAGGAAGTCATAGCAGTAGGCTCTCTCATTGTGAGATGGAACAACCTGGGTCTTGCTTTCCTGGGTAATGTAAAAAACATTTGTGCAATAGGTATTGGATATCAGTTCCCAAAAGTCCAGTTGCCTGTGCTGTGGGAGTTGCACAAATGTAATGACATTACTGGATCTGGACTAGAGATACCAATACAGATACCCCCAAGCAGCTGGACTTAATGAGGGTCCCCCACATAACCACCCACTCATGCATCCGCCGGCAGCAGCGGCCTTGCTCTTCCTTCCAATCACTCCCCGGATCATCACTCTCTTCCTGCTCAGCTAGCAACTCAGCAACCTTGCAGAGACTCTCATCCTCCCTCCCAGAGTGGCTAGTCGAGTGGGGCTCCAGAAGTGATTGAAAGGAAGAGGAAGGCCGCCACCACTGCCAGACACATGAGTGGATGTGTGAGTGGACCCTCGTTAAGTCCAGCTGTGTCGGGATATTCATACAGTCATGCCCTGCTTAATGATTACCCTGCATTACAATGAATCCGCTTCACGACAATGTTTTTGCGATCACAATTGCGATCACAAAACAATGTTTTAAATGGGATTTTTTCACTTTGCAAAGATCGGTTCCCTGCTTCGGGAACTGATACTTCGCATTACGACGATCAAAACAGCTGATCGTCAGATTTTCAAAATGGCCACCAGGTGCTCAAAATGGCTTCCCGCTGTGCTTAGGGACGGATTCCTCGTTATACAGGCACCGAAAATGGCTGCCGTATGGAGGAACTTCGCTGGATGATGAGTTTTTAGCTCATTGGAACGCATTAACCAGGTTTTAATGCGTTTCAATGGTTTTTTTATTTTCGCTTTACGACGTTTTCACTCTACAGCGATTTTGCTGGAACGAATTAACGTCGTTAAGCGAAGCACCACTGTGTTCGTATACAAATACCCCCATCTCTAATTTGGACCTTTGTGTAGATCTTTGTGAATAGACTTTCCTGTTTAGACAGCCAGACTCAACATAACAATATTAGAGCCATGCACATAAATGCAAATCTGCTGCTCCTTTTGCAAACTGAGTCCTTTTCAGCACTAGAATAGGCATTATCGGTAAGTTTGAAAAACAACTGAAGTAGCTGGGTATGTTTAACCTTCAGAAAGGCAAATTGACAGGTGGAATGATAGACATCTTCAAATATTTGAAAGGTTGTTACATAGAAGATATAGCAAGCATGTTTTCTGTTGGTCAGGGGCAGGATACAAACCAATTGATTCAAATTACAAGAAAACATATTTCAACTAAACATTAATGAAAACTTTTAAATGATTTTTAACAACAGAATGGACTGTCTAGAAGTCTAACAGACTCTCCATCATAGTTACCTTTTTAAAGAGAAGTAGAAGGCAATCTTTCAGAGTTGGTCTACCTGTGGATTTTCTACATCAACAGGCCGGACAAAATAACTCCTGATATGCCTTCCCACTGCACAACTGGAGGATTCTATTGAAATTTTAACTATAAAATTAATACAACAAAGCTACAAAGATTATGCTGTCACCAAATATTGTAGCTGTAAATTATGAATATGCTTATTTTGTACAAATCTGGCACAAACCCATTGCATTTTGGCTACGGAGTGGCCTCATGTTCAACATTTTTGTATCCATGCCTGTATCCATTTTGTATCCATATACATGTATGTATATATACATTTGCTGCCTTAGAATCATAATAACTTTGATGATGTGGGCTTTTTATACTCCACAAAACCCTATACAGTATCATGTATAACTGTTTGCCTTTAAGGAACTGCATGATCCTTGATTGTTTTTTCTGTGATTGATGAACACAGATAAGCTTCTGAAGATTAACATCACTAATTTTTCTAAAGTTCAAACAGTGAAGATTTACATCCTGAATTACTGAAAGGCCAGGTATTTCCAGGAAATTGGCCAGAAGTGAACCAACTGAGATCCAGTAGTGTTATTATTCTAAATTATAGCCTAGCTAAAGACTGAGTTCTTGGCATAGAGGTAAACCAGAATTCTGTGCCTCTCAATGTAATTGCTCCAATTTCCAAGTATCCGGAAGCTACTTAAAAGAAAGCAATTGAGGGTGAAAGACCAATATCCTGGTAATATAGAGTGGAAGATATATATATATTTGTTTAAAAAGAAACGTCTCTTCAATAAGGCTGGTTCATGTTTAATGCAGACTCTCAAGCTTAATGCAGACTTTCAGGGTTTGGAAGCCTGTTCTAGTCTTGCTGTGATTATATGTTAGGGAACTGTGGCAGGAAAGAAAAGTGCTTACTTGCATTTGGTGATTTTAATGAGAAGTGCAGAGTGAGAGACAAAAGAAAGGAAACTTTAGCTAATAGCACCACCCAGGGGCCATTCACATAAGAATCTAATGTACTGTATTTTGCTCACTTCTTTTCTCCAGTGAAGAATTCCTGGGCTGCAGCACTTACCCAGGTTTGCTTTCTTTGGGAAGATGCTTATCCAAAATTTAGGCATTTTATAATATATGAGTTAATTTCCACAGATAGAGGTTGACTATAGAATGGGGCACAGCTTAAATATTACACCAAACCAGAACACTGTATCTTTAACAGCTTTGGAACTGGGGAGAAAAGAAGTGAGATAATATGCCATGGATACCATGTTACAGAGCTTAGCTCTCTGTTTGAAGGTCTGGTCCAATCAAAATCCTGTTTAAATATGAAGAATCAAATGGAAGGAGAGCAGAGGCCTTGAAGATCTCATTCAGCACATGAATAGCAGACTGACCAGGAAAATATCTACTGACAATCTTTCCTACTATGGAAAGATGTATTTCTACATAAATTATATAAATTAGGTTTAAATGTGCTTTTGTGAATACAAATTACCACAAAGAAGGTCCTCCAGATTTTATTGCAGCTGCAAAACACATCAGCCCAGAAACTGGTGTGAGATTATGGGAGTTCCAAGTCAACCGCCCCTGAAGGACCACACTTTCTCTTCCTGCCTTGGATCCAATGACATTTGGCTCCCAACCCCTGCTACTCTCCCTCCCACCCTATTGTCTCCTATGGTGGCCAGTTCACCTGGTCATTCTCTGTTACATCATTAAGTAATGTTATGAAAAAGTTAGTGTGTTACTTCTTCCTCTCTTCTTTTTTGTATCATGGATCCTAGATGGCATGCTCTTATTTTCAACAGCAACCCTTGAGTGTTATCAGAAAGCCCATTGATAAGATATAATAGTTCGGCAGGCACTAGACACACATCTGTATGTGCTAGAGTGGATGAAAATTTAGATGAAAATACTGTATGACCTTTTTCATAAACCAGAATGTTTACTTATCTGTCATCTAAAATGTTTTGAGTGGCTGTTTCAGTTAATAGTGGTTGAAATCCTGTGGTAACATAAAGTTACATCCGCAGAACTGTGCAAAACATTGCACCTCAGCGGTGCACATCACCCAATTTATGCAACTGATAGCATGATTCACAATACAACTATTGTGCAGCATATCTGCAAAAGTACCTCGTGAACATCACTTCCATCTTGTGATTATCTCTCTGATTTGTGTAATTTTGAGTTATGCACACAGAATTGCACACGATTTCAGCCAGTGTGTTCTATATGTTAATTAGATGTTTTTAAAAGTACTACACTCTAAATCACGCTGAAATTTTGCCCTGCACGGTACTATATACTGGCAGTTATACTGTAATTGCATGAAATCCTGGATATTTCACAGGAAAATATAAAGGATATTAGAAATATGGATTTACTGCAGGATGCTAAAAAAACTGAATTAAGAGGGTAACCAGCAAAGTACTACTAAAGCAAATGTATAAAGATCAAAAAGTCATAGAGCATATAAAATGCAGAAAGCTGCAGCAGTTCACTCATGTAGTAAGAGATGAAAAGTATGGATTATTACAGGTGATCATTCACTGTAAAATAAATGAGAAATGGAGGAAGGATTTATAATGCTGGCTGAATAGCATTGGAGTTTAGTTTGGGTGAAATACAACTTTATTTTTACAATCTGCTGGACAGTTCATTTTTACAATTTCAACTTAGTGCTTTAGGCATCTGGCTGTGGAGTGAGAGGTTGAGAGGTTGATTCTCCACTGTGTTTCCTTGACAGTGGCTGGACTCGGCGATTCCCTAGGGTCTATTACAGCTCTGCAGTTCTAAGATTATTATTTATTCCTTCGAAGTCAGGATTAATTATGATGATATGCAATCTGCAGTAGGAAGAAACAGCAGGAGCAGCAAAAGCTGTTATTATTGCTGCTGCACTTTTTGCTTAACTGGAGACATTGTTATTGAATGTGTACAGTACGGACAGAAGTGTCCCTTAGAGTTTGAGGTTGGACTCCAACTTTCAGTTAATGTAACCAATGGCAAGAATTAATGCGAGTCACTCTATAATGGTATCTGAAGAGCTACACATTGCCCATTCTTGGTGTGGAGGAAATGGATTCTATAGCATACGGCTCTCGGGAAGTATTTTTGGGTGGGGGGTTATCTCTTTTTTTATTTTTAAGGAGGAACAAACAAATACATCATAATAGGAAGTCATAATGACAATTTTGGGAGGCTTAATGTATCATCGGCTGTCTTGTATTACTGTTCAGAGATGGGCTTAAACCAAACTACAAAAACTGATGAATTGGGATGGTTCATGGTTTGGTTTACAACCCAGTTCAGGCATCCTGTTTTGATTAAACAAAGTGGCAAACTATTTCCCCCTTGGCACTTTGTTCTGCTTCAGCAAAACAAATGCCTGTCTGCCTCCTTCTCATTGCCCCCATCTCCTCCATCCCTGGTCCTGCCACCCCTGCCTCTGCTTCCGCCATTGCCAGAGAAAGAGAGCTGACTTCCCTTCCAGGAGCTGCACCTGCTGCCTCTGCACCTGCAACCCAGTTGATCAGGGCACATGTGCCCACCTCCCAGTTTATCAGGGTAGTCAACAAGGGGTTGGGCACCTGTGCAGAGGCAGCCCCTGGCTCCTTGTTGTTGCTCTGCTGCGCAATCACTGATGATGGCGGTGGCAGTGGTTGCAGGGTGGCAGTGGCAGACCAGGAACAAACCAAAAACCAACCCGTGAACCAGTTCAATTTTCTGATTGGTTCATAGTTCATGGCTAACCACAAACCATCGTGATCCACCGTTTTTCAGCTTCAGGCCTGTCTCTATTACTCTTTCACCCACAACAGAATGGGAAATCTTTCCTTCTCTCTGCAACCTCCTCCCGAGATGTATTCTTCTGGAGCTCAGTCACCTTGCCTGGCTAATTTATCTCTAATTTTCAATATGAACATAGCTAGACTTCATGTGAACAATGTCTTCAAATTCATTTTCATTTATCATTAGAATTAAAGCATGCCAACAGCTGTTCATTCTGTTTGCTTTTACCTCAGTAGTCTATGGGGGTGTTTGAGCATTGATAATTTGCAAAGCTATTAGTCATCATAATCTTTTCTTTAAGCTTCTTCAGCTAGACACAATAAAAGAAAATAAATAATTCCATGGCAAGCTAGAAAAAACAAATCTAGTCTCAGAGGAAGGGCACATTTCTGATTTTCGTATTTGTCCATTTTTTCCGTAGTTTTCCATTTTTTTCCTCAAGAAGAAAAAGCAGCATCATTCAAGCTGAGAAAGAGGGAATGTCACCTGTACCAAAAGAGCATATACATTGAGATCCACAGTCATTTAAAGTGATGTGTAGCAGACTAGAATATTATATGTATGGGAGGGGGGGAATAAAGCAGTGCCATGTTTCACACCTGAGATGCAAGGCTGAGTGCAAGTACAGTGGTGCCTCGACTTATGAACGTCCCAACATACAACCATTTTGAGTTACGACCTCCTCTGGCCGCAAAATTTTGCTTCGACTTGCAGCCGGAGCTTCCAGTTATGAACACAAAAAGGCAGGGGGGAAAGTTGGGAAATTCAAATTGCTGTTCATGGCAAAGAGACTGCTTCTTTGTGGCTCTTTCGCTCCAGCAGTTAGAGAATGTGTGATAGGAGAAGGCTTCAGGCTGCCTGGTAAGGTAAGGTGCTGCTTTCTGCTTTTTAAAAACTGTTCTGGGTGGGTTTTGCAGCATGGTTTTGGGTTGGGGGTTATGTTTTTGTGCTGTGATGGGTCTTGGGGGTTTGTTTGTTTGTTTGTTTTTCCCCATTTCCAATGGGGCTTGGGGGCTTAGTTGCTTTTGGTGTGTTTTTCCCCATTTCCGATGGGTCTTGCACGCTTGATTGCTTTTCTTCCCTCCCACCCCCATCGGCCGGAAGGGATTAATCATGTTTCTGATGGGTCTTGCAGTGATTTTTTTTCATTTTTGTTTTTTCTTTGGCTGGAACGGATTAATTGCATTTCAATTGGGAAATGGTGCTTTGACTTATGACCATTTCAAGTTATCACCGGAGTTCTGTAACCAATTAAGTTCGTAAGTCGAGGCACCACTGTATAACAGATTAGTAGACCAATTCTATGCATATTAATTGGGAAAAGAAGTAAACAAGCTGTCCCTGATTGACCACAATGAACCCACAGCCAGGCTGACACTCAAACAGGACTGACAGGAAAGATTTGATGCCGTACTGTGAAGCCTTCTTGAGAATTTGCCAAACATTCATCACCCCAGGACTTCCTAAAAAGCTGCAATACACATGAAGAATTCTGTCACTATCACCTTTAAGAAGTGAATCAGGCACTTCCTTTGTCCTGATCCGAGTAGTGGATCCCTGAAGTCTTCAGGGATCTCAGTCTCATAAAACAGCTCTGCATCCAAGAGGGATAGTTGCTACCCAATCTGATGATTATGGAAATAATGTAGTATTCCTATCTTGGCTGTGATCCATTGTAGTGAGATTTGACTGGGTTGGTAACTTGCAGCATTTCCCCCCCAATCCACTTTAAGGATATTCTTATGAACTGCTCTGGCAAGGCTGAGCTCTCCATTGTAGACTAAGTGAAACATAAACTCCACAATCACCGTGATGATCTCTTTGGTCAACTCTACCAAACATAGTCCATCCACTACTCAGATCAGGACAAATTGTGTGATGTCCACCGCTGAGGTGTAATGTTTTGCACAGTTCTGCCAATGTAACTTTATGTTACAACAGGATTCCATGTAACTTTGGGTAAAATAATAGAAGAATAACTGCAACTGAAAAAAGCATAAGTTACTGCAGGGTAAATGACCATAGAACTGGGCTCTAGATGGATCAACAGTTTAGGTGACTGGGTTCAAAATCTATAATCTATGACAACCAGGAGATGGAATTTAGCAAGAACAGGGCATATAGGTCAGAGGAAATACAGCTGCTGTTGACCTCTTTTCTAGCCTGAGTGTGCTGAAATTATTGTAAGTCAGAGGTCGCAACCTACACAGTGGTTCCTAACCTCAAGTAACCCAGGTGTTCTTGGATTGCAACTACCAAAATCCCCAATGGCACAGGTGGTGGTGAAGGTTCCTGAGAACTGCAGTCCAAGAACACCTGGGTTAGCTACAGATGGGAACTACAGATGGGCATGGATCTTCTTTTGAAGGTTTGTGACTGGTTCGTATAGGCGTGTTCCTTTCCCCTACCTTCCTGGCCAATGACCCACAGTCAGAATGTGCTCCTCCCCTCCTCCTCTACATCTGTTTGACTGGTCTCCGGCTAGACTATGGGTTTGTCTGTCCTGCCTCCTTCTTAGAGTGGGCAATCAACCGAGGAGGTGGAGCAGGGATGCCCATGTTCCTGCTGAACACCGATCAAACAGCTGAAGAGGAGGAGGACATGGGTGATTGCCAGCTGATGAATGGGGGATCTAGGACTTCCAGTGGGGAAGGTAATGTGTGGCACCATATGAGCCGGCACAAACCTTCAAACCAAGGTTCATGCCCATCCCTATTGAGAACCACTGCTCTAGCATGTTGCATTGACATTACTGCTGACAGCTGATAGGAGCTGCACTCTTGACAGCAGTTGGCAGGCTATAAATTCTCATCCCAATATAGTTGCTTATCATGTCTCCAAGGGAAAGATTCGGCTTGAACTGTACCACATTACTAGATGGTTGGGAACTAAGTGCATGGCAAGTGATGAAGATAAGTTGACAGCAGTGCTACAAGGCAAGATCATCTATGCAAAAATATTTATAGAACAGGCACAGATCACTCTCTCTTAGTGCTTATTTCCTCCGTTACATCAGGTGTAAGATGGCTAGATGCAAAGGCTGCATTTACCATGCCTGTATGTAGAACAGTTGGTGCAGTTTGCAAAATAATTATTAAAAGGTGCAAAATCCTTATCCTCTTTTGTGCCACTTAGTAACTTGGTAATTTAGATTGATGAATACATAATCTGATCAAAATCAGATGTTGCTTATTGCTGAAGACAAGCAATAATCAACATTGATCATCACTGTTTTAAGCAAAACATCTATCTCCAAGAGGCTTTCAGTTTAAAAACAAATAGAAAACAATGTGGGGATGGAATCAAGGGGAAACATAAGACTATGTAATTATTTCAGTTACCTATGCTTTGCCATAGTTACAAATAAATTATAGGTTTCCAAGATTTCCTGTAAACACAACGGTTGAAATTTTGTTTGTGTAAAGTTTCACATTCTAAGGCTGATGTTATCATCAGCCAGGGCAATTTTTTTGGAAATTAAAGACTTCCACCCACCCACTACAAAGCCCCTACAGGTCCCAAGTAATTCCTTTCATCATTGGAAACCCACTAGGGCAGACAGGAGGAGGCAGTCTTTAATTACTGAAAATCATCATTGCTGGCAGCAATTTTCAGTAATTGCAGATTTCCCCTCCTGTCCAGCAGCCCACATACATTCTGATGATGAAAGGGATTACTCAGGACCTAGAGAGCTTCAGAATGGTAGAGGGAAATGTTTATTTTTTCGAAAATTGGCCTGGCTGATGACATCAACAGACTGACAACACTGAACTTACATGAACAGGATTTCAGCCAGTTAAACACATCTACAAGTTAGTACATCTCTACAGTCATCTTACTTGAAACTAATTTTTTTAGCTCACGTTTTAGAAAGAATAGAAACACAGACTTGGTCAGTATAAGCAGAGTTCCTACAATGCTGGTGATATACGTACTGTTATCACCTGTATCACTTACTTGGTAACTTAGATTGATGAATACATGATCAAAATTTCAAAACTCTTCTGTGAATGCAGCAAAACAGAAAGTACATCACATGAGGACTATATGCTGCATAAATACAGCATTTTATCTGCTTTATGTAGACAGCGAATGCAGATTTGAACTGTACTGACTAAAATGCATTTCCTTCAAAGAATGAAGGCATTTCTGAGATTGAAAGAAACACATATACTTTCTCACTCACACACCAAATGTGGAACACAGCCTAATATGGAGTCTACACCATTTACTAAAATAACTAACTTCAAGGATTCAATGCATCCTCCTTCCTTGTTCACTAATGGTATACGTTTCACCTATTATGTGTCATGATCCAGAGCTGAGTAGTGAGCAACTGCAAATAAAATGTTAGTTGCAATTAATCTTTTCTCAAGGATGGAAGTTCAATTAGGATATATCAGAGCTGTAACAGGTGTGACTAGACAAGAAGGCTGTCTCAGGTTGATTCTACATTTCCGATGACAGTTAAATTACGGCTGTAGTTCACAAAGAATGCTTAATTATGCTGTGCGATTTTAGGGGTAAAAGTTCACATCACACCTCGAATCACTATAATTCTCAGTGGGATCATAGATAGCCCACCTTCCTTTGTATTTAATACCACACTCTTCTCCACCTCTTTTTGTGACAAGTGACATAGCAGTGATATTATATAACAACTGAACTTGTAAAACTGCAGTGCTTATCTGACATTGTACTAAATTGGAAAGCATAATTTTAAAAATTGTTCAGAGAAGAGACAAGAAGTGCTCACTAGAGAGAGAGCAGAGAGCTGTTCCCGCTGTATAAGCATACTTTTAAATTTCCAAACATTTTTAAAAAGACACTCCACAGTCAACAGTACTTAGGGCACACACACCACTGCTCATTTGGACTGACAGTATTCACACATGCCAAACTTTTAAAAGCAATGCAAATGGAATTGTTACAATATAAACAAAAAGCAACAAATGCCAATGAAAAAATTATCCAGGGCCACTAGCAATTTTAAATACATTCTGTAGTTGATGGAAAATATATTGAATGTAACTGTGCCAGCTTTGGCTGGCATAAACAATGGAGCAAACTGCAATGTAGTTGCACCCATAAAACAAGATATCACTTTTTTGGTTGTGAAAATGTAGGTTTTTCATAATTTTTACATATTTAGGATGTACTCTTAACTGATCTCTTTCTCTTCTACATGCAATATGAAGCATCGATGGAACAGAAAAATATGCTATTAATCTTTTCAGCCTCTTGTTCCCATTTAGCCATGTGATACACTTTCCTCCTGTGAATTTGGAGGTCAAAGAAGAGAACATGTCTGTAAATGATATGCTTTTGTGCAGCTATATGAATTATTACTACCATCATTATTTCTTCTATTGCAAACAAGGAGATGGAGTAATAATAATAATAATAATAATAATAATAATAATAATAATAATAATAATAATAATAATAATTTATTGTCATTGTAAGTATATACACATATACTTATACCCATACAACGAAATTCACAGACACGCAGAGACCAGACACATGCACACACATAAAATTCACCAAACACTCCCCACCCACTAAAAGTCCCCCACTAAAAATACAAACATCTACACCGCAGGCCAAGTAACACAATCCAACTAATTATTCACTACTGGTGGTCTTTAAGCTCATTATTAATTGCAATTATAGCTCTGGGATAAAAACTATTCAGAAAACGTGTGGTCCGAGTCTTAATTGTTCTATATCTTCTGCCAGACAGTAACAGTTCAAAAAAGTTATAAGCAGGATGGGAAGAGTCTCTCAGGATGCTGTGTGACTTCCTCAGACAGCGGGATGTGAAGATGTCATCCAGGGTTGGTAGCTGGAGCCTGATGATATTCTGGGCAATTTTAATGGTTCTCTGTAGAGCTTTTTTGTCCGCTACAGAGCTACTCCCAAACCATGCCAGAATGCCATAGGTTAGGACACTCTCAATGGTGCTATGATAGTATGACAGAAGTAAATGCTGAGATAAATTTAACTTGCCGAGCATTCTCAGGAAATACAGCCTTATAAAGCAAAGAATGTTAGTATTTATTTCCATAACAATCTAAATTTGTCCAACTGAAAGCCTTCCTACAAGGGGAAAGTATGAGGAAGATATGAGTTGGGGCCAGGCTGATTTCTAATTTTTCCCATGGATCCCATGGCACAACAGGAAATGCAAATCAGTCCGGAGTTCAGATGCTCTCAGAATTTGCTGTCCATGCTTACTCTAGAATAATCTTTTCTCCTTCTGAGTAGGTAATTCCTTTCTCACTGCTTCTGAGCATTTATTAATAGACTGGCTTTCCATACTATGCTGTTTTCCACCATTCCCAAGTGAAGCAAAGAATCAGAGATTGTTCTGAAAATGTTTTCTCAGTAAGAGTGTTCTGTGAAGTAATTTACTTTTGAGTAAAATGTTGAGGGTTTCAAAAAGTGCAATGATTTGACTGGTAACATGAAAGTATAAGTATTGTTAAATCTTAATGGGATATACATTTTAAGTCTGTATTTCTATATCTGTGTAGTGACGTGAATAGTGTCTCAGAGTATTACTCAGGAGATCTGGACTGAGATCTCTGCTTGGCCACAGAAACTCACACAAGAGTTGCAATAGTAAACCACTCCTTGAACATCTCACACACCTCAAAAACCCCAATTAGGGCCACCATAATAATGTATAACATTTATTTAAAATATTTATACCCTGTATTTCTCAAGAGGGTCCTAGGTAGAAGTGACTTGATAGCATGTAAATTTATTAATCTACTGTATACCATACAGTTCAAAACTGTAATTTTGAAGACAGGACAAAAATTATTTTACAGTATGATTTAAAACATACCTATCCAGAAGGACAGATCCTGAAGCTGAGGCTTCAATACTTTGGCCATCTCATGAGAAGAGAAATCTCCCTGGAAAAGAGAGATTTCCCATGTTGGGAAAGAGTGAGGGCAAGAGGAGAAGGGGACGACAAAGGATGAGATGACTGGACAGTGTCACCAAAGTTACCAACATGAATTTGATCAAACTCCAGGAGGCAGTGGAAGACAGGAGGGCCTGGCATGCTCTGGTCCATGGATTCATGAAGAGTCAGACACAACTTAATGACAAAACGATGATGAAAGGAGACAAAGGCTTCAACAATTCAGAAAGTAAATCCTGAGTTCAGTGAGGCTGGTCTCCTAACAAGGACAATATTACAGTGAAGGTTAGTAATTACTCTGCCAGATATCAGGTCTTGAGCAAAATGTGCAGTCCTAGGATCCCTTAATCCTCAGGAAGGATTGGTTAAACCACTTCTAACCAATTTATACAGACTTTTAAATGCTTTATTTATATGCCAGCTTTCTTTCAATAAAAGAACACAAGTGATCAAGGAATTTTTTAAAAAAATTAAAATCATGATAAATTAAAACATTAGCCTTTAAATATTATAAAGCAAAGAATGTTAGTATTTATTTTCATAACAATCTAAATTTGTCCAACTGAAAGCCTTCCTACAAGGGGAAAGTATGAGGAAGATATGAGTTGGGGCCAGGCTGATTTCTAATTTTTCCCATGGATCCCATGGCACAACAGGAAATACAAATCAGTCCGGAGTTCGTATAAAGAAATCAAAGTGGGAAGCGTGGTCCCCAACCTTGGGCCTCCAGATGTTCTTGGACTACAACTCCCAGAAGCCTTCACCACCACCTGTGCTGGCCAAGATTTCTGGGAGTTGAAGTCCAAGAACATCTGGAGGCCAAAGGTTGGGGATCACTTACACAGGACTACACGCAGAACTGCAAGCAAAAAAAAAGCCTCCTGTTTACTAAGGGGCAGTTTAAATCGCATAGACCCAAATTCCCTGGTGCGACTTAAGAAATTCGCATTTCCGTGCCTGGGTACAGCGAGTGCCACAGAATGGGGCGACAGACCAGATCCCCGTCCTGTATTCTAACGACTTCACTACATTTCCTTTTCAGCTGTAAGCTTGAACGATGGAAAACTGGACGTTTTCGACAACTATAAAACGCTTTCCTTACAAAACTTAAAACACTTTCCCATGGCAGGAGGCGGTGCCGCTAATGTAACATAGTCAAGACACTTATTTATTTATTTATTCCATTTAGGCAACGCCATTCCTTCCCCACGTTAAACTCAACTACTACCACTCCCTTCGCCTCAAAAAATCACAATCGGGTCGGCTGAGGGTAACCAGGCCCTTTATAGCCTCGTCTCGAACTCGCGCGATATGGCCGCGTTCCCGAGCCTCGCGAGACGACGGGGCTGAGATCTCGCGAGAGACGGGAATCTGCTTGAGAGACGCCTGGTGTGGTTTTTTTTTTCCCGGGACCCGCGGCAATTGTCTACCCCCCCCCCCAATTTCCTGCGGCGTTTGCGGCGGTTCGGGCGCCGGGCGGGGGACTTGCGCCTCTGCTGGATTGCTCCTTATGGCCGGTTGCCTGCGTGTGGGGTCTGACTTTTAACTGTAAGCACCGTCTGGGAGCAGAGACCGTCGTCTTTCCGCTTGGGTGCAAAAGCAAGGCTTTCTGGGCTTGTCTGTCTCTGGCGTTCTGTTAGTGGATTAATTAATTAATTAATATTTGTGGCACCCAATAAAGTCTGCTGCGGGGAGGGAGGGGGGAGAAAGAAAAGAAACCTGGTGGGAATTTTTACCTAGAAACACTTTTTTGGTAGTGTTCAGAATATATTTATTTATTGTCATTGTAAGTATATACACAGTACTGTATACCCATACAATGAAATTCACATTGTATGTGAATATAGAAATTATTGCTTCCTATTCTGGATAAAATAACCAGTTTGCTCTTTTAATGAGTAAGCTCTCTGGAAGTGAAGATTTGTTGTTGCTGTTTTTTGAACTATCTGGTTTTTTTCTGAACTATCTGTAAAGTACTTTGCTGGAAGGGATCAAGAATGACAACAGGAGATCTCCCTCCCTCTAACCTCTTAATTTAGCGTGTTGTGGCTGTTTTATTCTAAATGCATGAAAGTATGGACGGCTTGGGTTTTTGTAAGCAAATAAATATTTGTCTAGGAGCTGAAGTTTGAAATTTATTGTGAGACTCAAAATTCATTGCGAGAGCTAGGAAACTGGAGCTGTGTTTTGGGGAGAGACGGCATGTCTGTCATGCAGCAGGTGTCTGTCATTTTAAAAAGCAGAATGAATTCTGCAAAAGGAGGACTCCTTATAGGCAGCTCAAGGAGTGTAATTCCTGAGCGTCTGAGGTGATGGAGGCTGGAAATGCTGCAGAGACCCAGGGAAAAGGACTGCTTCTTTTGATCTTCTCTCTCCCTCTTCCTTCCATTTGTCCTTCCTTTCCTCTGCCCTTTTTTGATTCTGAGGACCACACCTGTCGGAGTATAGGAATGATGCATGTTCATCCATGCCTAGTTTCCACAAAGATTGTCCCTATTGCACATCACATGTAACGGATACACCAGATTCTATTGTCCAGTCCATTTCTTTTAGCCCAGAATAAGATCTATCAAATTGCTCATCATTTTCTCTCTTTGTGTTCACACTCTTCACAACCTTTTGCTCAAAAGATCTGTGACTTAATACCATGCGCTTTTTTTAGTATAGCTCTGGCAATACATCTGCCAGAGAACACCATTTGGTTATTCTCCTTAAGAAAATATCTAATGTGGTATTTATGAGTTTGAAAATAGTGGAATGGGAGAGTTAGCTGGTGACTTGGAGAAACATCCCTCCGCTGCTTTTAATATGCAGATGTGATGAATAAAAAAAATACCTGTTACATTTTATTACTTTCTCTGAACCCTGGAATCCTTGAGGGTGAAAATAAACCACGCAGAAGACACATCTTGACATCCTTCTCCTTCCCATTTTCTGCTTTATAATCTCCATTCAGACCCTTTCTGCATTATTCTACTTTATGGGAGGGTTATTCTCATTCTCTGTTTCTTAGACTTTGTCCTGTAGACGGGAACGGGGGAAGGAGCCCAGACGTGGCAACACATTCCCAAGCCCCTGCAGGACCACCATGGCATATGATGACTCCAAGAAAAAAGAAGGTAGGATTGTTTCATAATCTGAGAGGTGTTACATCCATGAAGTGAGCGGCTAGAAAAGAAAACCAGTGTCCTGCATGGATTGGGTTTCTGCAGCATTCCACATCCCATCCTTATAATAATAATAATAATAATATAATAATAATATAATTTATTGTCATTGTAAGTATATACACAGTATATCATACAACGAAATTCACAGAGATTTCTTATCCTCAGAGATTGGAGAGCACCTGGATTGAAACAAGAGTCTCACAAATGATAATTCAAGAGTGCTGATTAACTATTGGCCACATAGTACTTTTTATAATCCCATCAACTCTGCAAAATTACAAACCTGTTTTAGGGACTAAATCCAGATTTATACAGCACAACACTGATCCCTAGGCTTAATGCTCAGCCTTTTCTGTTCTTGTCATCCCTTGGAACAAAATAAGAGTAGGACATTTCTCCCTTCCCTGTGGCAGCATAAAATTCAGAGCATTTCCCCAAAGCGTGGGACAGTGCTGTCTTGTAGTGTTTAGATCCCACTGTTGTTTCGTGTGTGTGTGTGTAATTTGTTGCTTGCTTGCTTTTGTGAATCCTGCATTTCATGTGGCCACAATGACTACTCTGATGGTGGGGAATCAATTTATTTCCTGATGTAAATGTATTTCTTCCTTTAGACTGCTTAGAGAGTGATCAGGTTGATGGTCTGGGACTAGTAGCAGGCAGAACCCAGCGGGAAAAGAAACGTTCCTACAAGGATCTACTTCGGGAGGAGGAGGAGATAGCTGCTCAGGTCAGAAAGAATTCAAAGAAACAGCTGAAGGTGAGAGCGTCCGAGGAGACATTTGTCATGACTTGGTTGAGAAGGCTGCAGCTTGTATCAGAATATACTGGAAATCTTTCAGCATTCCTTATAATAGAAACAAATAATTAGGGACTCTAAAGTTTTCTTGTGCATGTTTGTGTGGGGCAGGTGTGAAGAGGGCTATATTATGCCCATTATTGTAGAAAAGAGCAGGGCTATATTCTAGTATTGTGCTTCCAAACCTGGCCTAGTATATTCCTCTAGAAGTTCATAAGTAGGGCATTTTGGAGAATGCTATCTCTTGTTGCTAGGATCTGGTACTCAGAGGTATATTCTTATGGAAATTCCCTCTAGGTAATATGTCGCTAGAATACGAGTTCATCTGTCGATAATACTAACTTCCTGGTTCTGCATAAGACACTAAAGAAATGTAGTGTGACAAAACTCTTTGGAAGAAATTTTCACTTAACAAATGTAGGGTGATAGGAATCCATTATCTGAATTCAGATTTCTGATGACATGCCAGAAATGATCCATGTAACTTTCTTTACTCTCTGCCCCTGTTACTTAACTCTTTTTGAATTTTTTTTGCTCCACAACTGGTTGACACAGTCGTGGAGCAAAGAAAATTCAAGTGGATTGTAGTGGATTGTAATCCATAAAAGCTCATAAATCTGTTCACTTTAGTAATAATAGTACTTGCATGCCATCGAGTCAGTTCTGACATATGTCTTAAAGTTATCCTAATATCTTTATCTAATATCAAAATGCCAGATGCAGGGGAGTGGTATCAGGAGATAGGTATCTAGTTGTTTCGTGTACTCCCAGAGGCATCTAGTGGGGCCACTGTGAGATACTGTACAGGAAGCTGGACTAGATGGGCCCTTGGCCTGATCCAGCATGGATGTTCTTATGCTCTTTACTTCAGATTTTCTTCTGGGTTTTGTTGTTGTCACTGTTACTGAAAAAGACTAATATGGCTGCATTTCTGAAAACTTTGTAATGGAAAATATCACATTGAGAAAAGTGAGAGAATAAGATTCTTAGGGTTTCATATAAGTCAAGGTGGATATAAAAGTCCTAGTACTACTCAAGAACTTATGGTCTTAATTAAAATGGTGTCCTACTTATTATTTAGCAGGTGTCCTACTTATTCTCTAGCCAGGATGAGAAATGTAACTTTTTATCTGCTCCTTGTTTCAGAAATCTTATTTTTGGAATTTTCAAAAACTGACATTTGAATTGAAAATTGAATGATTGTTACAAAATATATTGTTTTGGCTGTTTAGATCATTTTTACAACATTAACAAAATGCAAACTGATATATTGTTGTCTTCCTGATTCTGCAGATAGCCTGAAAAATAATGAGGTGTGATCTACCTCATTCAGTTCCTTGGGGATGTTAATACAGACAGCCTTTCCTCAAAACATTCACTTTGAGCTGAAATTTCTCCTATTAGTCTAGAGGTGATTATTTGTGTTTTTTTAAAAAAATAATAATACTAATTCGGCTAGGAGAAGTTGTTTTCCACTTTTAAGTGGAGAAATACTGATTTCTCTTGATAGCAGTTTTCTAAAATTCAAACAGTTCGTTGCATCTTTATTTCCAAAGTCTAGAAGTGCCCTGTAGTATATAGATTTATGAGCAAATATGGACAATTTGTGACCTTCCAAAGATTGTTGGACTGCCACTGTCTTTTTCCTCACCATTTGCTTTGCTGGCTAAAACTGATGCGAGTTGCAATCCAGTAATCTCTTGGAGGTACAATTCTCCCCTGCCCCCTGGTATATATATTTAACTTGTTCTTTTCTTTAAAAAGGTGTTACCTTCTTTTACAGGAGAGTGAACTCTTCTTATTGGGGGCAGAGCCTCATAAGAGGAAGAGGAAGCATTCCTCCAATGAACACGGATACAAAGGTATGCATAACAGACAGTCCAGTGAGGGATGTGATCAAAGGTGGCTCTTTCCAGGTTCTTATTGTACCGAAAAGCAAGAATCTACACACCTCGTTTTTTGGGGGAGGGGGTCTGTTTTTGTTTTTTCATTAGTCCCAAAATCCAACAGCCAAGTCTTTGTACAAAATAGTATTCACAAAAATGGATGAACACAGAATTAGAATTATAGAAGATAATACTTCTGAATGCTCTTCATCCCATGAATTTGTTTTCTGTGTCACTGTTGAATTGGCAGTACTTTTGCAGGAAAGTCAGTTCCTGCTGCCCCCAGAGCTTTGTTTCGGCAGCAAAATTTAGGTTGAGGGGAACTGCTGAGATTCTTAAAATACTGGGTGTGGGAAATCAGTCATGAACTACCATATATCACCTGGAGATCTAACTGTAGATAAATTTACCTTGATTTATCTTCTGCTCATCTCTGCTTAAAACCAGTGATGAGAAATCATGGGATCTGGAAGATCACACTTGGTTACTCCTGCTCTTGGCTAACGGAACTGCACACAATTGCGAAGTTATCGGATATAGAGTACATTCCACTATGGGGATCTTTTTAGATATGGAGGAATATTAGTAATGTTACAATTTAATATAAACTAATTATTGAAAGAGAAGTCATTAATCATTTGTTATTTATTTCCTGTTTTCTGCAACATGCCCAAACATGTCCTTTAAATATAGATAGGTGCAGTTGTCTTTTTGCTCCACCACCTAAAATTGGACAGTTGAAATGCAGTATACACATGACTGTCTTTAAAAATGTTCTGGAAATGTCAAATTATATAAAATACAACTACTAGAAGATCGGTGTCTGCATTTTCACCACCTCCCATCACATTTTCACATCTGATCTAATGTGCTGTTTTAAACCATACATGTTGTCCTGTTTTCCCAAAAATAAGACCTAACCTGAAAATAAGCCCTACCCCAAATATAATTCCCAATTAAGTGAAATCCTGCCCTGCACCATTGTTCAGCAACCAGAAGATGACATGACAATATTTGAATAAATGTATATTGTTATACATAGAAAAAGTAAAACATCCCCTGAAAATAAGCCTTAATGTGTTTTTTGGAGCAAACATTAATATAAGGCCCTGTCTTTATTTTCGGGGAAACACGATACCTGCAACAGAAAAGTTATCTTCAGTACTATTTTCAGTTATTTGACTTCTTAGCTATGGAAAGTGCTGCTCAGAAAGGTCCAGTTGCTGTCTACATTAATGTCTTTTCTATCACAAGAAAAGTCCTTTTGCATTTCCCGGTACTTTTAAAATTACATTGTGGTTTCATGAAGTTATACCTCTGGGTATTTTATTACTCTGCCCTCAGTTTTAGATTGGTCTGTGGCTACAGTGTTTCTTTGACTTTGTTTCCTGTTAAACTAAACACCAGAAATTGTTTTAATCTTGTAGTTTGCTTTAATCTCTGAGCAGTTTCTCATGAATGTGAATTATGAGATGCGCTATAAATTGTACTGATATACAATAACAGAACCTACCAAAACTGATATGGTTTAGCAGGTATAAGCTCCAAGAGGACCTAATCTCTCTGGACAAACTTGGTGGAAACTTCCCACTGCTGTGGGATCTTGAAGTTGCAAGTGTGCATAGGTGTAGATGTGTTTGATGTTGGATGTGCACGTTCTCTCTTTCAATGTTTTTTCTTCCTGCAACTCTTTCAGATCTTTCCCCTTTTGAGCTATCCCTGCCTTTGGAGTCATCATCCAAGAACAAGAAGAAGCTTGTTTTGACACCCCCTTCTGCTGATACTGCCATGGATTTACTTAAGGCCATTACTTCACCTTTGGCTACTGGCTCCAAGTCCTCTAAAAGGACCTCTGAAAAATCATCTCATTCCTCATTCCCGGCCTCTGGTCATTCAGAGGGCAAGAAGGACCACCACAAGAAAAAGCTGAGTGGGAGCAGCAGTGACTTGTCGGTGGATGATGGCGCTGTCCATAAGTCCAAAAAGATGAAACCTCCCTTGCTGAACACTGAAATGCTGACTTTGAGGGAGCCTGATGGCTTAAAGATGAAACTCATCCTCTCACCTAAAGAAAAGGGAGGGAGTGCAGGAGAAGAGCCCTTTCCACATGCTCCAGCCATTAAAAAACCTTCTAAAAAGTCCACTCGGGATGAGCAGGGCTCTCAACTCTCAAGTCATGACGTGCATAGCCTCTTGAAGTCTTCCCGAAAGAAGCACAAGCCACCAGCAGATCCACACACCCCTCCAGCCGCTGACAGCTTCAGCCCAGATGCATCCCTTTTTTCAGAGGGCCAAGGCAGTGAGTTTGAGCTTTCAGGCATGGAACCCCAACTAGAATCTGGTTCATCTTCTGGAGGTGAGCTGGAAGCTGGAGAGCTGATCATCGACGATTCCTACCGGGAGATAAAGAAGAAGAAGAAATCAAAGAAGAGTAAAAAGAAGAAGGACAAGGAGAAGCACAGGGAGAAGAAGCACTCCAAGTCAAAGAAGAGCTCGGGGCTGACATCTTCTTTGGCAGTGGCAGAGGTCACAGCCCCACTGCCAGTCTCGCCCACCAGCACATCTTTTGCCATTCCTGTTCCTCCACCTCCCTCGCTGTCGCCCCCTGTCTTCCATGCAGACGGCCAGGGTGAGAAGAAGAAGAAGAAAGAAGAAAAAGAGAAGGCTGAGAAATTAGAGAAAGAAAAGGTAAAAAGCAATCACCTGGCAAAACGGTGACACATGATGATTGCTCTTTTTCTAGTAATGCCAGCTTGTTTGCGGCCACAGATCTGAAGGTCCACATTCACTGTTTTGGGGTAAAGGAAAAGGACTTTCTCTTTCAAAATTTCTGCTGTCACAAGTAGCCTTTTAGCGGTTGTTTTTGTAAAATTAACCCTAGGAGTGGGAACCAGACATACTTACATTACAGTCTTGCAAAACTGAAGGCATCTGCAGAAATACTTTTACCTTTAAGAGATGCCTGCTTTTCTTCCATAAGTGTTTGGCATAAAGATCAGATTATTGGATTACTTTGTAGCTGTCCTTTTGGAAAGGTGTAGTTAGCTGACACATGCCATATAGAAAAGAATTTAAACATAGTCTGCTACTGCCTTATGATGGAGGGCACCGCCAGAAGATAGTTGTTTAGAAAGCTCCGTGGACACTAGGAAGAAATTGGTACTTGTATCTGTTTTACAAAAATATTCCCTTTTTTTCCCTACCTCTGTTTAGCCAAAGAAGAAAAACATGTCTGCCTATCAAGTATTCTGTAAAGAATATCGTGTAAATATTGTGGCTGAACATCCAGGAATAGGTAAAATGCCAGCCTTGTAAGGTCTGGGTTTGTTATTGTTTGTTGTTGTGTAGTAATTTCCATTCTACTTTTCTGGTGCAGTTGCATCAGGATAAAAAACAGAAATGCTTTGAGCAATTTAAGCATTTAGCAAGACCTACTTTTTCCTAACTGCCACCACCGGAGTCTGACTTCAGTTAAGAGTATTCCTGAAGCAATTTATATGTTAAAAATTCAAATCCATAATGGTGAATTAAGAAATAAGAAAAGCAAATTACCAGTGCAAAAGGGCATAAACAGAAAGGAACTGACTTATAAATTCAGACCTAAAAGCTCAGGACAATACAGGTATTAGAGCTTTTAGTAGGTCCTAATGAAGATTCAGGCTTGACATGTGACAGACCTCCTTATTAAGAGAATCTAAAGCCAAAGTGCCACTGAAAAGGCATTATTTCAGTTTATTTCCTACTCCACTACAAAACCAGTCCAATCCAAAAAAGGGCCTTTGCAACTGATCATGTATTACATGGGCAGGTTCATGTGGGAACAGGCACTCCTTAAGGTGCCTAGATTCTGTGTCATTTAAACCTCTAAAGATTAAAATGTTAGATTGACTTGTGTTTGGACATAGTTTGGGATTTCCTGTACTTGTTCAAAGGCTGGGAAATCAGGTTCCATTCACCCAGTATTTTTTGTAATCTAGTTCTTGTGTTTTAAGATGCCAGCAGCTTTCAGCCATTCTTCAGAAGCAGGCATGTGTAAAAACACATGGCAGTGATTATAATGCTTAGGACAATCCAGAAGGAGAGCACAGTTTGTATAGAAGAAATGCTTTAATGCTTGATACAGCCTTGCCTTTCCCAGTTGTGATTTGAATGCCCCTTTCTGAGTCGATCTTACGACTGCTTGGTCTTCTGACCCTGCAGTACAGGCTTCTGCGGTTTAGCCCGCAGCGCCCCCACGTCCCTTAGATTTGTGAGCATGCCTACTCAGAATTAAGTGTTGTTGAGTTCAGTGCAGAGAACTGCTGCCTGAAGGTCTGAAAATTAATGATTTTTTGAGCAAATTATTTTCTTCAGTACTTGTGATTATAATCCCAAAGTTCATGTTCTGAAACTCAGGGCATTTTCAAAAATTCAAGATGGCACTGTCAGTATAGCTTGCAGGACATGGAGAATCAAAACAGAGGTGCTTTTTTCCTGAACAGCCACAAGCAAATAGATTTTGGCAGATAGAGATTCTGCAGCCCCAAAAACCCAGTTCAGACTTCCCAGTCATTTTATGGATTATGTAATAAACCAAAACTGCTTGACCCTCTTATTAGTAACTTGTATTTGCATTATGCCTTTTCTTTGTTTCTGCTCGTTTATCATCTACAGCTGTTCCTGGATAGGGCATAATCATCCAAGTTTTGGCTGTAACTGGCACAGAGATTGGTTGCAGTGAGATGGGAACATACTACACTAGTGTAAAGGATATATCTTATTGGGCTGATTATTTGATTATCATCCCATTTCAGGGTTCTGATACTCACCTAGCAAGCCAAAAATAATTTGGACTACTAAAGTAGTAGATCTGCAACGGGGGGGGGGGCACCAAATTTTTGTAATTTATTGTATACCACTAAAAAGAAGCCTTTTGTGTTGTGGTTCTCCTTTATGTGAAACACTCTCCATCTGGAGGTGCAACTGATATAGAGCTTGCATTCATTCTAGCACAAGGTCAAAACTTTTCTGTTTGCCCAGGCATTATAAGCTAGTCAGTCCATTTGCTGGTGTTTCTATTGCCTTCCATTTCAAATGCCTTCCATTTTTAGGAGAAGAAAACAGGAAAATATAATCTGTTTTCTTCGCTCCATAAGACGCACAGACTTTCCACCCCCCCCTGTTTTGTGGGAGAAAAGTGTGTCTTATTTAGATACTTATAACCCATTTCTCCTCCAGTGAGAGAGAGAGAGAGAGAGAGAGAATGAATAGCATTTCAGAAAGGCATGTAGATAGAAAAAATAGTTCTTAGTGGGTAACAGGTATAAACAGTGTAAATGCTGTATTTACCCACATCTGTAGGTACCCATTATTTTTATACCCCGCACCATCTATTACTGGGTGCTGAATTGTATATCCACATCTGGAATAAAAACCACCCAAATAAGCTTTCCCATTTACTGTCCCATATCTGCTATTGATGTGGTTATTCTCAGATATGCGTACCCACTGAGGCAAGGTCAGTGGAATTTAATAACTTCACTTACCAAGTGACGTTAAGCAGATTCACATGTCCCTATTTCACAAGTTACCTGTCTAATTGGGTTACTCGCTATGTGTGCTGACATATAAATATTTGTTTGTTTATTTATCCCCCCCCCCCCCCGGCCTTCTTCCTTAAAAGGACCCAAGGCAGCTTGTTCACCTAGTTCATTCTTTTGTTTTCATGACCTGACCTTTGGTCAAGCGTGTGTTTGCTGGTATTTTATTGCCTTTTATTATTATGTTTTATGTTACTGTATATTTATTTTTTAACCACCCATCTTTGGATGAAGATGTCCAAAACATACATGACTCCTCGGTCCAGGCTGTTAACTAAATATGCATGAGAGAGTCAAATTTCTCGGGGACATTTGAAAACTCTATTTTTTATTCTGAACTGCTTATCTTCTCTGGTTCCCCGTTAGATTTTGGTGAACTGAGCAAAAAACTGGCAGAAGTTTGGAAACAGCTTCCAGAGAAAGAGAAACTGGTAAATATTTGAGAATATATTTTCATTAAAAGAAAGCTATAGAGATCTGGCTTGGCCCTAGGACGTGGCCACCATAATTGTAGCATTAATTCATTTCCCACATTTTACTTGTGTGTGACATACGCTTCCCCAGAGTTGTGATTACAATATGTCAACATTCAGTCAGGAAAATAATTTTGCCCAGCAGTTTGCTGTATAAATAGCACCATTAGAGTCCTTTGGACTACTAACAAAGGCTTTTAAACACTTATTTTGTCTATTCTTTGAAGGCTTGGAAGCAGAAGGCTCAGTATTTGCAACACAAGCAGAACAAGGCAGAGGCTACCACAGTGAAAAGGAAAGCAACATCATCTGAGGGTGCCCCAAAACTGAAAGGTAACCTACATTTCCATGGTTCATAAGTTTCACCAATCAGCGTGTTGCTTACAAACTCCAGGACATTTTTCTCCCAAAACACTGTATTGTAATAGAGTACTATTTATTGTAGTGTTACAGGTCAGTGTGGTATGCTATTTGCTGGCTTTTATTTTAAAAATTCTTACAAATTTGATGTGTATCTTAATTGTATTTTTAAAATGAGATGGAAGAAATGACAAAAATGGGAGAGGGGATTGGTTTGTGTAAATAGCAAAAGAGCCCTGATATTCAGTTTTTAAGGTCTAAGCCAAGCCCCTAAGTGCTGAACTGGTCAAAGTCAACATTGTTTAGTCTTTTTCCAACAGCACAGTGGTTATGCCAGTGTAACTGGAACAATACCCTATGGCCGGTATGATGAAATAAAAAAAATACCATGGCCATCAAGAAAGAGCCTCGTGGCGCAGTGGTTAAAACGCTGTACTGCAGCTAAAACTGTGCTCACAACCTGGGGTTCAAATCCCAGGTAGCCGGCTCAAGGTTGACTCAGCCTTCCATCCTTCCGAGGTCGGTAAAATGAGTACCCAGCTTGCTGGGGGCGCAATGTGTAGCCTGCATAATTAAATTGTAAACCGCCCGGAGACTGCTTGTAGCGCTATGGGGCGGTATATGAGTCCAATAAATAAATAAATAAATAAAAAGTTCAGAAACAGAAAATTCAGGAGTGTCACTAAGGTGGTCATGGGCTGTCTGCTGATTTGGGCTTTAGCTAGTTCCTTTTTGAGGTAAAGAAAACTCCTCTGCAACAATTTGAATTGTGCCATTAATTGCACTGTTAGAGCAGAATCTCAGTGGTGTGAAATGTTCACAATGAAATGGAAGGGGAGAAGAGTTGTGTTGGCAGTGTCCGAACAATGAAGGTCTGTGTCTAGTAGTTCATCTGGGAGAGAATTCCTATCTCCTCTGTTACTGATGGGGGATTTGTTAGAGAGGTATTCAGATAGTTGGACTTCAGAATGGTAAAGGAATACAATGCTGAAAGTGTTTCATTGTCTGTGTTCAGCTTCTCTAACAGGTGGGCTTTCACCCCATAAGAAATCTCCATCTAGCACTGTAGTGTTGTCATCCTCACCAGTTAAAGTTCCTGAAACAGATCCCATTGATGTAGCTGCACATCTACAATTATTGGGGGAGTCTCTGAGTCTTATTGGACACAGGCTGCAAGAAACAGAGGTAAGTACTAGAACTTCCAGTTATAACGAAGTTGTTTCATTTATATGCAACATAGCTAATTGTACTAGTGTACAACATTCAGGTGACAAAGTGAGGTGACTTGAACTAAGGAGGTGCAGGTTCTGTGTAGAGCTTTCCATTCCAGTAGAGTAAAGCACATATCTTCCATCCCATCTTATGCTACCCTAAAGGATCTTACTAATTGATCAAGATTCCACTATTACATAAACATTGCTAATCATCATGGTCACATTGTCTTTGGTTTTTTAAAAAGCATTAATATGCCTGAAATAAGGACATGAAGGTGGTAGGGAAATCTTGTAATTTCTACTCCTAACACTATTTTTTATTGAACCTAGCTTTATATATGAAACAGGATAAATGTATTGAAAATACATGTAACATTAGCTCTTATTCGTACATGGCATCTGCCAATTAGCTACAGCTCTCATTCCGTGGTATTATTGGGAGATGGTGGTTTGTGCCGACACTACCAGTGTCATTAAATTAAAATACCCATATATGGGTTTTGGCAGTTATCCAAATAGCTTTGCCCTGAAACTATGCTTCCATTAACAGTAAAAAGCTCTTACTTCAAAAAGTATTGTGGAAGAACACTTCACTCAAATTGATTTTATGCTTGTTTACTACTTCATCTACATTTGGAGTCAGAATGGAAGCATGCTCAGTCTGATTTCTGATTTTTAAAACGGTTATTTTTCTGCTTGCTTCTAAAGTTGTTCACAACCTTGTTTTATAACATGTATCTGCAGAAGCAGGTTAAGAGTCCCTGAAAGCTTATGCCAATAAAAATGTTTGGCCAAAGGCCTGTTGCTTAACGTTGTAAATTGTATTGCAGTAGAGTAGCTGTCTGGGGAAGGGGTTTTCCAGTTCCAGCAAGGGGTGTCAGCAGCGTTTTCTCCTGGTTGCCTCCTTATTCTATTTTAATTTAGTCCTTTTTCATCTTTTAAACATCTTTTTATATACAATTTTCAGATAGCTTTTAACATCTACAATTTAAGGTTTTTTTTTATCTATCCCTTTTGGAAGAAAGGGAGGGCTATAGATATAGAAGCCAGAGACTTTATCCAGTGGATTTAATTAGCCCAGCCCTTGCCAGCGGATTCGTTGACCCTGTTTATACATATGAAGATAAAGGAATAAATAGCTAAAGGAATATAAATACTTCTGGCCTTGGGAGAAAGGAAAAGTGATTACCAGACTTAGTGGAAATTCATTGGAAACAAGAAAGATGAGCTACTTCTCCGTGAGTAACAGAACAACGTGGTCAAACAAAGAGATTTTTCAGATAAGCCAGAGAGCTTAATTGAGGACTTCAACTCTATTGGTCATTATTAGAGTTGTTTCTTATTACTGTTTTCCATTTTAAACATACAAATGAAGCAAGTGAAATAATAGCCTCCTGCTTGATATATGAAGCAGATTTTTAACTTTTAATAAATTTAAGAATCCTGGATGGATGTAGGCGCAGGAGCCGAGTGCTAATGAGTAGACCTGCCAGGTTTATAACAGGCAGCCTCGCTTCAGCTCCTTTCCTCTCAGAAGGAGTGAACTTTCAAACAAAACAAGAGGTTCCTAAAATCCAAGAGAAGAAACACCAGCCAACTACAGGGACTAATAGATGACCAGCAGATGACCATACAGACAACATTCCCCAAACAGTCCAGGTCGAAGTAAGACTTGGAATTATCTGAAATTATTGTACAGTATCTACCAGAATAACCTGGAGCTATCCATGAACACTGCAGTAGGCCTTTTGAGTCGATGGGGATTGGGTCAATCAGCTTCTCCATTGATTCAAATGGGCCTACTCTAATTGCACAATCCTAATGGAAGACATGCAGTTTACTGTGTTAAGCAACAGAAATTGGTCATATTCTTATAAGCTGCCACAAGACTGTTGTCTATTCTAAGAGACTAAGGAGGCAATGAGAATACAGACTAGGACTCTAGAGAGCACAGTTTGAATCCCCACTCAGCCATGGAAACTCACTGGGGGAGTGGAACTGGGGGGGAAAAACTCTTTAAACAGCTCACTTGCCCCGAGGTATTTATTTACTCACTTACCCCTAACAAGGCTTTACCTAGTGATAGGGTTGACTATATGTTGGTTCCGACTGAACAGCACATAACGATAAACAATGTGGCAATCCTGTTGGAATGCTGTTTCTATGACCTATTTTGTGTTTATTCTTTTTTGTTGTTGTTACGAAACAGTGATGGCGAGTTGTGTCTCTCAAACCTGAGGTTCCCTATTACCATTGTTAATGATTTATAGGTTTAAATCCTATCACCTAGCTCTGTGTGTGTTACTCGGTGTTATGTCCATGGTAGGCCATGGTGTTATGTCCATGGTACAGTCGTGTCAAGGCACAAATGCTCTCCATGAAGCACTTCTGCTGGTGAGTTGCACAAGCAGTTGTAACAGGGTCAAGGCATTGATTGCACAATTTAGTTGTACTGTCGTTGCCAAGGCAGAATGCCTGACACATTTAAGACGGGTGTAACTTTATGTTTTGCCTTGACAAACAAAATTCCAGCCATAGAAATCCAATGGCAATATGTTTCTTTATAACAGTTTTGATATTGTACTTCTGTAACTGTTCACTTCCTGTAAACCTCTAGAAGTGAGAGAATAATGCCTTTGTAGGAACGCCAGAGTACCATAAACAGGTTACCTTTCATGCCTATCAAGTTGAACATTGCAGAATTTGGGGAGTGGTGAGAAAGAAAAGATCAAAAATTGTCTTGGCTACATGTAGAATTTTCAGGATCTGTATTTAACTTAAGGTTCCAAGATGGAGATTGAAAACATAAAGAATTGATTGGAAATGTGTTGATAGTAGGGATATAAATCTTTATTTTGTTTTAGTATATGAGAATGATTTATTTTTATTAATTTTTTGCATTTGGGGACTTTCATGAGAAATTCATAAAGGTAGTGGGTTTTTTTGTTTTGTTTTGTTGGTTTTTTGGCAAAAACTGAATTCTGGGCAAAATGCACATTTTTAATAATGCTGTTAAGTGGAGGGAGGCCTGATCTTTTCATTCTCAGGCAGCAAAAAAAAAAATTCACAGCAGTTGTAATTGTTGGGTGTCTTAATGTTGCAAGGGTCCCTTTTTCACAGATGGTGAGAAAGTATAATTACAAACCTGCGTGAACATGGGGTAGTGGTGCCCCGCCTTCCTCAGAGGCTTAGCCAATCCACGGTCCCAAAAAGGTTGGGGACCACTGGATTACATACATAGACCTTTAGTTTGATCTGGATAGATCCTGTTATAGTCATACTGAATGGCTAGAATCCTGTTGACTGCCAAACCTCATTTATGAGGTACCAGAGAGGATTTTATTTGCCCGATTAAGACAAAAGCCAGACATGCAGCCAAGAAAGACTCTGACACTAATTGTCAGGTCGAATTAGCTGTGGCAAGTTATACAAACCTTATGGAAACTGTATTGGAGTTCAGTCCAGTGAATGAGGATTGCCAGATCTGAAATAATTCTTGAGCATATGTAAGAATGGTATCTCTCTGACAGGAGTGGGGGACCTTGGGAATTCCAAACATTTCATTTTTCTGCTCCCATCATCCTTTATCATTGTTCATCCTGACTATAGGGGTTTTAGGAGTTCGAATGGAGAACCAAAGGTATAAAGCATGCAGTATTCCCTACATTTGAAAACTGGCTGTGTTCAGTGGAATCATAATCTTTTTGTCCACAGCACAGTAACTAAAGATGTACCATTTAGTGTTTTTTTAAATCACATTTGGGTGTCTGTCTGTGTGAGGATTCGTCTTTTCGTTCTCCCTTTTCTCTGAATAAAACGTGAGATTTGTTCAACTTCGAAACAGGGGTAAGGTTTATTGGGGTATTTAACAAGTAACCAGTGTCCACATTGGCAAAGAAGCTACCACGTTCTCTAGACTCACAAAGAGAGTATGGCTCAATAAAAAGCTGATGACATATACCAAGATCCAGGTCTATAGAGCCTGTGTCCTGAGTACACTCCTGTACTGTAGTGAGTCCTGGACCCTTTGTGCACTGCAGAGGAGGAAGCTGAACACCTTCCATATGCGTTGCCTCCGACACATTTGTGGTAATCACCTGGCAGGACAAAGTTCCAAATAGAGAAGTCCTAGAACGAGCTGGAATTTTTAGCATGTATGCTGCCTCTAGGAAACAGGAAGATAATCTTTCTTGTCCTTTTTTTGCTTTCTAGGGGATGGTGGCTGTATCTGGAAGCTTATCAGTTCTCCTGGATTCAATAATTTGTGCCCTAGGTCCTTTAACGTGTTTGACATCTCAGCTACCTGAATTAAATGGTTGCCCTAAACATGTTTTGGTAAGTTCATTCTTATTTTTGAATGTTCTTGTCGGATATTAGCCCTTACCGCTTCCTACTTCATGGCATGAGTTGTATTTGTTACTTCATACTTCCTGGGGTGCTGCCTTTCAGCACTGTACATTGTCACTGTACCCTCCATCTCTACAGTTCATGTAATGCATGTGGATAATTCTTCTCATGATATGCTGGGAAGGTGAAGGGACACCTAACACATGTACCTCGTTTTTACACAGAATCCGTAAATTGCGCCATTGATACACAAGCTGTTAAGTGATCCATAGAGTCTAGACATCTTCTCTGTCTGTACCTCTATTCCAGGGTTAATCCTATTTTCTCATTATTATAGTATTTTGTACATGAGTTGAATGTGATAGCATTCAACTCCATCAACAGATACTTCTTTCATTGCTACATTATTAGTTATTGTAGTATTTTTGCAAGATTGTATACCTACTAGACGTCGGTTATGGAGTAATGTAAATGAACAATAAAGTTCTTACCCTGAATGTGCACCTATGTTGGAAATTTTTTATTAGCGTTTTTGGAACATATTTAATTACTTAGAATGAAACCACCACCACCCCCAAATTTAAAACTGTAATGCAAGACAACATACCAGTTCATTTTGAAATGGCAAATGCCAGGAAAGGTAGTCTCCTAAAACACTATTTTGGTGTTTTTTATTTACTAGTTACCTTTCTAAGAGGCTCTTGTCTTTCCTTTCCTGCACTGGAGTCCACACCTAACGAAAGTTGTTGTATATCTTTTAAAGGGATAGCATGCTGTTATATAGCTACCTGTCCATAGCAAAACTCTGCTACAATTTGTTACATACACAGTATCATGTTGTTTAGAAATAACATCAAAATGTTAATGTTGATTTATACTTGCACAATCAGAAATAGTATGAGTGTTGGGGGCAAAATTGATTAGGTGCTGGGTGCCTGATGGTACATTACCCCAAGAATGTAGTCACCTTCTCCTGAATGAGCAGCAATTTGCTGCCAAAGACCTACGCAACAGTGAATGTCTTTAATGAATTTTGTGAGTGAGTGGGGACTTGAATGTTGGTCTTGCTGTCCTAAACTGGCATTTCAACCAGTATACCCCATTGGCTGTGCAATACATCTTTTGCCTTTGGGGGAGGGGCAGCCTTTTTCCAACTCTCTTTTGAAATATTTCAGAGAAGAGGTTGTGCCTCATACAACATGCTGCCCATATTTTCTACCAGTAGGTCCTGTGTTACCTAAAGTATGTTTACATCCTTGACATCTTATGAAAAATACATTGAATTTAAAATATTTATAGCCTGTCTTTCCAAGGATGTTTAAGGGAGCTTATCTCTGAAAAATTAGAACACAATGCAGCAAGCTAAACATTCTCTCAGCTTAAATTCGTGACAATATCTAAGCAGATCTCAGCATAGTTTGCTAAAAGCAGAAAATCCACAGTTGGCAGAATCTTAATGGCTTTCTGAATGATAGTGCATAACCATTTAAAGGCTATGGAAACGTGTGCCTTGGAGTTATGTACAAATTTTTCCATCCCCATCATCCCCTTTTTATCTATATTGCTGAAGTCCACACCATCCTGAGGTCTAAAGTGACTACTTTCCTATGAGAACAGTACTGAAAGAACATAACAAGGTGCGGAAGACTACCAATATTAACTAGGCAACTAAGACAAGCCAAGAATCATGGGCTTGGCCTTAAAATAAATGGGTATGTAGGCGTATGTAGTATCATTGTTAATTTAAAATCCAGTCCTCTGTTGGTTCAAGTGCAACTATTAAAACAGACCAAACACGAAATATTTTCCTATTTATCTGAAAAGTTATGCAGACTTTTGTGTTTCTCTAGGAACTCCCTGAAACATTTTCTGTCTCTCCTTATGTTTTTAGGTGTTTTTTTTTTCTTATTTTGTTTTCTCATGAATTAACTTGAAAAGCATTTGCAACATAATGAATTGGCTCACCTTATTTTTTTTTCTTTTTTCAGTCAAACACATTGGACAATATTGCCTACATAATGCCTGGGCTCTGACAGGCAAAGGACTATGTGAGGTTACTTGCTACCATGAAATTGGTGTACATATGCATATATTCGTGTGGTAAACTGGCATTTTTTAAGAGATCGACGTGTAGGCTTTTAACGAATAGAAATACAACATTCTAACAAATGATTTTTATGAAATGTTCTAAACCCATTTTGTGGGCAACAGGGTTGAAGACTCTCAATACTTTGGCCTTCACATGGAAGAAGACAGAAGTCAGTAGGATCAGTATTCCTTGGCAAAATTGAGAAGGTTTTGTGGATACAATTCTGTTAATATTTTAAATGACAAAAAACCTATTTCTCTGAGAGAAATCAGTTGTATGGAAAACTTATTAACTGAAGAGTCCATGTCCATGTTAAAATCAGCGCTGGAAAAGAATGTTGCAATTCACTTTTTTCCCCAAGAGCCTGTCTTAACACCAAGAATCAGCCTGTTGAATCTCCTGATCATACGTTGTGGAGGATAAACACTGATTCTGGTGTGGTGAGTGATTTTTTTTCTTAAATTGTTAAGGGAAAGAAGGACATCTTAATTTTAAATGTACAGTAAAATGGGGGAAGAGGGATGTCATCTAGCTCCTCCATAGCTTTTAACTACATTGTGATCTGTGGCATTTGGAATATTTATTGAGTTATGAATTGGATGTATATTTAGTTAGTAATGAAGTAATGGAAGAAAAGGAAGAGGGTCCCTAATGAAATCCAAAAGGCCCACTACCTGATTAATCCCAATTTTAATAAACCATGGTCCCCAGTACCTTTTTTAAAAAAGTAGCTAAGGATGTTACCAAAAGAGATAAGGGGGGTAGGCCCCTCTACCACTCCCTTCCAATAATTATTTATCACCAGCAGTAAACAGGAAGAGTCCTGTACTAATGGTGCTGATATGTACATTGTAGAAGCAGTGATTAAAGTGACATTTAGTGGGTTATTGTTGAGAAAAACAGTGGTTGGACAGGCGCTGTATCCCAATTTAGTTCTTTGAGTGCCAGTTCCTCTTTGGAAAAGCACTTCATACTTTCACACACTTAAGTGTGGTATTTTTACTATGTTTACTTACCCTTTCATAGGTAGTCTCTGTATTAGATTAATTTATATTGTACATTTCTGTATATAGCTAGAATTAAAACAAATCAAAATTCCTTTCAGAAGTATATAGAAAATGTGAGCTAGCTCTTATCTGAACTTCCTTCAGGAATTAAACATCATCTATGAGGGTCAGAAATGGGAGGAAATAGCAGGAAAGGAATTGCAAGACAGAATTTTGCATTCTGTCCTAAACCTGTTTGCTTTTTGTAATGAAGAGGCTGACATGACAAGACAGTAATTTTGATAGCAGGAGTAAATTCTGTGCATTATTCTTCCAAGCACTTAAGAGTTGTCATTTCTTATTAGCAGAGTTATAAATTGATTAGGATCAAACAAGCATTTAAGTGTATGAACACTGTTTCTACTATCCCTCTTTCCCAATTCATCCAAACAATTTGTTTATTCACTGGTCTCTTCCACTTAAACCTAAGAAGGACAAGCTAGCTGTAGTACGTACTATTCTATACATAAGCCCATGTGGTAGAGTCTGCACATCTGATCTTATTGTCTGAACAGTGCCTCAAGCAGCATTTGAAGGCTGAAGACAAACTTGGTAGGATCTCTTTAACTCTAGTTATCTGAATCTTTGGGTTATGTTCAGTGGTTTCCCTCTGCTGATGGAAGACTCGTTTTTCCAGCAGCATATTACTTTAATCAGCAAGAGTCAGTTCAACAGAAGTTTGGACTATTTGGAATAGAACGTGTGGAAAGGTGTATTGCAGGAAGGATGGGCAAGAGGTGAACATTGCTTTCCACTCCATTTCTGCTAACAAAAGCTGCTATTGGACCAGTGGCTTCTGTAAGTGGTAGAACATCAATGGATCTATTCCTTTATTTCTAGACGGCATCTGTAATGGGCCTTTGCAAATTACAGGCCTGGGTTCCATGGGAATCCCAGCTTCTCCAGGATAAGTGATGTGCCGGTATATCCTGCTTACATGTTCCCACTTAAAGTGGGGACAACTAAATAAACAGAACTTTGCTCTGTGGTTTATTGTGTCATCTGAATACAGGCACAGCATTGTGTTTCCCCACAACAAGCCAGCAACAACAAAATCCAAGGTTCAGAGATTCCTGTTGTCATGTCATGTGATAGGATTCACTGTTTAGCTTGGATTCTAATACTGTACTTAAATGTCAGATGATGTAATAGGAAGGGGGATCTGCTTCGATTTTGCTATATGTGCTATGGCAAACTTGAAGTTTTTAAACATAAATAAATGTATTGATGTACTTTTATTTTATATTTATATCCATTTGTATAATATGTATCTTGTGATGTTTAGTAATGGAGAGCTTTGGACATAAAACCTTGTAGTTTTCTACATTGATTATTTGCTATCATTGACTCCAAATGGTATTGTATGAATGTTTTTCTAATGTATATAATTTTTTTAAAGAACAGAAGTATACATCTTTATTCTTTATTTGTTGGGAAATACCTAATATGTTGAATTTTGCCTGAATGCTTAGTACTGGCAAATGCTTAGTGCTGGCAAAGCAGTTTGTTCAGTCTGCAACATCTGATCCACATCTCTGTGGATTTCCTGCACACCTACATAGTTCTGGTTGTGTTTTTTTTATTTTGTTTCATTTTTTAAAATTCTTCATCAAGAATTTATCTTTGTTAGACCTTTAGATTGGAAATCTTTATCTAAAGTGGTGCGTATCAGTAGGAACAGTTGCTATAAAACCCATTAACTATAATTGGATTTAAGCACCATTCTAATATAAGACCGGAGTTAGCAGTAGCTGCTTATAGCAAACCAAGCCAAAAGGTGAACTATATGAAGAGTACTTTCAGCATATTATGATAAAAGTCACTGGAAAAGAGTGGTGCTGGGGGAAAATGAAGAGAGCAGGAAAAGATAACCAAACAAGATGAATTGACTCAATAAAGAAAACCATTGTTTTTGTATTCGAGTAGGGCTGTTAAAAATATTAGCTTTTGAAGGTCACTTAATAGAAACAACCAAACAGAAACATCAAAGATAAATAGCATTAGGTTCATATATTCAGACTCTACCATGTTTCCTTGAAAATATGCCAGGGTCTTATATTAATTTTTGCTCCAAAAACGCATTTGGGCTTATTTTCAGGGGATGTTTTTTCATCATGTACAACAAACAATCTACATTTATTTAAATACAGTCATGTCATCATCTTCTGGTTGCTGCACAATGGTGGAGAGCAGGGTTTCACTTAACTAGGGCTTAGTTTTGGTTTAGGGTTTATATTACCAGCATCCTGAAAAATCCTATTAAGGTTCATTTTCAGGTTAGGTCTTATTTTCAGGGAAAGGGTATATACTACTTATCTGAAAATCGGGTAGGGTGAGCTCTCAGGAAATGCGAATTGTAAACCCTCCTGTTGCAATTTAAGATTGTCTTTCTAGTCTTCTGCAACAGGCTACAAAACTTACTTATAGTTATTAACATTTGTATAGTTCTTCCACCACCACTGCTTTCAAAGCAGATTACGGTAATTAAGTGGAGCACTTCTGCCTGATTGCTGAGGTTGTGGTCCTCCCGCGTCTCTTGTGGCTGGGTGGGAACATAACGCAAGCCTTCGTTGCTTGGCAGGCATTGCAAAAGAAAATCTTGCAAAATAACAGGCGCAATAAGGGATACTATATTGGGTTAGAACATATCAGGCGTAGCGGCTCCCTTGCAAGGGCAGCGTTATGGGTAAGAGTGCTCGCAATGTCGTGTTTCTTTCTTCTTTCCTAGTTGCATTTTCCCTGAATATTTCACTGAGCAACTGCTTACTAATGGCAAAGCACTTTATTCCGTCTGAGGCACATCTCTGTGGCTTTCTTGCACATCTGGAGCGAAGAGGCGCCATGCCGCGATTTCTGGAGCAGCCTTTCCCGCTTGAGCCTCCATCCATGCCCGGCTGACAGGACGGGGGATGCTAGGAGACGGTGTGGCCCTCCGTGACGTCACTCACTGCCACTGTGGTCATAAACCAACAGACTACCTCAGGACGCACTTCTGAAAACCAAAAAAAAAGATGCCATCCCAAGCCTGCTTGCCCGGAAGGGGAGTCCCACTGAAGCCAGTGAGGCTTACTTCCGAGTAAGCATGTTTGGGATAAAGCCAGGCGCCGGCTCAAAGTCCCACTCAGCTCCTCCTTCCACGCAACGTCCCAAGCTCGCCCTCTGAGCTCGGCTTGGAAGCGAGAGGGCGCGCGCGCGCGCGCGTTCAAGGGAGAGGAGGGCCGAGGACACGCCCCCCCACTCGCTCCCGAGGGGGCGTCACATGACGCGCTCCCGAGGCCGTGTCAGCTGATCTCCGCTGAGCTGTGGCGGCGGTGACGGCGCGTTGGCAATGGAGTTTCTCCTGGGCAACCCTTTCAGCTCTCCCGTAGGGCAGCGTATCGGTAAGACCGCCAAACCTGGCTTCTCCCCCCGACCTCTTTATTTTTATTTTTTACGCATCTCCCTCCAGCTCAGACGTCTATGCCTATTGGGGTGTTTTTTCCAACGATATTTTTTTTAGTCGCAAGCCGTGAGCTGTTTCGGGTGGGCGGAACTCTCAGTCCGCGGAGGCGGGGTTGTGGGGGGTTCCTAACCAATAGGAACATGAAGTTGTTTGGACGGGCAGCGAAGGTGTCAGTCAGTCGGGAGCGAGCGAAAGGGCGGGCTCTCTGGGCGGGCCTGCTGAGCCAATCCTGGCGTGGTGGATGGGGGGGGGATTTGAGCCCAGAATAAAGTTTGCTGGTTTGAAGGGGCCACGCCCCCCTTGGTACGAAGGACCCCCCCCCCCCAAGCGGTTGTTTGTCGCTCGCCTGGGCCCTCTCCTCAGTGGGGGCTCCACGGGAACAATGGCGAGGGCTCTAGGTTGGCTGTCACGACCTCGACTGAGGAAACCATTGCTTTCCTCCGTTGCTTCCAAACCCAGACTGGGCTAATAGGTGCGAAGGGAGCAGCATGTGTCGCAATAGAAAGTCTTGGCATACCCGTTGCAGGGATGGAGGTGGTGCTTCTGGCCTCTTTCATTTTTCAGTTGAAGCCAGTCTTCAAGGAGGAAAAACAAACACGGTATTCATAATAAGAGTCATAAGAATCGTGTAACTGTAGAGTTGGAATTGGATCTAAAGGTAATCTAGTCCAGTGGTTCTTAACCTTGGGTTACTCGGATGTTTTTGAACTGCAACTCCCAGAAACCCCAGCCAGCACAGCTGGTGGTGAAGGCTTCTGGGAGTTGCAGTCCAAAAACACCTGAGTAACCCAAGGTTAAGAACCAGTGATTTCTAGTCCAATCTTTTTTGCCTTTAGAGGAAAAGTGGTAGGAGAGTAAATAATGTCCAGGCAGGCACTAAGAAGCACTCATTTGTGCCTCTCCCTATGAGAGATTGAGATTTTCCGGTTAGGCAGCAAGGCGTCTTGTGGCACTTCAAAGACTTAAGTTTTATTTGTTAGCTGTATCTGAAGAAACGAGCTAAAGTCTACCAAAACTTAGGTTAAATAAAACACATTAGTCTTTAAGGCCACACAAGAGTCTTGGATGGAGTAAAGAGGATGAAAGGGAGGCATGTCTCAGAGCAGAAAATCAGACTGGTTAAGGAAGATTTTAGCCAGTCATATGAGCCTGGTGTCGTGGTAGATTAGTTTATTCTGTGTGCCTTAGATATTCTGCTTGTTCACTGACTAAAAGCCTTGTTTATGTAATTTTTCTTGTTCTCTTTGCAACCTTAAATATCTCTGGCTCCGTGATCTAACAGGGAATGATTACAACAATCTACAGATAAGTGATAGGCAGAGAAACCCATTCACTGGTGCCCATGTGGGTCAGTCCCACAGTCAAGGATGCTTTCCAAGTTTTTCCTCCACCTTTGAAGGTAAGGGTGGTGGTATCCAGTCGCCCTGCTGGAAATGGCAGAGAAGAGCGCTCCCCCTGCCCTGGCCGCCTTCCCTTTCGTTACATTTGGGGATTTTTCTGCAGCAGTTTAGAAATCTCAAGGTACACAGAAAATACAGTTTTTACATATTGTGAGCTCTGAATATAAATAAGAGTGGGGGCAAGGCCAGTTCCTAGATGAAGGGATTCCTGTGTCTGTTAGATTCCTTCATTTTATCTGTTATGTGAAGTGACATACTGTTTGGCAGCTGCCTCTCAACTGCTATTTAAATATGCTACAGTGCCTCTGATACAGTGTTGCTTGAGAATATGGTGGGTAATTTAAATGTCAGTTGTTGCCAGTCGTCTCTGATGTTGAGGGCACCTGGGCTGAATAATTCTTTTTAAAACACATAGCGAAGAATCTTGTTACATGTTAAATGCTAAAAAATTAATTTTGGTTAAAAATATATACGACCATCTCTGTGTTTTCTGCTGATGTCACTGTTTAGAGTTCCCCCTGCATCTCATGTGTACACATCACCTGTATAATTCAGGACAATACTTCATGTATCTCATTGATGTGTAGTCCATAATAAATTTGCTTAGTTTTTAGGTGCTGTAAAACTCCAGTTTTATTGCAACACACTAATACAATTCCCTATCAATCAATCAATAAAAGAGGATGTAGCTCAGGATGGGTATCAATATTGGGCACTGTCTACAAAGGCTCTAGTGGATTCTCAAAATATGCTGAATGCTGAGGTTGTTCATGTGTGGGCAGGGACATTGTATTCCTAAGGCAGTCCATTGATATCCATAGCAGATGTGCTGTGGGAGCTCTGTAAAGATGGGGACATTGGGATGATCCTTTACTGAGCTTGGTGTCAAAAATCGCAGAGGAGACATTTTGGTGTCAGGAACTGCAGAGAAGAAGTTATAGATTCACTTCAGACCCAGTCTGCTACTCTGTCTCTGAGGCATCATAGGTAAAAGATCTACATGTGCCTTCTGAAGAACAATACTTTTACCACTTTGCATATTAACTGAAAGCCTTCTCTTCTGACTTTATAATAAGTAATTCATGTAAATTTGGAATACGTTCTTGGTAATACAGTGCAGGAACAGAAAAACACTTTGAGAATAGGTGTCTGCTTAATCCAATATATTATTTTGCCACGGTTACTTCTGGATGTACCAAATGTTGGTAAAGATTTAAATTCTCTAGTTTTGTTATTCAGCTAGCTTCTAGAAATTAAAGATGCAGTTAAGCGTCTAGTGTACAGGAAAGCAGATGTCTCTGCCTGTTCATATTCAAGTCCCAGGTAACTAACACAGTTTCAAGTGGAGATCATTAGATGAAAAGGCACGAGGAAAACTTTGTTTAAAGTTGTGTACCTTGCCAAATTCAGTTTGCAGAATCTTAAAGGATGTTCAATCACTGTCATTTTCTACTTGTAATCCCCTGTCCCTTTTTTTCTACTGCTTCTCCCTTCTTCTTTTTTCTTACCAGAAAGAATCTGTTAATATGAAAAAAAGGTAGAACAGCCATACAGTCCTTTTTGATTGATGCCACTAGATGCTGCCTGTCTTAAAGGACTATTCACTCTTTTAAATTTGGAGGGCACAGCCAGAACCAACAAATGGACCATTAAGACCGTAAATGTCCCTATAGGTACCTGCCCCATGGGAATCTCACTGAGATTATTTCCACACTGAGGGAAACAAAGGACGAAAGATTGTTGAAATGTGTGGATACACATGTAGGTGTGGTTCCCAACTGCTGAGCATGTGGTGTTCAGGACCCAAGGTATTGTGCATGTTTGCTTGATGCATGGCCTTGGGATAGTGACTAATCAGTGAAGGATGATTCAGACTTTGAGACAGAAGCAAGAAAAATATGAAATGACAATCTTATTCTCTTTATAGCGTTGTGGAATTTTTTAATTATTATTTCACTCATGTGCTACACTGGATTGTTACTAGGAGGTCACTAATCTCTAATCTGAAAAGAAATGCTGGGATGAACTGAACAGGCTTGACAACTCTGCTTAGCCTTTACTAGAATCTCCAGATCCAACAGGCAGAACTAGATTGGAAGTGGCTCAAGATTGCCAGCCAGAGCCAGATTCACTTAAAATTTAGAAACAGAATGCTGCTGAATACATGCTCAGACTAAGAATTTGTCTTCAAAGCCAGAATTAATCTCACAATCACTTCACATATTATTCACTCCTAGTTCTACTTTACTAGGATTTTCATTTCCATTTCACCAAGCCTTTTTTAAAAAGAAAGCAATCTTTTTTTAAAAAAATTATAATAATTGAACATTAGAAATGCCTGCTGATCTATGACAACCATCTCAAGATCTACCAGTAACTCCCAGTCTTCCCACTCCAATATACAAAACAATATGTTCAGAGCTTGAAAAATATCCCTCCTGAACTGCAAGTCCCAGAAACCCCTAGTCAGCTTGGCTACTGGGAGATCTGGAAACCAAAGTCCAAAAGAGAACTTTTCCAAGTATTGTGGCTAAGTAGCTCTTTATCTGTTCATTGAGTAAAAATGGGATGAAATTGTAATGTTTCAGTACAAACATATTACTGAAAGAAATCTCTGTTCGTTACCTACTTTGAAGCATTATGTTCTTCAAGGGAGACAGATATATTGTTTGCTGCAATGTACAGTTGTGTCTTGCTTTACGATTGCCCCGCATTACGACGAAACTGCATTACGACGATCTTTTTGCGATTGCAACCGCAAAATGATGGTCTAAATGGGGTTTTTTTGCTTTGCGATGATCGGTTCCCTGCTTCAGGAACCGATTCTTCGCAAAACGATGATTTTAAAACAGCTGATCGGCAGTTTCAGAATGGCTGCCGGGTAAACAAAATGGCTCCCCGCTGTTTTCTGGGACGGATTCCTTGCAAGACAGGCAGCAAAAACGCTGCCCTATGGAGGATCTTCGCTGGATGGTGAGTTTTGACCCCAGTGGAATGCATTGAAGGGGTTTCAATGGGTTTTTTTCGCTTTACGATGTTTTCGCTTAACGGCGATTTTCCTGGAACGGATTATCGCCGTTAAGTGAGGCACCACTGTAATCAGCACTGAACCTCATTTCATAGAGAATAGGTAGGCTAATTGTTTGCTGCTAAATCCCTATTTGAAAATTGCCAAATATGCTCATTCAGTACAGAGTATTAAGAATAGTTTTTAAGACTTTGGTATTCCTCCTCATCTTCTTGATGCTTACTGATCCTGAGAATCCCAGAAATCTTCTCTCCCGCTCTCTCCTGTAGACAACAAGTAAACACTTCACTGTCACAGCCTACCAGCACCCTTTGAAATCTAAAATAACCTGACCAGCCTGTGGAACATAGTGCTTCAGTGTTATATGACAAACTGCCAGTCACCACACCCTGCTAATGCCTTTCAGAACTGAGTTTGAAATTTGCCAGGGCTGCTGGTGTGCATTGCCAGCTTGGAATGTTTAGCTTGTCAGTCAGACAAAATCTCTAGTCCTCTTATTTGATAACCTACAATTTGGATGTTCATTCCACAGTGGCTTCTGAGGCTGTTGTCTGAATCACCCTGTCATTCAGAAGCCATGTTGGCCTGGATTAGATTTCATGAGGTGTGGATGGTTCTAATTACAGTTCCCAAAGCTGAGCCCAGCATCCAGTTCTTTCATGTGACCAATGAATAGCCTTTGTGTTTCTGGAAAGCTTCATCAAAAGAGTCAAATCCAGGATTTCTTTTTCATTTATTTTCATAGCATGAAAACGCACGGAATGTTGCAAACTCAAAACCTATTCCCTGGGTTTACAGAAGTGGGAAGCATTATTTGAAAGGCTAGAAAAATTAAAATTCTAGCTCTCTGCAGCACTTATTTTAAGGGTTGCACGTTTTAGGGTTCATATGTACTGACATGAGAGGATTGTGGCTGGAATTCTTTTCATCCACACCAGTCATACAGCATTGCATTGTGTGAGTAGTGGGGCTTAGGCTCAGTTTGTGCAAGGAAGTATTCAGCACCCCTTGTGCAAGTAAGGCCCATGAATCATAACTGGCAGTCTCCAACTAAGTAAGCTGAAAAGCATATTCCAAAGGACTAGTGTTTTTCTCCACTCTGAGTGATAGTTACCGTATTTTTCGCACCATAAAACACACTTTTTTCCCCACAAAACAGGGGGTGGTGGAAAGTCTGTGCGTCTTATGGAGCGAAGAAAACAGATTATATTTTCCTGTTTTCTTCTAAAAAATTGGTGCATCTTATGGAAAGGTGCGTCTTATGGAGCGAAAAATACGGTACTTTCTTGAAGGAATGGGAGAAATTGTTCCTTGCCCCTTTATCTCAGGTGTTGCTTGTATTAGGAGTAACAACTTGCCAGACATAATCTCAGCCCTTGTCGATAATCATGTGCCTGTGTAGTTGGGTCAGTTCTAGCAGGAAGATCATGGAGGCAGTTCTTTGATTTTGAGCTTGGTGCCAGCGGTCCCATGTGGCAGAGCTCCCACCTTTACTTTTTTCATCTGACACCCAAAGGAATCACAGGAGACATGAAATAATCCATTTCTTTCAGCTTTGCTAAAGCAACATTTTGCATGTACTATATTTCTGTCTGCATGTTTAAAGAGGCTTTCTTTCAGATATGGAAACCCTGACCCTAGATTGTCAGATCAAAAGTCACTAGGTGACGTTCTTGGGATGGGCCTTGTGAAAGGGGAAGGGCTTTTTTCAGCCTTTGTGAATCAAATTTGACGATAAGCTCAAAATTCCCCTCCATTCCCTCTAAGCTGTGTGGCTGCACAGCACTGCCCCTGGGGTGGGGGCGGGGAAGGGGGGGCACAGCAGAGCCAGTGTTGCCATCCCTTTGATTTTGGTCTTCATTGGAACCCCACCTGCTCAGAGTGGACCCTCTGCCCAGTGCTCCAAAAAATTAGAGGGAACATGGTTCCCTTCCTCTGTCCTGTAACCACAGGACAGGTTTCATCCTGGTGTTGACATTGTCCTCTCCTAGAAACATGAGTGTCCAGCTTCCCCAGGCCTTTTTATCTCCAGAGAGGATCCCCTTTGTTCTACCCCATTAATTTCATTCCAGAACTTAATAAAACTTAGAACCAGGTCAACACTTCTACATTTTTAATTCGTCATGTTTCAGGTTCATTATCTCAGTACAACAGTTCTGACAGGTAAGCCAGTATTCTCAAAGGCTTTCACGGCCCGGATCTGATGGTTGTTGTGGCTTTTTCGGGCTCTTTGGCCATGTTCTGAAGGTGGTTCTTCCTAACATTTCGCCAGTCTCTGTGACCGGGATCTTCAGAGGACAGGACTCAGAACGCAGAGCACAGACAGTGTTCCGACTCCTGTCCTCTGAAGATGTCGGCCCCAGGGACTGGCGAAACGTTAGGAAGAACAACCTTCAGAACATGGCCAAAGAGCCCGAAAAAACCCACAACAACCAACTAAGCCAGTATTATTGTTCTACTTTTGCAGGCAGAACACTGTGACTGAACTATACAGGGTTGTTTGTGGCCCCATTGTGAGTTAATGGCTGAAATGCAAGTTCCAAACCCCCTGGCTCACAGTCACCAGTTGTAAAAACCTTGCTCATATGTATTGCTGCATGTATCTGACTTAAAGCACAAGAGGTGGTGTGGAATTTGGACTCCTATATACCTTGACTTTTGCTGATAGTTTTAGTATCTCGGATATATTCTAGAGACTATCCATTTTCAGAGGGCTAATGTGTGTGAACAGTTTGGATTTTTAATTTCTTCTTTCAGTACACAGTATACCAAAATCCTATTCAGGCATTATAAAAGACTGTTTCTTTGACCTGCTTAGAGAAGCAGCAGCTCACCCCACCCACCCCACCATCTTTAGGTAAGCAGTGAAGGGTCTGGAGAGGAGACATTCCTGCTTGCAGATAGGCTCTTGTGAGCAAGAACTCGTGTCCTTATTTATGTGTAAAGGCTGCCTTCAACCAGGAATTTCCCATCTTCAAACTTGTCATTGTTCATGTGAAAGAAAAAGCAATGAGGGAAAATCAGAGCTAGCCATTCCCATTTAACCATGTTAAAGAAACTGAATAGATATAATAGCAATAATCTTAGAACAGCAAAGCTGGAAGAGACCCAATGGATCACTGAGTCCAACCTTTGTTGAGTGGGGAATCGAACTCCCAACTTCTGGTTCTGCAGCCAGAAACCTAAACCACTGAGCTAGCCAGCAGAGCTGTGGCCTTTCTTACATACTTTTGATAGTTGCGCACAGTCCTTGAATTTCGTTGCTAATGACATTCCTATCACACCGTGTAATTTGTTGAGCTCTGCAGGAACTGTACATGCATTAAAGGGCAGGCAATGGTCGCACCTTCCTAAGCTGTTGTTGCCCAGAGTAAGACTGGATCACATTTGGCTAGATTAATAGGCTTTGCCAGATATTATGGCTATTTGGCTGGGTATTGTTCCCTTGAAGGATTCCTATATATGTATGTATGTTTCTGTGTATGTACCTCTTTATACCTCATTCCCAGGCAGTCAGAGGAATATGTATGAGTAATTTGTTTACATTATTTTCAGCAGAGTAAACATTGTGAGACCCTGATGTGATCTTTTTGCATTGGGGCAGAGGGCAATGAAGTTTCTATAAAAACTCAAGTAGAGCAAAACATAGGGAGAGTGAAGCAACTACCTCAGGCATAAGAGGCCAAGGGACAGCAGTGGCAGCCCCTTATTCATTGCCCCTGAGCCCCCTAGCCATTCTTAGTTCCTGGAGGTCAGAACTGTCTGCGTGACATACCTTGTCTTGCACCCTTAAACAAGTTTCTTCCTTTTAGTTGGAGCCAGACAGTCCACTAAGATTAGGATGTTTTTCTGGATCTACATTCCATATACATGGATGGAGGATGATTTGATATTTCCCTTGGGCAGCAAAGTGTCTTGGATCACTCCTCCAAAGTGACCACTTTTAACACTTGCTACCAGCTTGACAAGAGGAAGGCTTTTTTTGGCTTTTGATACCTAAGTGGTATATTCAGTTCTGGCCCATCGCTCTGCCTCTGAGGTGCTCAACTGTCAAGGGACTTCATGTTTGTCCAGGGACTTAGTTATATTAATCTGCTGCAGCAAAAACAACCAAGAGTCTTTAAAATGAACAACTTTTACTTAAAATATATATGCCAAACTTTTAAGACTTCAAGATGCCAGAAGATATTTGATTGTTTCTGTTGTCAGGATATGTACGGTGTAGGTAGCCACCTACCCTTCCACAGACAGAGAGGCACATGCAACAAAGGTTGCTGGCAACCCTAGCTTATACTTGTGAGTGAAACGTCTGATAATGCCCAGGGAACCACTTGGCCCTTTGGCTGTTTGCAGATGCTACTATGGAGAGTGGATTAAGTTGGCCTCTTACTTTCATTCTTTCTCTTATTTTGTAGATTGCTCACTGCTAGCCTGGTATCGTATTTTCCCTTGTTATTCCTGCCCAAATTTATTCACTAGCCAAGAAGGGTGGAGACTGAGCTGATCACAAGGTAGAATCACTGGGGATGAGGAATATCAGCTTGGTTCTTACTGTGCCATGAGTAGCATTCTGGCAGGTACAGAATGAGCTCACTGAATGGGGCACCATGAAAAGAGCGCTTTGCCTTAGTTCTGCTATCCATCCTGTGAATTCCGCCTCTGAAGAACCTTCTGTAATAGATTTGGAGTCCTCCAGATTTTTGAGCATTCATCTGTCCTACCTGGCATGACCAGTGGCACTAGGCTGTTTTAGTGGAAGTCCTAAACGGTTGGAAAGCAAAAATTCACCAGCTTTGCTCTGTAGGTTAAATAGAGATGACACTGTTTGGTGGGATAGCCCAGGAAGAACCCAATATATTTTGATCTCTGTTCTTGTGTGGTAGTAAAATATCAAAATACACTGAATGAGTGTCAGTTTGCCATGTGGTGGTCTCTGTGGGATACAAGAACAATAGGCTTTTATGTTCTTCTCCCTAGGTATGCTTAAGATAGGAACTCTCTCTGCAGCAGTTATTAAGAATTCTAAAGGATGAACTCATCTATTTCTGTGCCCAGTTAGATGCCCCTGCATGATAACAAACAGGGTGTTACAGATGTAGTCATTCCCCACTGTTTGTCCCCAGCATCAGGCTTCCAGATGTGTAGGTACTAATCCTATGTGCCATGTGCCAGTCTTTGTCAACTAGTTGTTGCTTCCCTTCAATATCTCACAAATGGGGTTGGTTATGTGCCTACCTGCCTTGTCCATCTGTCTCTCTCTGTGTGTGTGTCTCTGTCTGTCTCTCATTATTTTGAGGAGATTCTATGCAGTGCCAGAGGATGAGTAGGCAGATAACAGCATAAAGAGAGGGTTGGAATATACCTTGCTGCTTGACTGCAGTACCTGTCACAACTTAGAGCTGCTGAAGGTAGCTGGAGTGTTCGAACTAGTGAGGAAGGGAAAACATATTCGCGAAGGGAAAACAGTTTACTCTCAGCAATTGGTTCCCAACCTTGGTAACCAAGTGTTCTTGGACTGCAGTTCCCAGAAGCCTTCACCACCAGCTGTGCTGGCCAGGATTTCTGGGAATTGCAGTACAAAAACCACTGGGTTATCTAAGGCTGGGAACCATTATCCAGGCTATAACCAGCTGTTTTGTGTGCAAGAGTTTCTGTTATCCTTAGCAAAATTACATGAACTGTTAACTGTGGACCATGCAAGCACACGGCTTCTAAGTGTCTCACAGTGCCCAGCTATGGTGTCTGAGGTCATGACACCCGAAACTAGCCATCTTCTGACCTTAGACACAGTGGCTTTAGGTGTGTCATATGAGGAGAGCTTACTATCTCAGATTAAAGATATATATTTGGAATCCTTCCTCTTCCTGGCATCTGGTCCTAACCCTAATGGAAGTAACAGTCTTCCGACTGCTCCAGAATCAAAGCTACGGATGTTGTCAATCTTGACATTCTTTTTTGTTGTTGTTCTTCCCCTAGAAAAAGCTACTGATGGTTCCCTGCAGAATGAAGACTGGGCCCTCAATATGGAGATTTGTGACATCATTAATGAGACAGAGGAAGGGTAAGAAAGGCAGTGTGGCTAAATCGTGTGTGACAGTATCCCTCTCGCTGGGCATCCTCACCAATATAGTTTTCTCATCCTACACTAGTATGCATTATTTTTCTGGCACATTAAACAGACACACCCTGTTCAGGAAAATTTATCTGTGTAGGTGGAGGCAATGTTCATTATTAAACTTAAAAGCCCAAGGCTGAGTCCCTTGACATTATAGAAGAGAATATTGTTGGACTGGTGTGCTACTTGAAAACCGTTTCTGTACCACAGCTGCCAAAGACACCATTAGCCATCATTAGCAGGGCGGGGAAGCAGTTTACAAGCAGTCTCAACCTCCTTCCCTGACACTTTCAGTAATTTAAGATGTTCTTTTTCCTTTCTCACAACACGCAGATTACCCTGCTGCATTTGTTCTTTGTAGCCCTCTCTTTTTCTCTCTCCATTTCCTTCTCTGTGGTTTCTCTACATTGCTCTGTGGGGTGTTCTTCCACTTCAGACTGAAAAATCTTCAATCTGGAAAATCTCAGCTAAAAATTCATTGTTCTGATTTTACTCACGTTAGGTAGACGTTCTGGTCTAAAAAAAACAAACAAACACTGAGATTCAACTGTCTCCCTTCTGTAATATTGGAAAGCTGCTATCACATCATCCCTTATGAGGTTCGGCTGTATGCCTGTGGTGATGAAGTAGCTGAGTCTTTGTCACATGTCTTGTTTGAATGTAGCCTTGACAGAAATGAGTGTAACAGACTTCTCTGTCCTCTTAAGAGAAAATGCCCTGGAAAGCCCTTCATATGGCATTTAGAGTATTTGCTGGCAGTTATAAACCAAACAGTTATAGTGTCTGTAGCTGAGTTCCTGTTTTCTGTTATAAGGTCTCATTAAAAGGCCTTATTAATCTAACTACTTTTTCTAAATATGTGCATGTTTTAATAATTTTTTTAAATCTTAGTCTTATTGTTATATTGTTTTAACTTGGGGCTGACCACATAATAGAGAATGAAAATGAAAATTTCAAATATAATAAAATCTGAGCCTATGATCAAAAAAGAAGTGTGGACTTTCTAGTACATTTCCACCTTGTTATCTGTTTTTCCCCCTTGCTGCCAAAATACACTGTAGACAAAGCTAAAACACTAGAAATCTGAGGAATGACTAACCATCAGTGCTGCACCCTGTAACTAACATCTGGTAGGCTAGCTGGAGTTCACATTAAGGACAGGAAGAGCATATAATAATAATTGAACAGAAAGCAGTAGTCATGTGGGCTGCTTCTGTCTCTCCATACACAAACCAAACGATGCTTTCTTTCTTGCAAACTTCCAAGCCATGTCATCTGTTTCTGGTGATAATGCCTCATCCCTGCCTTGTAGCTCCCTGTCTTTGTCGCAGAGCCACACATCCCTGTCCCAACATGTGCGCAGTCTTGCCCTGCATCACATTCTGCCCCCAGTTTTCTGTTGTCAGCCACAGCTATTGCCCATCTGGTCTTTTCAGTTAGAATATTTTACTATATGAGATATGCTGATTTCTATCCTAGTTTACTATTAGACTCATTTGACTTGGTGTGCCCAGGTCTAGTGTTTGTTGCCGAGATCCAATTGGAAGGAGCCTTAACAGCCAGGAAAGCTTGCTTTTGGTCCATACTCAGTGATCTAGTGATCTCTCACACACTGAAAACAGACCAAAACAGTGTGATCCTACCTCCACTAAAAAAGTAGAAGCCCCTGACAGGAGTTCAGAAAAGTATGGGTAGGATTGCTGGGGAATGGTTCAGTTCACTCCAAGGATTGGTTTTCCAATGATCACACAACATGATCACTGGAAAAGAGTGAACCAACTCTTCCCTACAGGGGACTAAACAGTGGGATAAATGCCTGTCTGATCAAGCCTAAATTATTCACTGAGTTGGCTTGACAGTTGTGTGACACCAGGTGACTGAAGAATAAAGCTAACTGAATCAAATTGTTTGGAAAATTCCAGCACTAGTGATTCTCTATGCTTGTGCTTCTCTGTTCTTGCTTACTCCTCTCTTCAGGCCCAAAGATGCCATCCGAGCTGTAAAAAAGAGGATTGTGGGGAATAAGAACTTCCATGAAGTGATGCTGGCTTTGACAGTGAGTATGATGTTGTTTTTCACAATAACACAAAGCCTTTATTTCTCCAATCTTTGATTTGTCACCTTCTGTCTTTGTTTTTTTTAAATCTTTATTGGCTTAGTGAAGAGAGGGATATAAAAGACACTGTGTCATTAAAACAGAATTGTAGTAACATCACACGTTCTGTAAAGATCACACACATTCTCTAGACCAGTGGTGTCAAACTGTGGCCCTCCAGATGTTCTTGGACTTCAACTCCCAGAAGCCTTCAGCACCACCTCTGCTGGCCAGCAGCACCTCTGCTGGCCAGGATTTCTGGGAGTTGAAGGCCAAGAACATCTGGAGGGCCATAGTTCGACACCACTGCTCTAGAACAATGGTCCCCAGATGTTCTTGAACTACAGCTCCCAGAAGCCTTCATGATTAGCTGTGGTGGCCAGGATTTCTGGGAGTTGTGCTCCAAGAACATTCAGGGACCCAAGGTTGGTAACCATTGCTCTAAGCTGTCTGTTTTGGGAATATTTCTGAAAAAGAGGTGGGATCATTGACCTGGAATGCTGAGCCTCAGATTAAGTAGTGGAAGGCAGCAAAATGTACCCTAAATACATCATGAATGTTGTGTTGATTTAAAAGCAAACAGAAATACACTGGACAGCAGAACAACAATTTGGTTGACCAGATTTGACAGTCAGATATATTTTTTTCCTGACATTTGCCCCATAGGCATTTGCTGTAGAAATACCAATATTTCCAGTTGGATTAGATGCGTGTGTTTTCAAATTGCATGCCTTTTTTCCGTGATCAGGAAGGAACAGAGCAAGCCATTAGAGGACCCAAAGCATTGATGTCTTGTTTGCTCTTCAGGTTCTTGAAACATGTGTCAAAAATTGTGGCCACCGCTTCCACGTTCTAGTTGCTAGCCAGGATTTTGTAGAAGGTGTACTGGTGCGGACCATCCTTCCTAAAAACAACCCCCCAACCATTGTCCATGACAAGGTGCTAACCCTCATACAGGTGAGTGGAGTGAGTTGCATAAAGAAGCACATTTGTGGCAAATTTGTTATCTTTCTTCATTGGAAAAAAAAGCTATACAACTGATCAGAAGGGAGCAGGGAAATTCAAGTTTAACTCAAGTGTCATTTTTTATATTAAATGCTCTACCAAAGTGCCTGTCCCTCAGAGGGCTTCCAGCATAGTTTCTAGCAATGAGAACAGAACATTAAATTCTGACTCCATGTGTATCTGTGCTACGTCTAAATGCGAACTTATTTCAGGGCTGTGGACACTCCAGACTAAAATATTTTAGGAAAAAATTAAACTTCCTGGAATCCACATATTCCAAGGGAACTCAGTTCTGCAACCTTTATTATTTTATAGTCTACATTATTCAGATTGGTTCAGTTACTTAATATAAAGTTTCTTATTTTCATCCGTGTGTTCTGTCATGTTTTCTGTTTCATATAATTTACTTAGGCGTTGTTAATGACGGAAAATGGCAAGAAGTTAGGCAGAGTACTGAAGCCCAGTTTTCAGTTAAAACATTCAGCTTTCTTTTGGGCTCTTGAAATTTCAAATTGGTATAATTAACAAAGTTAAAGTATATTTTTGCAGCCATAAGGGGTAGATTTTTTGGAAAAAAAAAACAGTAAGCTGATTTTATTTTATTTTTTGCTTCTAGTATTACAGTTTGCTCTGTGCTGTTAAGTAATCATGGCAAACACACATGTTTGGTTTTTTTTCCCCCAATGAGCATTATAAAGCATATGTATTACAATATTTTGAGGTAGCACCTTTCTTCCTCTCTTTCCAGTCCTGGGCAGATGCATTCCGTAGCACACCAGATTTGACTGGAGTTGTGGCCGTTTACGAGGACTTGAGGAGGAAAGGCCTGGAGTTTCCCATGACTGATCTGGACATGCTCTCGCCCATTCATACACCACAGAGGGTAAGGGTAATGACACTCATTCTTTGCAGAAGGGCCGTTGAACAGATGCAGTGAGAAAGGGGAAGAGCTGCTGGACATATGAGCAGGTTGACAGAGACAAGATCTAGTTGGGACTCCAGATTATGTGATCAAGATAAAATGTTAAAAATATATGTGTTTCACATATTTTCTGCTACGTAGATAACGTAGTGGTTTAGGTATCCATCTGCAGTGCCAGAAGACTACAAGTTTTATTCTCCAATGTGCCTGTTGATAGGAGCGGAACTCGATGATCCATAGAGTCCCTTCCAGCTTGCAGTTTGATGATGATGATGATGATTAATATTATTCAGCAAAGATCTATAAATTGCTATTCCATTCAAAGGCAGTATGAATCTTTCTCTCTAGTGTTTGATAAAATCTATCATGATTTTGATTCCTAGAAGGATTTACAAGTGTCTTGAATGTATGACACTACGTAGTTAAAATAATGTTATCTCTTAGTTAATATATATTTTAGTACTAACAAGAAAGAAATAAGACCGTACAGAGAGGTTTATTAGCCTTAGCGTGGAAGCATAAAGGGCTTGAGTAAGGAAATCAGTATTAATCTTAGAATGATGGAGTTGGAAGGGGCCTATAAAGCCATCAAGTCCAATCCCATGTCCAAAATAGACTCCTGTTTCATTTGGGATGGAAAAGATGAACCTTGGAGTCAGTACCAGCTCAACAATTCTATGATTGTATGATTTGGCCATATTGAAAGATTTGTTATAAAGCATTAAGAAAGATGAGAATAACTATAGCCTGTGTGTCCAAAGGCTATAGTTATTCAAAAAGCAAAAAGCAACATGTATAAGCATCAAAGGATAAGAGAGAGAATCTATGTACATAGAGCAGTTCTGAATGGATTATTTGACTGATTTCCTTCATATTTTGCCTCTATTATTGAACCACTTGTCTTTATTCTGGGAATTCCTATTTAGAGTGTGTATACTCCAGACCCCACACCTGGAGTGAATTTTCCAGCAACAGACTCCCCTCAAGCCATAGAGTCTATCCTGCACCCTGTGTCCCTACCGGCAGCTCCAGGGGCCTGCAGTGATGCTCCAATCACGCCAACCTCAGAGCAGGTGAGAGTACCATGAGTCTTAACAATGAAGCTGTAGTATTCATTACCTGATGTTCTCTTTAAGAGAGACTATAGCAATCTGAATATTTGGATGTTCAGTCAGGCACATTTTATATCAAAATCTGTAAATAAAATCAACACTAAAAATACATTTAAAAGCAGCAGAGTACAATGATGTGTCTGGGGAAACTATAACAGGCCTCTCATTTGCCAGACTAATGGGGGAGGTTTGCTCTGCTTCTTGACCAGTGGGTGCTCTCACCTTCTGCCTCCTCAGCATCATAGAACTGCATTGGGGTAAAGTGAAGTGCCATGGCCTGCTAAGCCTCTGTGCCCTGGTCTCTGACCACCCATCAGTACAAAAGCCCACACACCTCTACCGGCTAAACAGCTCAGAGCTACAGAGAGAAGGCAAATGCAAGTCAAATCTGCTTTGCTTCTGCACTAAGTGGACATTTTCATCTCTGAATGTTCATCATGGGCAGAGGCCGGTCTTCATGTCTCCATAACCCCTTAGCTGCCCAGAGCTGGTAACAGACCTCCTTGCCTGCTAGATGCTCTGATCCCAGGACACCCTGTGGCCAGGCAAGGTGTTCCTCACCTTTTCTCAGAGCCCAGATCTGAAGATGGGGGAGCGGTACAATGTTGTTTTGCCTATGCTTCCACCCGGCAACCCCGGAGCCAAATCAAATCCCAGGCTTCAGCAAATGTTTTGGGCTTTTAAGGGACACAGATTCATCCCCTCTTCCCCTGTAGCTGTTCTCTTAGGAAAAAGTCCTTGGTTGACTCATTCACCAGAGCTTAGCTCCCCCTCACTAGTGAAGGAAGAGATAAAATTTCTATCCTTGATGTTAAGAGAGGTCAGTATTAACCCTTTGTTCCAGGTGTAGGTCAGAGGTAAAAATAAAGTGCCTTGTCTAAGACATTTTTCTATGTGAAAAAACAAACCAGAAATGGCTGAAGATCATTGCTGGCTTCATGAAAAATATTATTCTAGAGCGCAGTAACACAATCCTCCCTTCCTCCCTCCCTCTGAAAAAGATGAGGTGGAAGGGAGACTTTGAGCAGCCTATACAATTGGATAGCTGCACACATGGCCTGTGGGCCACAAGTTGCCAACTCCTGGGGGGGGGGACCCTTGCCCATTTAGCCATGTTGGCTAAACTTGTCTCAGTCCATTTTGTGTGTTGTTCCCCATAGGCAGTCACCCATCCATGCGATTACAGGTCATACTTGGTAGAAAAGTGGAGGGATGTAGCAAGAAGCTTAAGCCACAGGAGTAGGAAGCAGGGCATATTTCAAGTTACGTGGCTATTTGAGAACTCTATGAGAATTGTAAAAAGGAGTCAAAGAAATCCAATTTTCAAATGTTTGTGAGGAAGAAGACTTCCTTTTATATGTCTCAGGTTTTGTCCCTCTTCCAGTTAAAGAATCACAGATCACAAAGGAGGGAAAGTCATCTGCCTAAAATCCTGGAAAGACCAAAGTACATTGAGCGAGGTCCAGCTGGGGCTGCACAATATGCAAGGCTACTTCAAGTGACTTTTTTCTCTAATGACAAAAGGCCTGGCTAGATTTAATGGCTTTATGTGAATGCATGTGCTTTCAGATTGGGAAACTACGCAGTGAACTAGAAGTGGTGAATGGAAATGTGAAAGTGATGTCTGAGATGTTAACAGAGCTAGTGCCGGGACAAGCTGACCCCTCTGATCTTGAGTTGCTCCAGGTAAGAAGAAGCTGGAACAGGCATCTGCCTATATTGCTGTGAGCAGGGATTTAATTTGGATCAACACAGTCGCTGCTGAGGTGGGCTTAGCTTTAGCCAAGAAACAAAACCCATTGTATCGATAACCAAGAACAGCAGGAATGGACTTTTAGCCCAGGCTGCTTACTAGCTTTCACTTCTTGGCTTAGTTTCCTTGGTTCAGTTCTCACAGTCTATGTTCTCTTGCTACGGATAGGAACTGAACCGGACGTGTAAAGCGATGCAGCAGCGTGTGCTGGAGCTGATCCCCCGTATTCTCAATGAACAGCTAACAGAGGAGCTGCTCATTGTCAATGACAACCTCAACAACATTTTCCTGCGCCATGAACGGTATTCCTCAGTCCCTTTTCCTTGTCCTGCTCTGTCCTCTTCTCTCTCAGAAGCAGAGTGGTTCAAGCCTTTCCACTGACACTTATCTTCCTTTTTCTCCATAGGTTTGAACGGCTTCGATCTGGACAGCCTCCTAAGGTGATTCAGCTTCCCATTCTTTTAAAGCAGGCAAACAACATTTTATTATCAGCAATTGTCAGGAAAATAAGGTCAGCTTGATAGCTGTTGTAGGGCTTGTGTGGACCTTAAGGTACAGTCCTCAGAATTAAATATTTTAAATTGTGTTTGGAGATGCTGATTCCATGGCACCCAAAAAGGGTTTCAAGATGACTATATTCTAGTCAGATCCCTCCCTGATGGGTGTAATATAGCCATACTCTAGGGATCTATAACTCAGAAAGCATTTCAGCACCTGACAGGTACAATTGTATTCATGATTATGTGCCACCTGCTACAGTTTTGTTGTCTCAGCCAGAGGGAGACTTAAAGGAGTCTTCTGTACAGCCAATTCCCACTGATTTCAACAGAAGAGATGCAGGGAGGTATCTTTGTTTTTAAACTGATTCAGAAGGCACTTGGACCAATTAACGGTGAACACTAAAAGTGAATAAAATGAATGATACAGTATTTGCTTGCATAGTTTACTTATATATTTGTACTAAGCATTTCACAGGCTTATGAGTGATGGATAGGGTTTTACATATCCCCAAATATTCAAAACACATAAGCGCTTAGATAGCCTCCTGTTTGAACAGAAATGTAGTGGTATTCGAGAGTAATGCAAGAACAGCAAGTGGACTTTCTGTCTTTTTAAAGGAACAAAATAATACAGAAAATGCTGGCAATTTGATTGATGTGGAACCTAGCACTACACCAGCGACCAGAGAGACAGAACCCAACAACACGCTGTCATCGCAGCTTGCAGGAATGAGTAAGTAACTTAGCCTTATGCTATGCAATCTCATACCGTGTCAGCCTCCCTCTCCCCCTCCATCATGCTATGATTCTGGCCTTCAGACTACCTCTCTTCATTCTCTTTGTATTTCTTTGCTTTAAAAAACAGCATAATTCTTTCAATACAGAATTAGACCAGAGCTAGGACATTTATGCTGATGATTGAATATTCATTGATGCTTTTAAATTGTGGTGCTGGAGGAGACCCTTGAGAGTCCCCTGGACTGCAAGCAGATCAAACCTATCAGTTCTGAAGGAAATCAACCCTGAGCGCTCACTAGACGGACAGATCCTGAAGCTGAGGCTCCAGTACTTTGGCCATTTTATGAGAAGACTCCCTGAAAAAGCCCTTGATGTTGGAAAAGTGTGAAGGCAAGAGGAGAAAGGGACGATAGAGGATGAGATGTTTGGACAGTGTCACCAAAGCTACCAACATGAATTTGACCAAACTCCGGGAGGCAGTGGAAGACAGGAGGGCCTGGCGGACATGACTTAACGACTAAACAATAACAAAGCACATTTATGCTGTTTGATTGAATATTCATAACTTTGGAAAGCAAAATCCTGTCTTTTTGGCAGGATCCATAAATGCTACTTCATATTATTCGTAACTCTGACAAGATAGGAGTTGAGTTCTGTTGTTATCAAACTTCCAGAATCTAATATCAACATAAAGTGTTAGATGTTAACTTCTTATCTTGTCTCTTACACCTTGCAGGTCTGGGTGCTGATAGTGTCAGTGCGGGTCTGCAGTCCCTCAACAATTCAGGAAAGCTGGAAGAAGAGTTTGACATGTTTGCACTGACCCGTGGCAGCTCCTTAGCAGAGCAACGGAAAGAGTAAGAGGCAAAATTGTCTGTAATGAATTAAGGATGATTGTGAACCTTCCAGAATGCAGTTTTCAAAACAAGTGCAATCATGTAAATTTCTTTATGTTAAAGAAGCTTAAGATTTGGTCAGTACAAAATTTGGTTTATATTCACTGCATTGATGCAATTTTTTTAAAAAAAGTGCGTAGTTTCTCCTTGATGTATTGTTCATATACCAAAGCAAGTTGCTGAGCCTTAAAGTTTGGCGTGCCACAGGTACAGAAGAAGGGAGGGGCCATGGAACTCAAGTCCATGGTATATCTAGGATTGTAGTTGCTGTTGTTCAGTGCTGTCAAGTCTCTTCTGACTTACAATAACAGGGTTTCCAAAGGACATGAGATCTTCAAGGAGGTGTTTACCATTGCTACATTCCAGAGAGTTTCCATGACAGAGTGGTGATTTTTATCCATTTCTCCTGAGTCCTAATCTAACACTCTGTCCAGTATATTACATTGACTTTGTATACAGTATGAAGGATACAGTTGACTAAGAGAGTTGCGTTGACTCAAGCAGCAAACTTGCAAGTAAAGTAGAACCTCCATTAGATGTAGGTGGGGAAGGTTCAGCCCACCACATGTTACTAGACTACAACACCTAGGGTTCCCCACCCTCGGTTATGTTGGCTAGGGCTGAGGGGAGTTCCCATCCAGTAATATCTGGATGATTGTCCTTTCTCTTTCCTCTGCCCTGGGGCCTTGGGTGCCAGCCCAGGGCACCTAGGTCATGAATGGTTTTCATGCCAAGTGTACCAAGGTTCCTCCCGCTTGTCTCCAGTTTGTCCTGGCAAGACAAAGCACACATATATGTCATTGCTCTTCCACTGCTTTCCATTTACTTGTTGTACAGGAGGCAATGTCACAGGAGCTGCTTAGCCTGGTCGATGCCCGCTTTTGATTTCCTAGTTTGAATTCTCCTTGGTGATGGAATTCCAGGTCTTGGCTCTAATTGCAAACCTCTGCTCTGATTTTTAGAAAAGAAGAGGTTGTTGGTGACGGTCTCGTCCCCCTTTCCACCCACACAGACATAGAACAGTGATTTGAAACATCTTTATTGCATATTTTATCTTCCATTACTTTTTCTTCTTTAGCCTGTTCTTATTCTCTAATATTCTCAAGGAATGGTGGCTGCAAGGAAATGGACAATTTATTTTTTAACAGTATGGTGCAAATGGAGAGCAGAATGGTTTTTCAGCATTCCACAGAATACTGGGAAGTCCCGGAGAATAACCTCCAGACAAGGCAAATGCTTCAATTCGTCTTGGGCTGTTTCTTACAGGCTGTGCTTTTGAACAAAAGCTTGCCTAATACTGCAGCTAGATTATGTCACAGTGCTTTTTCCAATGCAGTGGAAAATGGGATTTTCAGAATTTTTGTTGTGTGTTCTTCTCTTTCCATTTGCAAGCAGATCTCATGTGCGCAAGAAACTACCATGTCTGTTTGGGTCTTTCTATTTATTTTTGTCTGGGGAGTGATCTTCCCACAAGGAGGGAGTTTGCTTTCCCTTGTACCGTGCAGTGTTGTTTACAACTTAGGTCATATGCCTTCTTTGTCCTTACTGTCCCAGTTACGGTAATTCTAGATTGTGTGAGAGCTGGTAAATTAAGCTGAGAGCATGAGCTGCTAGCCGGTGGGCCAAAGGTCCTTAGGAAACATAGCAGCTGAACTTTGGGGCAATTTCAAGAGCTAGAAAACAGCCCAAACGATCCGTCCCCCCACATGTCTAATTTATTTTGCTTCCACCATCTGTGTTTCCTGGCAGTAACCAAGTGATTTATGGGATAGTAAGAATTGTAATGTATTCCTTCAATGGTTCTTCATCTTCCCCTTTTATACTCACAATAAGCCTGTGAGGCAGGTCAGGTGAGAAATTACCTCAGGCTACCCAATGAATTTCCTGGTTCTTTGTGGGACATGAATTTAGGTTCTGTAGTCTACCATTTGGACCCCCCGTACAGTGTACTATGACTACACTCGTAGTTTCCTAGCTCAGTTTTTTCTGGGTAAGGCTCAGTACTTATCAGCACCCCCTTGTACACCACCTCATTTTGTAATGCCTTTATGTTTTCATTTATTATATTTGCATCTTTGGCTTTTGTATTTTGTCTAAACCGGCCAGAGTAGTCATGTTCTAGATGGGTGGTATATAAGTCTAATAAAATAAAATAAAATATTAGCAAAACTGTTGATGATGGCAGCTACAGTGGCCCCGCATAGCGACCTTAATCCGTTCCAGGAAAAACGTCACTATCCAGAAACATCGCTATACGGAAATAAAAACCCCATAGGAACGCATTAAACTCTGTTTAATGCGTTCCTATGGGGGATAAACTCATCGCTAAGTGGGAATCCTCCATAGGGCCGCCATTTTCGCCGCCTCGGTAAGCGAGAAATCAGCGCAAAAACGCTGCGGGCGGCCATTTTGTTGATTCGACAGCCATTTTGGAACCGCCAATCAGCTGTTTCTAAAACATCACAATGCGAAGATCGGTAAGCAAAACGCATACCGATCATCGCAATGCGATGTTTTGCCTATTCAAAACATCGCAATGCGATTGCAAAAGCAATCGCAAAATCCACATCGCTATGCGGATTCGTCGTTAAACGGTGTGCTCATTATGCGAGGCACCACTGTACATTTTCTCCATCAGAAGTCCCTGTATTTGCTAGTATTATTAGCATTGTTTCAAGTGTGGCTGGTGGGGGAGGGGGCTGTTACGTTTTCTTAGGAACCTCTTCTCATGATGATGTAATATTCTGTAGAGATTCCTCCAAAACAACATAGTGGTTACTGGCTACCAAAAGAAGGACTGCTGCTGCTTGAGGCAGAATGTTTTTCATCCACCATCATTTAGCACCTACCTACCCCCTGAAAAACTGGCAGAATCTAACACACACCTGCAAAGAGAGAGGAAGAGTGGGAGATAATCTGCAATGTGAGGGTGAGAATGGTTGACCTACATGGTTGATGGATTACCGTGGGAAATAACAGAATCACTTTGCCTGCTTGAAAAGCATTAAATAATTGTTAAGAACTGTGAGTCGGTAAAGGATTTTGCCTTGAAATTGTACTTTCCTCGTTCTTTGGTCTTCACCAGCTCTCTGGCAGCACTCTGAGTGACAGCTACGGATGCTAGAAACAGATGCTTGCTATGGGTACATTGGGTTACCCCTGAATGCAAAATGCTCGTACACATATACACACACGCTCAAGTGCTTAGCAAGCTAGGCAAGGTGCCAGACTGCTTTGAGATGTCACTGGCACGGTTCTGAGTGCGGCTGGAAGTCTTGAAAAGCCCAATGCAGAGTCTGACATCTCAGAGAGCTGCCTGGTTCGCCGTCAGAAAGGAGCACTCCGGACACAAGAGTCCAGATGCTGGATGTGCATACCAGACGGCAGGAAAGGTGCTCCGCTGAGGGGAGAGTATGGAGTAGAGCAGTTTTTTATGGAAACAAGACAGAAAAGCTGGAGATCCATCTTATTTTGAAATCCAACCTCTGGACCTACATTCCCGCTCGTCTCCTTTCACCCTGGATAGCTGCAGAGAAACTGGGCAGCATATTTTCTCCAGCAGAGCCTGATCCTTCGGGAACTAAGTCAGGTGAGGTGTGAGCCACCGTCTGTTTATTCCTTGTTCTCTCACTGGACACAGCTGCTTCAATCCTCTTGCAAACAAGCCAGCTTGGGACTGTGACAGTCTGCTCTGCAGCTCCCTAGGCATTCTTGTCCCTCCTCATTCCTTGGGACAGTTCACTGTTGGATCGAGACACTGTTTGATGGACATGTGGTCTTCCCGGAGCTCTATGAACACCTGTATGCAGAATCTGTGGCAGCAGCTGAAGCCCTTCCTGCCCTTCTGCCTCGTCAGCGGCATGGTGGCAGCTCTTTTCTTCGTCATTGATGCCATCGTGCACAGCGGGCCTTTCACCGACGAGCACTTCTTTGAAAAGTTTGAGCAAAAGTTTCCCAATCCTTTGGCTCTGAGAGGGAACCATTCCCAGTGACCATGGGTGGGAGAGAAGAAGCATGGCTTGAGGGAGCTCCCTGCTGGGACATCATCGCCCAAGGAAACACGGGCATTTCTGTGTAAGACATACTCCGCATCAGTCAGAATGCAAAGGGTGTAGTGGTGGCCTTGAGAGGAGAAAACAAAACATTGGTTTAAATGGTTTCTACAAAAGGATACATAAACGTTCAAATTATTGATATGATATGTCTCTCCTGATGAATTAGGAGAAAGAGCAGTCTGCCCAAGCTGTAATGCAATGCTTAACCAGTGTTTCCTGAATGAAAGTTTTGGGAAAAAATCAGTAGGTATATTGCAGTCATGAGCATGGGTGGTATGGGGTAGAAGTAGCAGTAGTCCTTCAGTAGCACATGGGAAGTGCAGACGTTGACAACGGTGCCGTGTTCCTGTTTCTAGGATTAAAAAGTTGGTCCCTAGCCACTTTTGACTTCGGTGTTGTGCTTCAAACTGCATGTGGGAGACTTTGAAAACAGATGGGCAGCACAATCAGATTTCTAGCATCTTCTGTAATCCCTTGCACTTCTTCCCCATGACTAGCAACACCAGAATAAATTTGTGCAAAATAGTAAAAAGTACAGAATAATTTATACAAAGTATGATAAATTATGCAAGTAACCTTCAGTTGAATAATACATACAGGATGCAGACGTTGTGTTTTCTTGGTGCCCACTTAGAATGTCTGGGTTCCGTTTTCTTCTTGCTGCTGCTTTTTAACTTGGAACATAAACAGATGCACTTTAGCAATGAATGTTTTTTGTAAGGGCTTGAGTATCCTAATATGGGGCAGTTTTTATGGGTAGCCTATTCTCAAGGCTGAGGATACAGAAGCACAGAATTCCTTATCTGCTTTTGCTTTCTACCACCCCTGAAAGTCAGAACTAGGGCTGAGGGGAGGCAGATTAGTTGCCCAGAACTTGGTGCAGAGCCAAGCCAGAATTTGAATATAGGGCACAGGCTGACCCTTGTTCTGCCAGATCACATTGGCTAAATCCATAAGGAATTTGTGTGGGATTTGGTACAGTTTTGGAGTTTAACCTAGTGCTGACAGGCTCACTAATTAGAAATATCCACACATATGTGGACCAGTCTAGAGTAATGGAAAAGATACTGCTTGAAGATGGGTGAGAACCACACTTACATCTTTGCTTAGCCTAGCTATACAGCTTGTCTGCTTGCTTGCTCACTCACACACCTATACCAATTAATTTATTTGTACAATCAATAGCCCAAATGTTATAGATCCAATGTTGGGAGGAAGCCTGTGGTTCATCACACTTGTCAGCACTTGTGGTGAGGAAATTTGTGGTCCTCGGTAGATAGTCATCAAATTAGTCTGGGGTTGGTTGCCAGGGATGAGCCAGTTGTTCTCCGAACTCACAATTTGCTTCAAAAGCAGTAATGTCTAGGGGACAGGCTACCCCCCCCAAAAAAAAAATATATATATATATAAGCCTCAGAGGCTGTTTTGGGCTCACTTGTTTCCTTCCATTGTCCAGTAATTGCAGCTAATCAGCATTCTGTATTGACCCTGGCTGCTCAGATCATCAGAATTGGCTATGTGTTGATGTCCCTAAAGGCACAGAAAGCTTATTTAGAAGGAGGAGGTCAGTGCTTCCTCTACTGGTCACAGTGCTGCATAAAACATTGAAAAATTGATGAACTGGAGAGATCCTTTTGACATTGGAAGGTTCACAGCACCCTTTCCCCCACTTTTCAGCATATCCCTGTTGTCCACAGGAACACATGTATGTTGACAAATTCCCATGACAATGCTTGGATGTACGGGTTGTAACAGGATGCCAGATTATCTTCAGGTTACCTGGTTGGATGTGCCCTATTCGTGGATGTGTTCTCTTTAATCTGGGTCTGTTTTTCAGAGTGAAATATGAAGATCCTCTTGCCAGGAAAGGACTAGCTGGAGCCTTGGATGTCAGACAGCAGAACACAGGAGCAGTGAGTAGCTCACTACTTGTAAAGACCAGACAGGATATATATTGTAGGTTTATGTAGATCAGACATCCTCAACCTGGTGACCTCCACTCACGTTGGATTACTGTTTCCAGCATCACTACTCAGTATTGCCTTGGGTGGGGGATTATGGGTCTTGCATGCCTGCCATGCTGCCGGGGGGGCACCAGGTTGGGGAAGACTAGTAAGGATCAGCATTTATCTAGTCCATCAGATGTACAGTGGTGCCTCGCTTAGCAATCGCTCCGTTGAGGATGAAATTGCTTAGCAATGGACTTTTTGCCATCACAAAAGCGATCGCTTAACAATGGCAGAAAGTCCATCGCTAAGCAATTTCGATGCTCAATGGAGCGATCGCTAAGCGAGGCACAGAGACCTTTGGGTAGAGTGGGCGGCATATAAATTAAATAAATAAATAAATAAATAAATAAACTGCTTAGCGATGGTCCCTATGGGGAAAATTCGCTTTGCGATGATCGCGGGGAAGATGGCATCCCGAGAGGAGCCTAGTCTCCCATTTTTCAAAGCAAACTCTTTTTTTAACTAGCCAGAGCCAAGTGCTTCAGTGGAGGGAGCCCCCATCACAAACTGGATGGTGCGTCAAGGAATGGTGAGAATACGTTGTGACTGAGGAAAAAAGGCTACTAGAGCTTCCACATTGCCAAGCAAGGGTGTGATCCTGGTGGAACAGCGTGTGGGGACTGACAGCAAGCAGTCTAGAAGCCGAGGAACTCCTTCTGATAGTACAAATTCTCATTCCCGAAGGGTCTGCAGCCTGGGGAAATATTAGTGTGATGAGAGCACTCAAGCTAATTATTAATTTTTAAAATCATATTACTAGAGGGATAGACAACTGTAGGGGCCCTCCAAATGTTCTGGGACAGCAAGACCTGTCCTGAAGGCAGCATAGCCAATGGTGGGAGAAGACTTGCAGTCCAACAACATCTAAAGGGCCACAGTTTGATTACTCCTGGGAAGAAAACAGCCATCTCTGAAGCCAACAGAACATGCTCTTGTTGCATCACCATTTAGAGATGGCACATGCAGTGTCATGTGATCCCTTGCTGCCCTGTTCTTGCACTATAGACATTTCACAAATACAAGGTAAAGGTAAAAGTACCCCTTGACAATTTGTCCAGTTGTCTTCGACTCTAGGGGGCAGTGCTCATCTGTGTTTCCAAGCCATAGAGTGGTCAATATGACCAGATAAGCGGGGTATAAATGTAATAAATAAATAAATAAATAAATAGAGTCAGTGTTTGTCCAAAGACAATCTTCCGTGGTCACATGGCCAGTGCAACTTAAACACGGAATGCTGTTACCTTCCCACCAAGGTGGTCCTTATTGATCTACTCGCATTTGCATGCTTTCGAACCACTAGGTTGGCGGGAGCTGGGACAAGCGACAGGCGCTCACTCCGTCACGTGGATTCGATCTTACGACTGCTGGTCTTCTGACCCTGCAGCACAGGCTTCTGCGGTTTAGCCCACAGCGCCACCACGTCCCTTTTACAAATACAAGGAAGATCACTAATTGAAGTAAGAAAGAATCAACAGGTGGCTGCCTCTTAGCCTTTCTTATCACAGGAAAGGGTTTGCTTTCATATATGGAATACCAGCTTTCCATATCCTTACTCGATACCAAGTTTCTTCCATGTCTGCCACCTGACTGACCCCCAAAGACTCCCTGTAGCTGTTGGTAAATGCCACCTCAGGTCAGATGCCTTCTAGAAACTTGATCAGCCTCAAGCTGCCTGTAATTTTAATTAAGGGGGTCCAGAAGGAAGAAACACAATTCAAAGTATCAGAGGAATGTAGCCAAAAGATAAGGCCCTACTCTTCAAACTGAGATAATATCCAAGGTATCCCACACACACTGTTCCATTAAGCTTGTTTAGGTCTCATTCTGCTCTGCTCCAGAAAATTGTTCCAAGGGTAAGAGGAATCTTGGCTGTATGTTCCTTAAATTTGCCTCTTTTTTCCCAAGGAAATTTTCCTTTGCACCCTGGCCTCTGTAGATTTATACTAGCTTCTGCTTGCTTTAGAAAAAGGTGCTGGGTGGTGGGCCAGGACATACTTCTGCCTTGTTTTTGAAAACACTTTCCCCCCTTTTATGTATCTTTCCCGTGACTTGGCTTGGCACTGAGATTAATTTTGGAAGGAATCATTGTAGGAAATGGATTTTGTTTTCCTTAAGTCTCCTTGTTCATTTCCTGGAAAGCCAATGTAATTCCTGAGAATCCAGTAGAGCATGAATCTGTTTTGGATGGAGACCAAATATCTTAGCCGTTAACACAGATGTTGATCTAAAACAGCAGGGTGTGTATGGATGGCTTTGTATTTCCATTATTATATCCGTATAATAAACTAGCATCCTGCAGCCAGCACCAGCCACAGCAGAACTTTTCTTTGCTTTTGGAATGTCGTTCGAGGTTTACAAGTTCTCTTTCATTTTTACAAAGTCAGAAGTTTCCCGCTTGCTTCTGGGAGAAGATTTGCATAACACTGTTGTTTTCTAAAATGATGAGAAATGCAGAAGTTACTTATGCTTTGGACTGTTCTTCCTCCTCCTCCTCCTCCTCCTCATTTTTATATCAATATTATGATTTACTGTCTTGATACGGGATTCCAAAAAAATTTATAATGCTACATAAAAATGCCTCTCTTACAACACTCCTGTTATTGCTAAAAATCATGAAAAACTTTTTTCCTCCTGCGCAATTTTAATAAAAGCAAAACAAAAATCAGCAGAGTACTTCTAGCTCATGCTACATACCCAATCAAAATTATGAAGATGCACAACATTGTCATCTTTGGAGGGTCAACTCAGATGCTGCTGGTTAACTGATACGGATCATAAGACCCTGTCTATATGACTGCAGAAACATGTATATGGGTATCATTCAAGGTCAACCTTTGAGAAATCAGGCCCAAGCAACCACTGACCCATTCATTCTCAGTGGCATCACTTAAAAGATGATTTGTCTTAGAATTTGGTGGTAAGAACTCTGCTGATTTAAAGCATGCCTTGGAGGTAGCTCTCAATTGAATGGATGATCAAGAGGAAAAGGAGTGTTTTGGCACGAAGGGATTTAATTTGAGCTTTCCCTGTCGTTTGTTACCTTGTTTCTTCTACCTGTTTCCTTTGTCAGATTCCTGTCCCTCAAGCTAACCTCATGGAGGATATTGAGCAGTGGCTGTCCACCGATGTGGTAAGTGACCAAACCAAAGCCCTCGCTTGTTAGCAAGTTTTGACTATGAACATTCTGCCATGCAGCTTGAAGGAGGACCTCACAGTTGAACAGGAGAGTACATGCTTTTACATGCAAAAATCCCAGATTCTTTTCCTGCTTCTGTGTAGATTTCTTTTCCGAAACCCAAGGAGCTTCTGCCAGTCAGCATGAACCAGTAGTTTCCAACCTCATATCTATTCCTTTTGTTAGACTACAAATCCTGGTACTGTATCTCTCCCCCGGCTAGGCAGGTATGAAGGTCAGGGCCATCGGGGAACTCGAAGATGAGAACCCCTAGGAGTAGACCATATTGAGTGGCCTGGCTCAGTATAAGACCCTTTCCTGCACTCTTAATTCTCAGTTTCTTAATTCCTGTTTGCACTACTTCTCATGCTCTTATGAACAAGCTGCTGCTGCAGTATAACTAAGAGACAACTTGCCCACTCAAGTTTCCTGAGATGGGGCATTTTATGTTTCTTTCTCCAGGTGGAATAACATGATCACTAACCTCACACAGAGACTGAGCTTTCTCTGATGCAAGTTGTGTGTGGCCCCATAGCACTTTTTTTTTTATTTTGCTAGCTCCAGGGCTATAATGAATCCCTCAAAGCCAGACTAATGGTGAAATGTAAAATATTTACATCCAATCCTGGAGTCCTCAAAAGATAAACAGTGTCACCTTAAAATAAAGCATACCCCCACGCGCACACACTGGATATCGATATTCCATCTGTTTGCCCCTTGAAATGCCACCAGTTTCCACTTGCATGGGAGGCTCAAGCCAGACTCGTACAGTGGTGCCCCACTGGACGATTACCCCGCTTGATGGTGAATCTGCTTAACGCTGAAGTTTTTGCGATCGCAAAACGATGTTTAGATGGGGGAATTTCGCTTAACGTTGATCGGTTCCCTGTTTCAGGGACCGATTTTTTGCTTTACCACGATCAGCAAACAGCTGGTCGTCAGGTTTCAAAATGGCTGCCAGTTGTAAAAAATGGCTCCCTGCTGTGTTAGGGACAGATTCCTCGCATTACAGGCACCAGAAAATGGCTGCAGGTATTTCGCCCATTGGAACGCATTGAACGATTTTCAATGCATTTCAATGGATTTTTTTTAATTTCGCTTGACGACGTTTTCGCTCTACAGCAATTTCACTGGAACTAATTAACATCGTCAAGCGAGGCACCACTGTACTAGGTTTCTTTCTGCATCAGAATGAAAATTTCTGTCCACAGAATTCAGCCCTTTGAGTTTCCATTTGATCTACCAGGATTTCCACACTGCCTTTTGTTTTCTCTCCTCAGGGAAATGAAACAGTGGATCCAAAGGGTGTCACCAGTGAAGGCAAGTGACTGCCAAACCCTCCTTCCTGCCTACTTCACCTACTGGCATGGGATGGTCTCCACCTACCATGTCCATCTTTACTGGTGTATAAAACATACTACAGCAGGACTTCTGTATCTGTGTGGGATCAGTTCCAGGCTCCTCCCCCCCCCCAGCGTGAATTTAAAAAATGTGGGTTATACCCAATGCTATTTCTCTAGCGAATGCTATACATAGCATGGTCTCAGGCTCCCTCTAGTGACTAGTTCTGGCAACATCATCTTTTAAAATATATATTTTTAGGATTTTTAAAAATATTTTCAGACTGTAAATCAGCAGATACGGATCCCGCAGATAAGGGATTCCTTCTGTATTTGAAGATGCACACAAATAGTGTGCATATTTTTCAGCTTTCCGTTATTTAATTGCTACATTGGAAGTCTTTTGGGATGCATCACTGCCCTGTGCAGATGTGGAAATGTCACAGATGAAGGAATTGTGCACAAAATTGACTCCACCTCCAGTTTCACAAACTATAAATGTTAGAATTATCTGCAGTGTGTTTTGTTCATGTGGCCCCTCCAACATAAGGAGCAACCCTCTGGAATTTCCAGCTCTGGTTCGATTCCTTCTGCTTCTAAAATTCTCTCCCATGTTCTCTGTTGCCAGAATTTGACAAGTTCCTGGAAGAACGCGCCAAGGTGGCAGATCAGCTGCCCAACCTTCCCAGCCCCCCCACCGGAGCGCCTTCCCTTTCTGCCAGCTCTGCCCCTTCCCGGAAGAAGGACAAAGAAGATGATGCCATGTTTGCTTTATGAGCCCTGCTACAGATCGGTGTGCCGTGATGGCAAGAGGACCTGTGTGCTGCACTGCACTCCCCTTTCTGGGTGGGGGACAGGGAGCAGTTGGGGAGTGAATAGAGCAAGAGACTCTCTTTCCTCTCCCTCTTCCTCCTTTTCTAGGCTGCTTTGAAGTTAGATTAATTATTGCTCCATTTGGGCGAGAAGCAAGTGGTGGGAAAATGTTCATAAAGCTGCCAAATGTGTTGCCCGATGAGTTGACAGGGTTGGGGTTTCACCTCTGTGGATTAAAGCCGACTGAAATGTGTTTTCCTGTTCCGTTTTAGCTTTCCATTGAAGAGCTGTAAAACCCATGCTGGAAATTGGTATAGTGGGATATGTAGTTTCTTGCCTGTCTTACAAGAAGCTGTCCTGAATTATGAAAGCTGAGCAGCTCCCTTTTAACTTCACCTACATTTTTCCGTACTTTGCCTGATCTTGGCAGCCCAGCAATGGGTGGGCACCCTTTGCTGTGACAAGACAGGAGGCAAGGCTGTAACATCAACAGGATCTCTCGTAATCCCTCCTTGTTGGGCAGGCCCTTCTTGTATGAAGCTTGATGCTTAAAGAATCCTGCCTATCGACCAGATGAGTTGTATGCGTAGACTCCAGGTACCAGTATCCTGGAACATAAGGGAAAGGGTGTGCCTGCATGTTATCAGCGGCCCAAGAACCCTCCAAGAATGGCCACTTTCTGTCTTCAGCCCTGGAGCTTTCCAGGACGGAGACTCTCTCTTTTGGAATTTAAAAACAAATCATGGTGACTTACTGATCATGGCTTTTCTTTTCATAGCCTTTTCCTTTAGCGCTCCTTCCCACAACATCTCCTCCTTTGCCATGTAGGCCAAAGTCTTTGGCGCCAGGAGAGAACACTCTTGAGAAGTGGCATTCAAGTGTGTTCAAAGGTGGTGGGCCAGGAGCAAGGTGGGGGCGAGATGTTGAATTATTCCATATATTTGGGAGATGTCTTTTATATTCCATATTAAACATAATATACATCTTCAAGAAAGAGTCTGTGCTTTCTTTGATGTTTGGATCTTGCTCACTGAAATGAAGGACAGTGGGATCAAGGGGGAAGAGCAGGATCCAACTGGGCTGCTGGTGGGTTGGGGTGTTCTGGAAGAGGAGCAAAGCCAGAGGAGGACTCCTTCACTGGTTTCTGTCTGAACTGGTGCCAGGAAAGAGGGAGGATGGATTCTTTGGCTCAGAACAGGCACAATTTGTATTTAATCAGCCATGGCTTTCCTGACACTATCCTAGCAGTGGAGAAGGTGGGCATGTCCCCTGCCCCGATGCTATTGAACTGGAGCTCAAAGTGTTCCTTTCCATTTGGGCATGCCAACTAAGGCTGATGGGAGTGGTGGCAGCCTCACAGTGCTTGAGGGGCTGCACGGCCTTCATCCTGGAGTAAGCCCATCAATTCCAAGCTGTATAGCAAGGAAAGATATTTTTTTCCTCTTTATTATCTCACAGTATGAATAAACTCGTAAGATTGCATAAATATATAATGATTCAGATTCCAACATCCGAGTTAGGAAACAGATTGAATTCTCCTTCCCCCTGCCCCCCCTTCTTACTGGTCCAGGTACAAGAAGCACAATTTTGCTTCTGCATTTTGAAATATGAGCCTAGGACCCTGTTTGTGCATTGAATGTTTTGTTTACTGTGCCAAGTGTTTTTAAAGGATCTTTACATGCTAAAGCATACAACCTTAAAAAGATTGGTCATAAGAGTGTTCAGAACAAGGATTTTGATAGATGCTCTCCCTTCTCCTTACTGGAATCCCTGCTGCACAGAAGGGGTTGCAGTAGTACTGCAGCAATGTTTAAAAAAATGGATCTTGAATCACACTTCCGTGGGTCTTTTCCTCATACTGCTCCAGTAGCACATGTAAAAGTATCAAAACTGTGCCACTAATTCTACCTGGTAGTACTACAGTACAGGCACAAATAGTTCTGCACATTCTGTGAAGCATTGGCCACATTCCATACCTCTCATGCTTGGTGGACAACTTCACAGACCCTAGGCTCCAAGATCTGAGAAGGATGTGTAAGGATCTGAGAAGAATAAGCCATCAAGGGCAATGCAAAGGAATTGTTAGTGCCAAGTCTGGAGGTGACGTGAGATAGTGCCATCAAAAAGGATGTGGCCATGGTGTACAGCCTGCTCTATGGTCTACACTGTAGACCATAGAGCAGTGGTCCTCAGCATTTGGTCTTCAGGAAGTTTGGATTTCTGCTCCCAGATGCTCCGGCAAGCGGAACTAATGATCAGGTGTCTTGTGTTTGTTTGTGTGTTTATAGATACGGATAGGAGCCTAAATCATTTGCTATGACAGACAGGTTTACTCAATGGGATTTGCATGTGTTGCCTTTCCCTACAGACAGTGGGTCAGCTGAGTATAGTAGACAGTTTCTGGTGCCAGGGAGAAAGTTTAATAACAGCTGGACACATTGCAAGCCCAAGATGTGCCCTTGACACTCCCAACTGCTGAGACATTATAGGACACCAACGGCAATCCCCATGTGGTATATGTAAATTCCCTTACAGCCACTCCCTCAGGCATATCTAACTGTAGCGCAAAGACAAATATTTGTGCTTCTATTGAGATCGCCTTTTTGTTTTCTAGAATAGTCTTTTCCTTCTTTCCCTCAGTTTACTAAACTTTCTGAAATGTTATCACATTATTAAGACTCAGTGTATTTGTGGAAGGATGATTCTTGCACGGGCTTTGAAGGGATAGGTTACACATTTAGCCCCTTTGTAGCCTCCCTAGGTCATAGCCTACTGTATTTCCCCCAATTCTGGAGGCGTAAAAAAAAAAAAAATAACAACCAAAGACCAAGAAATGCACAAATCCACAGATGGGAGTGGTCCAAGTCTCTCCTGAAGAGCATGGGGCAGGTCCATCTCAATCTGTATGCTGTTTTTATTTGGGTCCAGAGAGAGTAAGGCAGCAAAGAAAACTAAAAAGAAAGACTAGAAGTCAGTGGAATTGGAGAGTGGGCGAGAAAAGGGTCCATGATATGGCTGAGGTATTAGATGCAGGCACAATCTTGGTGCTGTCTGCCCAATTTCCTTTGTTAGAAGAGCTATAATATTACAAGGAGGAATTGTTCAGCTCTGAAAGATGCAGGCTAATTAAAAGGTAAACACTGACAAAAGTCAATTAAAATGGAGGTGGATAGGTGGGAGGGAGGTATGCCACTGATCACAAGGGAGACCAGGGGTATTTATGCTTCGCCAGCAGTAGCCTCTGAAACTCAAACACCCCTATTCCAGAGAGCTGTTGGAAAAACAACTGATCCAAATAGCTAGAAGTGAAGCCACAGTTCCCAGCCCTAGAATACCTCTGCATAAGTGGGGGGGGGGGGGGTAGGGGAATACAATATCTGTATCTTTGATGGAAATACAAAGCAGAAGTTCTGGGCTGAAAGGTAGGGGCTGGGTGCAAATAACACCACAGGTCAAGTGCCGGCAATCTGTAGGGGGCAAATGGTGGTTTGCCAAATGCAACCCCACTCTAGCCTCCATCACACTGCCATGCTTAATTGTAAAGTTACTTTTCCAAGCTCTGCTCAGGATTGCTATTTTCCTGCTGTCATCTACAGACAGAAGAACTAGAACATCTCTGCTAAGCGGTAGCTGTTGCGAGTGGAAAAGTCACTTCTACCTTGTTACTGCATGATATTACTTGTTAAAATGTAGTTTATTAGAAAAATGAGTTCCTCCCAAGATCTGCTGTTTTGACATTCAGGCAGGTGGTGGTGGTAGCGCTGAAAGGAAAGCTCTCTGGCATCTCCACTGAATATTCCTTCACCTTCTCTTACCTGGGGTGAAGACAGTGCAGCCGGATGTTATTGAATGACAGCTCCCAGCATTCCTTGCCATTGGCAATCCCAGTTGGAGCTGATAGGAGTTGCTGCCCCAAAATATCCGGAGCACCACAGTTTCCCCATCCCTGACTCACACTTTTCCTACAAAGAAAGCACTTCCAGTAACCTCGCGTGCTGAGTGTTAGCTGACACCATCTTGCGTATGTATGTCACTTGCACATATAAGGCTTTGCCCATGCAAGAGGCTACTGGCCAGTCGCAACTTTGCAACTATACAGTGTACATGCAAGTTTCATATCTTTTCCTGTACAAAAAAATGAAATCTGTGTCCTTTTGCTGTTTAAAAACAGCATCTGTCCAAAAAAAAAAATCAAAAACCACGCACAAGTTAGTCAGCAGAGGTCAGTAGAGCTTCACAATGGGGAGAAAGAGCATTATTTGGGCAGAACTAGAGGATTAACTAGCACATCATTCAGAAGCAGAGTTCCCTTGAGACTTAAAAGCAGGCCAAAAAAAGGTGTAATCTATTCATAGAAGCAATGTTCTGGGATAGGCAATATCCCTATAGAATCACAAAAGCTTCTGAGTTAGTGGGGTGTCGTAGATAGAGCATCGTACTAAACCCAAAAAGGCCTGGGTTCAAATCTCTGCTCAGTCCTAGGAACTTATCCCTTAAGCATCCTGCATGCTATGGAAATGTTGTTAGGGTACCCATAGGTTGGATGTGACTTTATTTACTTAACAACACAAAGTAAATAAAGTAAATAACGGAACTTTCAAGTTTTCTAGGATGATTCATTGGGCAAGGACTGTATAAAATGTCCAATAAAATAAGATACCTCATTTGTGTAACCTTTTAGTCATCCAATAAATGCATACATAACTCTGAACTTTGCTCAAGAGGTAAATGTATCTGCTTATGCTAATATCAGGTGCCTCCGTGAAAATATATCCTTACTTTTGTTCTGTGATTAGCCAGTGAAAAATAAGCACAACTAAGGCAGAGTAGCTGATGCTTTGCCCCAAGTCACTAAATATTTTCCAAAATGATAGGATTTGTTTTTTTTTCTTCCATTCTAGCTTTTATTTCTAAATTTGCAGATGGTTGTGTATGTGCAAGAAATATGTCCATTTGTATTCTCTTTTGTCTTACTTTTTGCTGATGCATTTCTGCTTTTGTGGGCGGACATGTAAATGTCCACCTCAGTCCTTAGCATTCTGCTCTGTCTTGTTACTGTGAGCCTATTAATTGGTTCTGCTGCACAGTGAGTCATATGTGCATGGTTTGTTTACCGGTTTTCCCCAGTCCAACAACCCTGTCTCCATGTTGCAGAAAACAGGACCTGCCGAGTTGCTGCCAAACAAAACAGTGGCTTGAAGATACAGAATTTCTGCAAGGAAAGGGGGGGGAAATAACACCCCCGTTGACTGTTGAGCAATGTTTAAAGTCTCCCAGCACAACCATGGTTTCAGAAAGCAGAAGTTGAGCCTCAAATGCTTTCTTCTTAGAGAAAAATGCATACATTAACTCTTGCTGGCTCACAGCCTTGAGGATTTCCACATGTTTTGCAACAGTGGTTGCATCAGTACATGGGCAAGATGTCCTTCCGTGTCTTTCAGTCTCTTGCTATCACTTTAATAAACAAGGTTTTTTTTTTTACCTTTTTGGTACTAGTGATAATACAACTGACAAGAATTAGGGTTCATTTAAAATGTACATTGTTTTAATTTAACTCAATATTGCATTGCTGGTCTTAAAAAAACACAAAACATGGGGTCATACTAAGTTGCAGCTAGAATAGGATGATTTGAATACAGTAGATGGAGCTTAGAGATATGTTAACTCACCAAATCCCCATCGGCTCAATGGGCCTACTCTGACACAATATACTATGTTAAGCAACAGGGTTTTGGCCACTTGTTCATCAGTCCAGTCTAATTGATCTGTATCAATTAGGAAAGAAGTCTTGTGCTTAATGGACTCAGTCCTAAGTGGAAGGGGTTTTTTTGGGGGGGGGGGGTTAAAAAATCTTTTAGGAATCAAAAAGTAGAGCTCACTTCTTGTACTTCTTGGGACAGAAGTCAAGGGCCATGAAGCATTCATTAATATCCCCATATTTTGAGTGGGGGTGGATTGATTTGTGACTTGAATTCCTTTGATTTTTGGAGTACAGTTGTTTTTTCTTTGTTTGTTGCTTTACACTGAAGGTTTTATTTCTCTTTTGGGAATTCCTCTGCTTTTTGAAACATAGGGACAAACAAATAATGAATGTTAGAAAAACAATTGTATTTACTCACAAGGGTGTGTTTACAGTTATTCTGGGGCCCCAATCCTGATCTTCTTCACTGCCCCAGGCGCCAGCTTCTCTCATGTTATGAGAAAGCAGGGTTAGCAGGACTGGGGGCACTGGCTGAAGTCTCAAAGAACTGCTTGGCTTCCCCAGCACTTCCAAGCAAATGTCAGACCAAGCAGCACTAGAGGAGGAAAAAGATTAATTGTTGGACATGAGGTGGTTTTAACACTTGGGAGCCTATCTCTACACACTGCCAGGTGAAGCCAGTGCCCACTGTCTCGGCATAAAGGCGTGCTGGATACAAGGGAAAAGTCTGGGAAGGGAGATGATGGGTCCACCCACTCGGGCCCAACATGTTGCTTGGAACATGGCAAGAAGCAAAGTGTTTGCATCGTAATTGCTGACCCTTTCTGTTGTGTAAACCTTCTCAGCAGCAGTGGCACAAGGCTCAGGAAAAACCTTCCCCATGGGTTGCTAGAGAGCCTCTCAGTTGTGAAGGGGCCTGGAAAAAGACCCCATTCGTCATGTGTGCTGTAGGTAAGACCATACAGGATGCAAGTCCTAGCAGAATGGCACCAAAAACTGCAATGGCTAATACATTTTGCTGCCTGCCCAGAGGCCAAAACATTCTCCTAGGAAATTTGGAACAGAGGAAGTCTGTGCTGCCATATTAACTAACCAGCTGGGTTTTACCTGTACTCTGAGTCTGTTTACCTCAATTCCTCTCTGCTTGTTTCCACAACAGTCTGGTTCAAAAGCAGTTTCTCCCATCTCTCCTGTCCCAAACTTTGCCAGTAAGCCTCTGTGACATCACAGTGGCTGACCTGTTCTCAGGTTTCAGCCCTGAATCTCGGAATGAAATGTTATTGACCTAGCAATCCTAGATTTGGTCTTTGAGCCACTAGTTTATTTACAGAGACCTGTGCCCTTTGGCAGAATGGCATCATTTAGGAGAATTGAAAAGAAAACATTTTAAAATAAAGAGAATAAATAAGTAAGGCCTGCAACAGAATGGCTGAAATCCTATTGCTTATCATAATAATAAGTTGCATGAGAGTAAGCCCATGAAATCAGTGGGGATTGGTGAGTCATGTCTTCCATAAATTCCATTGATTCAAATGGGCCTACTAAAGTTGCAACTCTTTACACTAAAGTAAGTCACAACTAGAGTAGATGCATTTGAATCAGTGGAACACAGGGAGGGGCTGGGCTACCAAACCCCCACTGATTCAGTGGGCCTATCCTAGTGTAATTTATTCCACCAAACAACAGGATTTCAGCCAATGTCAATGTGCAGAGTGCACCTGGTTAAAATTCCTGTCAGCTTGTCATGTCATTTCCCAATATACTTCATGCTCTTCTTTCCCAGATTTTTCATACCTACTTTCCCCTCTCCCAACATTGACCAGCTGTGGCTACTGAACATACTTAGTCCATTTAGGTTAGGCATCCTTCAGTCTCGAAAGACTATGGTAACATGCTCTGTATGGAGGACTTGGAACAGTGTCTAGTGTGGCTGAGGAGGCCAATTCGAGAGTGACAATCTCTTCCACACTGAAGACAAATCCAATCTGACCCCTGTCCAGCTCCCTGCTTTTGCTGCTTTTGTGACTTCCTCTTCACCTCGGCCTGCTGGATAAGGGTCTCTTCAAAATGGGAGAGGCCGTGATGCAATGCCTGCCTCCAGGCTGAATGCTCAGATGTCAGGGATTCCCATCTGTTGAGGTCTATTCCTAAGGCCTTCAGATCTCACTTGCAGATATCCATACTGAATTGCTTTTCAATGTTTCCCCTCTAATTATATTTTTATATTTCTCTGTAGCTCTTGTGTATTCACGGTGCTATTTAAATTATATAACAACCCATACCCAAAGAATGTGTTTTGTATTAGTATACACATCAATGCTATTTTTAAAACTGTTAACTAAAAAATGGAACATGACACCATGTTTACTGGTCACTGCTTAACTGATGAAAAATACAGACCTTCTGAAAGAAAGAAAAAAACATGATGATCACCCAATTCCACATTACCTAGATGCACTTCCCAGTTTATTCCTTCTCTTCAGCTTTTTGGGGGAAGAAATTACCTCAGCTTTGTCTGCCTATGGAAAAGAATGGAACAAAAATAAGGTGCTGCTGTCCTAAAGGGGCAGGAGAGTACCTCCTTGGTTCAGACTGCAGGTCTGTTACACCCTATGATTACCACCACAAAATGCTGCTCCCTCCTTCTGCTCAGCGTTTAGGCTCAGCCATTATACTGGATGTTGAGAACGTGAAGTGAAACTGCTGAGCACTGGAAAACTTTGTAACGTGATGAGGGTCACTTGCTTTCCTGTTGATTTCTTGTGCTGCTCTTCATAGCTTACAGGGTTCGGTCTTATTAGAGGACAAAGTTATTTTTACTTGGGGAACTGTTCCCATAACCCTTACCTACATAAATATACTTTTACCTTCTGCCCTACTGTATGACACAGCTGGGCCTTTACATCCTGGATTCTGTCCTAAGTCAGTAGCTTTTTGAACTGGTCTGTGTCCCATTGGGAAGTCTCTAAACTGACCAAACCATAAAATCAGGTCCCAACTTTTTGTTGCAGAATTGCTTTCTGATCAAAGGATGGGGGGGGAGCACTCTCACCATATGTTTTCCTTAAGGCGCCCTTCTCTAATCTGGTGTCCTCCAGACACATTGGACTGCAATGCCTATCTCACTGTGGATGAGGGTGATGAGAGTTATAGTTCAGCATGTCTGGAAGATAGTAAGCTGGGGAAGATGCCTTAAGTTATCTCCTGAGTATTGGACCAGGATAGTAAGAGCCTGGAGAGAGGGGGAGAGGTGGGGAAAGTTGCCTTTTTGGTTATAACTCTTAGAACACCCTAATCATGAGGTATTTTGGAAAACTGTAGTCAGAAAAAGTTGCTCCTTTCTGCTTGGAATATTTTAGAATCTAGACCTGTCTCTCTGTGCAGTAAAGTATTGAAAGATTGGTGCCTTGCAGAAACAGAGTGAACAGAGGGGGGAGAGCAGGGAGAGGAAGGAAAGTGGGTGAGCATCTCCGGTGAGATCTGGTACCAGACAGTAGACTTTGTTGTCTGCGTAGGAGTGTTCAGCTGCATACCTTCAACTACAATTTACTGGCATATTTGCATCAAGCTGGAAATCTTCAGCTACAATGCATCCACATATTTATAATTCAAAGTCAACTGCTAAGAACAACAGCAACAAAAAGATACGGAACATTTTGACTGCTGGGATTCATCTACGCCCTGCTGTCCTGCTACTTTTCATCATACAAGTCCTCAGGCAATACATAGAATTAAAATTTTCAATGCACTCTCTCTTTCTCTGTAATACAAAAAACGATCTCTGTGCTCTTTATACTTGGTAATACATTTTGAGTTTGGATTTGAAAACAAAAGAGTCCTCACATGTACCAGAAACAGTGGATTGCCTTGATTGTGCTGACTAACTCTTTTACCACCCTTCCAAGACCTGCTTGTGCATTTTGCTGTGTCATGGTAGACTTTGGTTGCCTCTCTGCTTTGCTGAGTAAAGATCTCAGTCCTGAGGCTAAGTTTGCTGAGTCACGGTGGTGCACTGGGATTCTGCTGAATCAATACATTTCCTGTTTTTAGTTCTTTGTGGGTTTTTTTCTTTTTGTTTTGTACAGAGATTGCAGCTGTTTGAACTGGCCAACCTCTCAGTTGGGAAACAACGCTTAGAAAAATGTGGAAAAAAATATTCTTCTCAGCCATCTGGCTCCAGTGTCTTTAACTGTTTCAAGACCCTAATGATTGTGGCAATGAAATAAATATACAGGCTTGAAGAGAGATTTTTAGACTATGACTAAGCATTAGTTATACATAGGTTTTATCCTGTGGCATTTCATTCTCTGCTGAAAGTTCAAAATACAAAACAAATGGAATGTGTTCTAGGAAACTTTGCAAAAACTGAATACAAGCAAATGGAAAAATGGGGAAAAACATCATTGTTTTAAAACAGATTCTGAGCTTACACAGAATGTGCACAGATGGACTTTTCCATCTGTGGTGTCTAATAAATCAATGCATCTTTAGAGTAAATTAAATAAGGTTACCTACTAAAGTTATAACAGATTGCAATTGAAAAATAAACGTTCTGTGATAATAAAAAAAAATTCCCACGTAAATGGCTTGTGCTACACTCCTTTCCCTTAAAGTAATCATTATAGACCAGAAGGAGCTGAAGCTTGTGAGACAAATTATGTTAGAAGCCTTTGTTTCTATTTTTCAATTAATCCAAAGATCGTTGGTTGTTGTAGGTTTTTCGTGCTGTTTGGCCGTGCTCTGGAGGTTTTTCTTCTTAACCTTTTGCCAGTCTCTGTGGCCAGCATCTTCAGAGGACAGGAGTTAGAACTCTGTGTTTTGGTGCAGTTTGTCCTTTTCAGGAGATTGGGTGATTATGGTAATCAGGGTGGTTTTTGTTATGGGTGTATTGTTGTGATAAGGGGGAGATGATCTGCCACTGTGATTGATGGTGTTGTTAGCTAATCTTTTGTGTGCAGTGATCACTGGTCCTTGTAGCTGGGTAGAGTTCATTGACCTTTTCCGTGCTATATTTTTCAGTGCTGGGAGCCAGACTTTGTTGAGTTCTAGACTTTGCTGGATCCTGGCCATGAAAGCCTTTGAGAATACAATCCAGAGATCATTAAAGAGCCAATCCTTATCTGCAATTCCATTAGGAACGTGGATTCCAATCAAACAGAATACTGAACAAAATGGCACTTATTTGGTTCAGTTTCCATTTGTCCCAAGACAGAGGAAGATGGAAGCAAATAGAAGCCACATTCAGTAGTCCCATTTGTGTCCATTCAACTGTGAGAAAAGGGAGAATCTGTAGAGATTTTGACATCAGCAACAGAACTGCACTCAAGGGCCACTCCTAGAAGTCATTCTTAGCAGACCTCATTTTCTTTTTTTTCTTTTTTCTTTTGGTGGAAAATAGCTACCAAGGGAACAAATGGCCTGCTTAAAAACTACCAATGATTTTTATCCACAATCCCTTAAATCTATGGGGCTTTCTGGGGAAAAAGAATGGTGGCCATCAGGAGGAGGTGCTCATTAACTATTTTGCTGCTAGCACCTCTTCCACAAGCAGTGGAAACATCAGGGGAAAATGTCAAAAAGGAATGTGAATTGATCATAAAAGAAGCATAAAGAAATGTGAGTTTTAATTAGCAAAAGACAAAACAAGTGAAACTGTTAATAACAAAGAATCCTTCACACACAGAGAGAGATTTCACAGCTATAAGTTGGAAATGTTACCTTTTGGGCTGTAGCTTCCAGAATCACTCACCAGCACTATTTCCCCAGAATTCTGGGAGTTACAGTAGTCCAAAACAGTAACTTTTCCATGGTCTGCCCTTAGCAGAAATTGAGAGTAGGATTTAAACCACTTCACTATCTGTCATGTTTCAGTCTTCTTTCCCTCCAGTTAGCCAGGTAGCTGTTCAGAGAAGAGGTGGAAAAGTATCCTGAACAAAAATTAATGACAATATTCAAAAAGCGATTACTAACTTTCTCTCAAGCATCTCCGTGAGATGATTTTTCTGCTTTGCAACCAAATGTTCAAAGAAGCTCCCTGTTCTCAAGAACAGGAGTGGCAAAATGACTTTGGCTCTCCAGATACTTTAGCCTATAATTTTCCTCAGCCCTACCTGGCAAACTAAGGGGATTGTGAGAGCTCAAGGTTCCCTTCCCTTGCTCAAAAAACAAAGAGTATCATCTCTTTCAGAGGACAAGCCAACAGCAATTTTGGGGATTGCCAATACAGCTCCTAGCACATATGTCAATGTCATGAGGCACTGTGTAAGGTGTGTGTTTCAACACACGTGAGGTGTGTGTTTCAACAAGGTGAATACCTGCTCCTCGTGTATCAACTGAGTCCTTACATCATATCTGAGTAACCGGAACTTATTGTGAGCCATCCTCTTACAAATTAGTGTCACTGGATAAGATAATTAGGAACAAGGCCATCAGGTATTTTGGAGATGTGGTTGCTTGGAAAGTCTCAAGAACAGCAAACTCCACTGTGGAGAAATCAGAAGTACTAAGGGGGCTGTTGCACTCTAAACTGAAAGCTTTCTGCTTTCTGGTTTAGGGTAGAACAGCCTCCTTGTTTTCAGATTTATTTGTCCACATTTGAACCCTTAATGTATCTTTACACATCCTGCATTCTCCAGGAGTGCTGGACTATGTTTCTCCTCATCCTTTGTCAAAATGGATGGTAGGTACTACAGTCTAACATGTCTAGAGGGCAGCAAGCTCAGAAAGACTCTTAAAAAGTGCTACGCTCTCCTCCCCCCATTTCTTTAGAATTCCCTGATCCCATTTCTGGCACAAAATGACCTTTGTCGACCAAACTCTTTGATCTCCATGGGAGTTTCAAATCAATGATCTATGGACTTGCTGTAATAGGACATAGTATTATCTTTGTGTTCTCATGATCCATAACTCTAGAAGTATATACCCAACAAACTTATGATTTTATATTTAGCTGAGTCGGAAGTGATATGCCAATTTCTCACTATGAAGAGCCATACTTCAGTGTCAAAAGATTGTCATTCATTTGCACTTGGAATTAGCTTCTTAAGTAAGCCACTTCAGGATATTGGCAAACTGAACACTTTCTCTGCTCCTTAGCAGAGGGACCAGGGAAGTGAATTTTTTTTCAGTATACTTTAGTATACCATTACTGATGTACTGCACATCATTTACAAAAAATATAAACAAATTCTTTGCTGTGTCTTAAAAGGACCAGTTGAGAAGCTGCCCGGATTTGGCTGCAGCCCAAATTTCACTTTCTTTGCCCCTCTGCTGAGGAGTAGCAGAAGTGTTTAATTTGCCAATATCCTGAAATGGCCCACTTATTAATCTACTCAACAATAACAAAAATTCAAAATGGAAGGAGCCTTGATAGTCGGAATGTTCATTTTTATCCATTCTCGGTGATCACATGTGCTGGAAATGGAGCAAAACAAAGCAATCCTACCTGCACCAAAAATGTAGAAACCCCTGACAGGGGCTCTGAAAAGTACAAGAAGGGACATTCTGGGGACATTTTAGTTCACTCCAGCAATTACACTGTGTGATCACCGAGGTGACTGGTTCCACTCTTGTACTGCTCTAGCAGTTAGGAAGTTTTTCCTGATATTCAACCAAAATCTGGCTTCCTTTAACTTAAGCCCATGGTTGCGTGTCCTGCACTCTGGGATGATCGAGAACAGATCTTGCCCCTCCTCTGTGTGACATCCTTTCAAATATTTGAAAAGTGCAATCATATCACCCCTCAGTCTTCTTTTCTCAAGGCTAAACATGCCCAATTCTTTCAGCCTTTCCTCATAAGGCTTGGTTTCCCACCCCTTGATCATCCTTGTCACCCTCCTCTGAACTTGTTCCAATTTGTTAGCGACCTTCTTGAAGTGTGGTGTCCAGAACTGGATACAATACTTAAGGTGAGGCCTAACCAGTGCTGAATAGAGGGGGACTAGCACCTTGCAGGATTTGGAAACTGTGTTTCTATTACTGCAGCCTAAAATAGCATTTGCCTTTTTTTGTAGCCACGCCACACTCTTGGCTCATATTTAGCTTGTGATCTAGGACAATTCCAAGATCATTCTCACTCGTTGTTTTGCTGAGCCAGGTATCCCCCATCTTGTAACTGTGCAATTGGTTTCTTTTTCTGAGGTGCAGTACTTTGCACTTATCCCTGTTGAATTTCATTCTGTTGCTTTCAGCCCAGTACTCCATCCTATCAAGGTCATTGTGAATGTTGTTTCTGTCTTCTAGGGCAGGGGTTCTTAACCTTTGTTACTCGGATGCTTTTGAACTGCAACTCCCAGAAACCCCAGTCAGCACAGCTGGTAGTGAAGGCTTCTGGGAGTTGCAGTCCAAAACTCCTGAGTAACTCAAGGTTAAGAACCAGTGTTCTAGGGTATTAACTATTCCACCCAATTTTGTATCATCTGCAAATTTGACAAGCATTCCCTGCACTCCCTCATCCAAGTCATTAATAAAGATACTGAGATATTGAAGAGCACCAGGCCAAAGACTGAGCCTTGGGGTACCCCACTTTTACCTCCTCCCAGTTGGAGAAGGCCTCATTAATCATCACCCTCTGAGTACGATTCTGTAGCCAATTGTGTATTCACCTGACACTTGATCTATCCAGCCCATACCTCGTTAGCTTGCTAATCAGGATCTCATGGGGCACTTTGTCAAAAGCTTTGCTGAAGTCAAGATATACTACGCCTACAGCATACCCTCAGTCTATCAGCGAGGTGACCTGATCAAAAAATGAGATCAAATTAGTTTGGCAGGATTTGTTCGTGACAAATCTGTGTTGGCTTCTAGTTATTACTGCATTGCTTTCTAGGAGCTTGCACAATGACTGCTTTATGATCTGTTCCAGAATTTGGCCTGGGATTGATGTCAGGCTGACTGGCCTGTAGTTCCCAGGTTTCTCTTTTTTGCACTTTTTAAAGATAGGGACAACATTAGCCTTCTTCCAATCCTCTGGCACACACCCCATTTCCCATGATTTCAAGAAAATAACGGATAAAACAACAACTTGATTTCTAAGGACAAGCTGCTGTCCAAGTGTTTCGTGCAGTTCACCCTCCCCTGCTGAAACCAGCTCTTGTCTTCTTCTCTGGACAGTGTCCTGGGAACTCCTCTATTTTATTTTATATATGTGCCATTTGAACTAAAATGACAAGCTCTACGTTTAACTGTAGACAGTAAAATGATTACAACATCTCTTCCAGAGCAGTACTAACTGTGCATTGCCTGCTGTCGGAAAGTCCAAGTCTTTAATCAAAGTACTGTATTTACAAAACCAACTGTACTTTCTTAATTAAACCACCTCACTTTTGCTCATTATGCTTTATGTTCCATTCACACTACTGGGGGTTTTCAGTCCTCTGCAAGCTTGTTGCCACATCCTCCAAGCCTGTTCCTCTTTCCTGTTGTGAGCGGGACGTGATGTTTCCTGAGTCAGCGGTTCCTTTCAGGGCTATTTTTGCTGTGTCACTGTATCATGTTTCCTGAAACGTGGTACAGCTTTTGCTCAGCTTTTGCTGAGTAATGCAAGCAATCTTCTTGGAGTTTAGCCTCTGGCATGGTTCCCAGCAGCTGTAGCAGAGACAGTGAGTCTAAGAAAGAACCTAAAGCTGACTTGGAAATTTAATCTCATGTGCTTCAACTGACAATGTAGAACCTCTATTCTTGTACCAATAATGAATTTAAAGAGGCAGGGTAAGTGTCTAAATGCTGCTGACCCAATCATTTAATGGACTAACCAGCTTTATTTTTTTAGACAAGGCTCCTTGTGAGTAACAACTACATAAAGAGACAAAATTCAGCAAATTAATCACTCCCTCTTTCTCCAAATATCCAGAGTGAAATGTCCTTGTTTAGGCAGTCAAATGGTACCATCCATGTCCAAGGGGATACTGGATACTCATAGGATTGCTGAAATACAAATATCTTTAGATCAAAAACACTCAGTGTTAACCGAACATATACAGTACAGTCACAGAGTGCTGACTGATTAGAAGATGAAATGGAGTAGCCTGAAGAGGACATGCTAGCTGACTAAATAGCACTAGCCCATGCCATAAACTTTTTATTTATTTATTTATTGCAGATCCTACCAGTTCATGTCATTATTCAACATTATATTTATTTAATGGTGCTAGGAGCCATCAAAAGCTATGGAACATTTATTCAGGCACTATAGTTTCATCACACCTTTACTTTGTAGTGCATTTAGGGTCTGCTGCTAGTCACAATTGGCTCCACCATACAGAAGCCACAACTTGGCATAGCTGAGAATGAAAATTGCTGGACAGCTCAGTGGTTTAGGTCTCTGGCTGCAGAGCCAAAGGCTGAGAGTTCAATTCCCCACGGTGCCTCCTTGACAAGGACTGGACTCGACAACCCAAAGGGTCCCTTCCAGCTCTGCAGCTCTAAGAATATGTTGTCATGTCCTGATCATGCTAAAGATTATTCTGGACATATGGAAAGTGTAATTCAGCACTGTAAAGAAAAAAAGAAGCTATACAAACAAGCTACAAGGAGCTAATAAGTCTTCATCATTTGAAAGTGAATAGTGGAATATCCCATTACACAGACTGATCAGGGCACATGGGTGCTCATATACATTTTGCTACACGAGGCAAAGAACAACATGACCCCCTCTGCTCATTTCACACGCAGATGCCAGAGGGTCTATCAGATGAATCTCATGTCAGCAATAGAAATGATAAATACCCTCATTGTAAAGTGGGGACGACAGTTTATTTATTTATTTATTCAACTTATATGCCGCCCACTCTACCCAAAGGTCTCTGGGCTGTAGGCCAAAACTGCTCTGAGCTTGAACACTCTTGGCCTTCATCTCCCAGAATGACCAAAACAACATAACACCATGCTAGCTTGGGGGTTCTGGGAGCTGTAATCCGGAAATTAGCTGTTCCAAGCTTTAGTTTATGGGGCCCAGGGCAGGGTCTGCCCATATACGTGACCGAGACAAACACCTGCGTGGGCAGCTTTAGGAGGAACAGTGGGAGCTGCTGTCATTGCCATCCAGCAGTGAAGCCAGTTGCCTCACTCTGCCTAATGGCAGGGCCAGTCGTGTCAGGAGAGCATATCTACTCTCTTCCCCATATCCATTTTCCCCCTCACAACAACTTAGAGAGTTAATAAGGAAGAACAAGGAAAACTTATCTGAGATAAGTTCGCCTGGAATATAAGGAGCAGTATGAAATAACCGAATAAGCATTTCTGACTGATCAGAAATGAAAATCCAGGTCTCTACAGCCATAGTCTATTACTGTCTCCAAGGGCCAACAGCAACTGCACAATGGCTTATTCTTAAACCCAGACAAATATGGTGCCCTTATGACATCACAAGCTCATGCCATATTGCTCTACTACCATTACTATTTTTCTGTCCTCCCCCACCTCATTCATTTGGCAACCATTAAAATATCTGACAGGAGAGTAGCAATGAACAGACAGCTGATGTCAATAGAACACCTTCTCAAATGACCTTATCACCATGGTTTCTATGAGGTAAATGTGTCCTGGGTGTGACTTGAGTGATCTGTGGGAAACATATCCAGTCTGAAGGCTTTCATTTCTGCTCCCTCTTTCTTGAACTGAAATCTCCGAAGTATTCTTTGATAATGGATGCAACACATTGATCCCCACAGCCATCTCACAAGGATCAATTAAACAGTCATCATTCACATGTTTGGTACTTTACTATATCATGAGAAGAAGATTCATGTGACTCATGGTGGGCATTCAAATTGTGACTTGTTATATAATTATTTTGTGTTATAGTAAAGACAGCAGTAGTGTAACAACTGGCTATGGAGTAGTTTCAGTAGAGCTGAGAACATTTTACAAGGATGTTCTATCTAGACCAAACTGGCTGGATAGCTCAGTGGTTTAGGTATCTAGCTGTGGAGCCACTGTGCCTCCTGGGAGAAGAGCCAGCCTGTGTGGCCTTGGGCAAGCTGCACAGTTCCAGGGCACTTCCAGAAGAGAAGACCACTTCTGAGTATTCTCTACCTGGAAAACCTTGGAAAGGGTCGCCATAAGTCAGAATTGACTTGACAGCACATGACAATGATGCTTGATCTATCTGGAACAATCTGGTTGTTTTGAAAGGGGAAAAAAGTGAAGTTATAAAGAAGTTCAGCTGAGTCAGCAGCATTGTCAGCATGTCATATTTCCTAAACTCTAACCCACTTACCTCAAAATGTCTGCCTCTTAAACTAAAACAAATGAAAATTGTCACAGTTTTTAAATCCTCGTCCAGATTGATGCATGCAGGGGGAGGTCTAAGGTTTGTTTTGAGAGAGTTCTGAGGCATTTTCTGACCTAATGGGAACTCTAATGCATTGAGGATAAACAATAAGACTGGAACCAGGTTCCGGATTACATTTGTTGCTGTTTTGTCATGTGTTGTCAACTTGCTTCTGACATATGTCGCTCTCTGAATGATAACCTCTGAAAAATTCTGTTATTAAAAATCCTGCTCAGGTCTTGCAAATTCAAATCTATGGTTTCCTTTGTTGGGTCAATCTGTCTCATTTTAGATCTTCCTCTCTTCCCACTGCCTTCAAGGTTTTCTCTTTTCCAGTGAGTCTTGTCTTCTGGTGATACATCCAAAGTACAATAGCCTCAGTTTGGTCATTTCAGCTTCTAGCAAGAGTTCAAGCATAATTTGATATATTTCTCTTGGTTCATGGAATCTGTAAATCTCTCCTCCATATTTCACATATATCAATTATTCTGGCTTACCATTCCTTTTTTTCTGGGACATACTGAGACCGTACATCTCCCCCAAATCTACACAGGTTGACTACTTTCCTAAGAGACATAGGAGGGAATTGAACTTCTAACCCTGGTTGTGCAATGAACTACCCAAGTCATTATGTTTACTAAGCACACTGTAATTCCCGCAATTGATTTGTGCCTTGCATTGCCAGCTTTTTTTATCTGTCCATGCTCCTGAGCTTTTCACAGCAGCTTTATCTACATATAATGGCATGAGATACTACTAATCTTCATGTCAGGTTAACCTTCCATTGCTGATTTCTCAGAGCACAAGGGTAATCTTACTGGAAGAAATCAAAGCCTTGTCTAGTTGAGCACTCTGTGATCAGCAATAGCCAGCCAGATGCCTCAGGAAAGCCTACGAGCAAGTTGTGAAGATGACACAAAGCTCCAATTGTTTGTCCCCCAAGAGAGATAGACTATTAATGAACCCATAGGTTTCATTTAGGTATTACAACTAGTCTAGCTGCTTTTATTTGTATAGACCAAATTTTTGTAATGTGAGCAAGATCAGGTGAAGCTATTTTTACTCCAGGTATGCTGGCAACCAATAAAAAATGGGAAAAGGTTACTTTTTGGGAGCATGACTCTCTGATTGTCCATGACCATGCTGGCTGGGAGATATGAGACATTGTAGTCTTTTTAAAAGTCCTTTCTGATTAAATGATACATTTTATTTTATGAAAGTGCCCTTATCATGGCAGCATCATTTTCATACGAGGTTGCCATTTGTATGGAAGGCTTCCCAGTATGGGCATTTCTAGCATATGGTGAAGAATGATATGTAACACTCCTATGCCTTAATTTTATATATATATATATCTATAAAACCCACAATAGCTCGCTGTGGACTTCCAGTTGTGGCTAGATTCCAACACTGCTCAGCCTCAGGTAGCATAGTTGGTGTTCCAGCAAGAGTCCAACAACTGGAGGGCACACTATCCCAGCTCCTGTTTTGTTTTTTAAAATAGTTTCTGAGCTCTGGAAAGGACACTTAAAAGTTTAGCTGGTGATACAATTGCACCTTGGGTGTCCTTGTCTGCTTTCAAGTCACCTCCGACTTATGGTAAAGAAAGACGAGCAAGAAAGTGATTTCCAGAATGTCCTGTTGTTAACAGTTGTGCTCAAACTCAAGTCTGTGGCTTCCTTTATTGAGTCAATCCATCTCATATTTGGTCTTCTTCGACTTTTATAACTGTCTTCTCCAGCACTCCGCGTCTCCAGGGGATGTGGTGGCGCTGTGGGCTAAACCGCAGAAGCCTTCGTGCTGCAGGGTCAGAAGACCAAGCAGTCGTAAGATTGAATCCACGCAACGGAGTGAGCGCCCGTCGCTTGTCCCAGCTCCCGCCAACCTAGCAGTTCAAAAGCATGTAAAAATCCGAGTAGATCAATAGGGACCACCTCAGTGGGAAGGTAACAGCGTTCCGTGTCTAAGTCGCACTGGCCATGTGACCACGGAAGATTGTCTTCGGACAAAACGCTGGCTCTATGGCTTGGAAATGGGGATGAGCACCGCCCCCTAGAGTCGAACACAACTGGACAAAAATTGTCAAGGGGAACCTTTACCTCTCCAGCAGTCACAGAGGTTCTCCCCTTCATTAGCTCTCTTTGTCTTCTCCTACCTTGCTTTGGTACAAAATGATCATGTAGTAGATTCCACAGCAGTCTTCCATATTGAGAAACATAGGTTATTGTGCAGCTACGGGGAAACACAAAGAGGGTTAATCAGTTCTGGCAGAATACCCAAGGGAATCTAGACATCCTGTTATGCTTAGCTGCCAAGCAGCATCAGGTGATTCCTCCCTCCCTCCCTCCCTCCCAGAGGAAGAAGAAGAGGGAAGCAGCGGGGAGGGCGGGGAGAAGAAGCAGCCTGGCTGTTGCAAGGGTACAGTACTGTACGCTGAGGTCAGATGTTTGCCTGCCTGAGCACGTGACCCCCGGGATGAGAGTATAAAGAAAGATGCGGGAGAAGGGCTGCCCAAGGCAGAAACTTCTCAGACTCTGGAGGAGAGGAAGCCAGCGGGGCAAAAGAGAGACGAGGAAGAAAAGGTGACGAGTTGACAGGACGAAAGCAAGCCAGGATGGCTCAGCGCTCAGAAGGGTGAGTACTAGGGATAGATGATCTAGACTAGAGATGAGGGTCATTGGTATTCGCAGACGAATACTCTAATGACACCATCCTCATTTCAATTCCGCTTGACTCCGTGGTCACTTCTTTTCTCCAGGATCTGGAGCGACTGCTGAGGCATGAAGGATTAAAATGGACCTGTAGATCTTTGGGATGGCTATCTGGCATCACTGTCAAGAAAGTTCTCTCTCTTTCTAATACATCCACTCACCCCTCCCTACCTGTAAACTTTTGATCAAGGAGCCTCGAGTCTCTGGACGTTTAATTCCATTCTAAGTATCAGCGTTTTTGATTTCATCAGGTTCTCAGCTGTGCAGAAACAAGCGCTTCGGAGCTGGGGGTTGAGTCGTATCCAGGGACGCCTCTTGATCGAGGCAGGGGGGCGGGCGCGCCCCCATCCGTGCTCCTCCCAGCCCCAATCTTTCAGGAATGGTGCACACCTCCTGCCCCCCCCCGCAATATAATCTGGCTGCCTGATGCCTCTCCTTAATGCTGATGCTCTTCTCCCGCGTCTCCCCTACAGGATGTCCCGCCGGGACTTGTCGGAAGCCCTGAAGGAAAGCACCAAGGAGGTGCACGTCCAGGCGGAGAACACCGCGTTCATGAAGAACTTCCAAAGGAGCCAGATCTCGCTTCGGGAATTTAAGGTACCCCAGCCCTGGTTCGAGGGGGGAGGGCGGGGGGGGCAGGATGTGGAGATGTGGCACCAGTGCCATTCATTGCTGCAAAAGCTGGAAAGTCTGGGGGATTTTTTAAAAAAAAATCTTTCCCAGAAATGCCTGGAATACATATATAACTACACACATTATATCAGCAAGTGCTTTTCTTACTAGAAGAGAACGAGATTAATCTAAATTCCTACAGGATCCTGAAAACAGAAGTTTGAACTTCTCTTCGAACGAGCAATTAGAGGTGTTAATCTTTTTTGGACTCTCTTTCCCAGAACCCCAAGCCAACATCAATGGTCTACAGCCTAGAATGGTCGTATAGACCAGATGGGAGGGATACAAATAAAATTAGACAGCTAGATAGCTAGCTAGATAGCTAGATAGCTAGATAGATAGATAAAAACAGAAGATAAAAGATGGAACGGATATGTGCACAGTTTGCAGATGCCTAACGTATAAAGATAGATGCAGAGTGAGAAAGAATTGCCATAACTTAAAACAGTGTAACGTACCCTAGTGGGAAACAGTGTGGCCAGGTGGTGGGTGTGTGCTCCAGTCTACTATTCAAATGCTGTTCACCGTATATGCAAGTTCTCCATCCTTTTCCTTTAAAGTGGGCTTGGTCTGCATTGTCTTTCAAATAGAGGAGATCCTTTCATGTAGAGGACTTGGCCCCTGAGCAGTTTGGGCCAAAGCCACCACAAGGACTGTGTCTCCTTTTATGCACCTGCTCAGGTGTTATGATAATAATCAGGCACCTTTTTCTTGGTCCCACCACCTTCACAGGTACATTATGTGGGGACACAGGAGAGGGCCTTCTCTGTTGCTGTTCCTATACTCTGGAACTCCTTCCCACAGGAGGCCAGGCTGGCCCCATCTTTGCTGTCCTTCCGCAACCAGGCAAAGACCTTTCTCTTCAGGCAAGCTTTGCCTTCATCGCTGGCTACCTGACTGGGGGTTTTGTTGTGCCTTACTGCTTTGAATATGTTTGTGTTGTGTTGCTTTTGTTTACTGTTTCTTAGAGTGGTACTTGTTTGATCTTTTTTAGTATTTGTATACTTACTGTTTTTAGTTTTAAATACAGTATTGTCTTTTAATCATGTAAGCCACCTTGGGGCCTTTTTAATGATGTATGCCACCTTGGAACCTTTTTAAGGAGAAATGTGGGGTAAAAATATTTGAAATAAAATAAAATTTATATCTATGACTTCCCTATCCCTATATAATAAGAGTACAAGAAGTTTGGATTGCCTAGCCTAGTCTTTTATATGTTTTTGCCACTTAGTTCCAGATAAGGTAGAAGCATAGATTAGGTGCATAGGTGGAGGTTTGTTCTAGATCAGCAGTTCTGACACTGAGTTGCTTAACCACAGCCCTTCTTATCTCCAATTAGTTTGCTCAAAAGGGCAAAAAAAAGATTCGTAGGAAAACCAGGAGCAGTCTCTTGTGCAAAAGGATTGTACTGGCAGTGACATCAAATTTCTGGGTTGACCATCTGCTCAGAAACATCACTAAGGTTAATGTGCTTGCATTCAGTGGCCAGGGTTGGTGAATAACTGGAATACTAAAAGTTAGGAGAAGACAGATGGCTAAGACCAAGGAGAGAAAAAATATTAATCCTCTTAATAATTGAATTTTATAATTTAAAACCCCCCATAATCTTAGCATCTTGTTTGGTGATGTTGAGAAGTCATCCTGCTTCATACCAGAGGCAAAGAAGGAAACAATTCCCAGGCTCACTTTGAATTTTAAGGAAACTCCCACCTTTCAAAGATGTGTTAGATTAAATGCATGTTGGACATACCTTGCAGCAGCCTGGTAAAACTGGTTGGAAATAATTCTTAGGTGTAGCTTCTGAATACTAATCAGTTGCAAGTAAACAGGAACACAGATGTAAAAAAGTCAATATGGAGAAAAATCCCTCAGAGATATCTATGGCAGCAACAATAACACTCTCAAGAGCTAGTTTATGGGGCCAATTTTGTTATCAAACACTCTATATATTTCCTGGACATTTCCATTCTCTGTTGATTGGCTGTCTCCCATTCAACCAAACCAATTGACTGGGAAGGCAATACATTCCTTGCTACCTGAGCACTAGCATAGGCTAATCCTTGTCCAGTAATAAAATGGATAAGAGCATCAAAAGGTAACTTGACCAATCAGGACCAGATTTAACATAATACACAGGAAATCTTTGTTCCAGCATTCTCACCCCCCAACAACTAGGTTAAAATCAGATGGTGGTGCTAATTAGATCATGGTAGCAGTGCTAGAGTGGAGAAGGGCGTTTAGTCCTTCCTCTAGTGTCATTTTCCCAATTAAAATATTTTCCAACAGCTGCTAATAGTTTACTGGGGAGGAGGACTGAAATATAGGCACTTATGTGGTAAAGGTGGGGAGTCTGATTCCCCCACTGCACCTGCCAGGAGTAGAGTGGCCTCGGGCAGGCTGCATTGCCTGAGGATGACCCCAGAGGAAGGGAATGGTAAACCACTTCTGAGTATTTTTACCTGGAAAACACCATACATTAGAATGGGCTCGACAACACATGATTATTATCTGTTCCACATAAGAGCACTTTGGTTTGCAGCACCAAAATATTTCCTAAAATTATTGTGCAATATTTTGGGCTGGATTTACTGGATTTAAACAGCATATTCCTGGGAACTTAGTTAATATTTAAAGTGTTTCTCGTTCTGTTTTCCACTTGCAACACAGTATGGGACGGAATGTTCTTTATCAAAGTACCGGCAATGTAGCAATAATGACTCCTTTTTCCCCCTGCAAAGGTAGCTGGCAGTGACTTTGGTAGCATTAGATCTGCTCAGTGGCATCCAATAGTGGCTTTGCAATTGCAGGAAGCGCTTCCACAGGGCAATGGGCTGGATTTTCACTAATTTTTCATACTCACTGTAGGCTCCCATGTGAGTCTCCAGAAAGCATTTTGAGGACTAGGGAGTGTGGTCAGTTATTATGCAATAGGCTGCATCTGGTCCCTCATCATCAGAGGCCATGCCTTACATACAAGTGGGAGTAGCTTCCACTGCTAGCACGAAGCCACCTTTGGATCCAACCCATTGTTTTTATTGGCAGAGTACTTTTCGGCTCTTTTCTATTACTGGAAGTCTGTTGTTAGGCCTGGGAAAACTAAGAAAGTTATTTTACATTTCATGCCGAAGGCTTTTGACTTGGGTCCCAAATATCTGATGGATGACTACCTGTGCAGCTTCAGTGTCTAATCAAAGTCATGATCTGAGTATTTTCCCAAGTTCTAATGAGGCAATTCTGTTGCTGTGTTCAAAGTACCCAGGAATGCTTCTGAAACCAAATGTTTAAAGGGGGTTAAAAGAAGAACCTCCCAAGGACCATCAATAAGTAAACAAAAAGAATTGAAACTAGCTTTATATGACATATATGCAAATGATTCATTTATATTGTTAACAGGTAGGCTTTGGAACTATCTAAGCTTGTTCTTCTCCTTTGCTCTTTGTTTCAGCTGTATTTAGCTTCTCTGTACTACATCTATTCGGCTCTTGAGGATGAATCTGAGCGGAATAAGGACAACCCAGTCTATGCACCTGTTTATTTCCCAAATGAACTTAATCGCAAGGCTGCTTTGGAGAAAGACTTAGAATATTTCTATGGTCCAACATGGAAAGAGGAGATCCAGTGTCATGAGGCAACTCAGAAATATGTGGACCGGATTTATCATGTGGGTCAGTACGAACCAGAGCTTTTAGTGGCTCATGCTTACACTCGCTACCTAGGAGATTTGTCTGGGGGGCAGATTCTGAAGAAAATTGCCCAAAAATCGCTACAACTGCCAAGTACTGGAGAGGGACTGTCTTTCTTCAATTTCCCTGGGGTCACCAACATCTCCAAGTTCAAACAACTCTACCGAGCTCGGATGAACAGTCTCCCCATGGACCTTGCTACTGAAGAGAGAATCCTGGAAGAGGCCAAGAAATCTTTCCTGCTGAACATAGAAGTGAGTAATTTACTGACTGTATTATCTCTTTAATATCCAACAATGCCATCTGCTGGCAATTCTGTGAGAAAACTAGTGTTGTTTTTTATTAGTTGCACTGATCTTCTCCCACATTTATTCTCCTAAACTGGACACTGTAATAACACAGAGTAGACTGAGCCCATCCAGACTATAATTCCTATAACTGCTGCCCAGTGATCATGCTAGCTGATCAAATGGGAGCTGTGGTCCAAACCATCTAGGGGGCACTGGTCCAATCCAGTCTTAAGCTTGCAAATGTTACTTTTACTGATTTCAATTCCCAAAGTTCCCTAGTCATGATGGCCAATGGCCGTGCTAACTGAGGCCAGATATGGTTATTGTAATCCACAAAAAGGTGGGGGTAGGAATAGGATTTACTTGTGGGATAATGTACTTTGGCCATCTCATGAGAAGAAAAGACTCCTTGGAAAAAAACTTGATGTTAGGAAAGTGTGAAGGCAAGAGGAGAAGGGGATGACCAAGGATGAGATGGCTGGACAGTGTCTGCGAAGCAACCAACATGAATTTGACACAACTCCGGGAGGCAGTGGAAGATAGGAGGGCCTGGCGTGCTCTGGTCCATGGGGTCACGAAGAGTCGGACACAACTAAACGACTAAACGAACGTGGGATAATTCAGAAAGGTCTACGCCAACTAAAAAGGCTACTAAGTCCAAAGGATCAGAATTTACAGAAAATGTTCCTGGACCACAATGAATTGACAAGATATAAAATTTTGTGTGTATGGTGTTAAAATAATTAAAAGCGAATAGAAAAATAGCCGTGAAAATGAAAGTGCTTTTAAAATTTAGGTTTGAAAAATAGTTTACTATAGTGACTGGAAAACAATTAGCCAGCATACCACAAACAAGGTCACTGGATCATAACATTCCTGACAGTTGAACATGTTTTCCAAATGATAACAAAGCAGAAACACAGGATGCAGGACTTAAAATTTGCATTATGTGTAGTTCCAATACCTTGATGTTACAATATTCTGTTTTCCAATGTTCTGGCATTCCAGAACCCTGGTGTTACAGGCCTTTATTTTCCTCCAAACATTGCAAAATTTTAGTCAAAGCAATATGTCTTAGTGTCAGCTTGCCAGAGATGTAGTTACAAGCCTTCAAAATTATGAAGACTTTGGGGAAAATAGAATTTCCTATTGAAAATTTTTCCCTGGATCTTCAAGCCCCTTAAAAAAGGATTGTTTATAGCTAGAAGGAAAAGGAAAATTATTGAAAGAATTATAAATATAGGGAGATAAGTAACACAAACATGAATCCAATTCATCATCCACATTCAACTCATCATGGAAAAACAACACAGCTCCATGCACACCACATGCACTGGATATCAATAACAATCACATAACAGCACAGTAGGAGGCTTCATTTTCCTTAAACCAGCAGCAACAGTCATCATGGATTTTTCTCCATAGTTTCAAATTGGTTTGGCTGGGTGATCATTGAGAATACTTTTCATTTGTTTCTAGATATGCTAAAACACTATTTTACTTTCATAGACTTTTATTTTAACAACTTTGATATTTTTAGAGATGTATTCCATCCTTTAAAAATTAGCATTTTAAGGCTATAAGCATCTATATTTTTAGGATGTACAGTAATTGAAATATTCTTTACACACACAAGGAAAAATGTTTATGCCGTCTGTTTATGCATTATTGGCTGTACCAGCTGGGGATGATGAGAACTGTAGTCCAACCAAGCTGGGGAGGCTATGCTAGCAAGTTCTCCATCTTTTCCCCAAAGTGATTTCATATTTATATTGCAAACCAGAATAGGAGGCTTGGAAGATCAAAGACCATCTAAAACCTTAAAAACAGTTTCTGCAAAACGCTGATATATTTGTGTGGAAAAGGAAAGAAAGTGTTCTTTAGTAACAAAAATACTGTGCAATCCATCTTCACAGGTGTTTGAGGAGCTGGAGAGGCTAGCGAGCCAAGGACGAATCTCAGAGAATGGACACATTGTGAAGCCCAAGACAGAGCTTCACACAAGAGGAATCAACAGTACACAGGGTAAGGGCTTATTTATCAGAGCAATTTCAGTTCCTGCAATTGCACACCATTCAGATTCCCACTGGCTCCATAACAGACAGCTCCCTTAATTTTTCTCTAGCTTTTCTGATCTACACTTTTGATGATCAGTACCCAAGGTCTGTACTGAGGGTGCAATCAAATGGTTGGAAAGGCATGCACTTGATTGCCCCAGAAAGGGTCACTTTGCAGGGAGTGATCTCCTTTAAAGAGACCCTTCCATCTGTCATAGAATTGCTTCTGTATGTCCTCAAAAAGAAGTATGGATTGGGTTCAGGCTGGAGTGCATTTCTCCGCACATCATATGATCACCAGGAAAGAGATTCCAGTAGACTGCTCCATAATCAATCCAAAATGCCATCCTTTCCCTTGTGTGATCACACTCTGAGTGAACACCTACACTGCAAACATATGCAATTTTGAAGTGAATTTAATAGATATAGTTTCATCCTGACACCTCTATATCCTATTAATGATTTATCTAAGGAGTTGTAGTGCTGGCAATTGTCTGACAGATACTAAGGAGTCTCTGATGGATATCCCATGTCTCTTCCTCCTCCAGTACTAGAAGTCCAAGAGTTTGAGGCAGATAACAAAACTCACTTACACTCGTAACATAGACTGTGGGGGCTTACAGGGCATCATTTTATTATACTTTGCAATAGACATGTGGTAGAATTATCATCTATTTGCAAATGATACTGAAGTATGCCAGCATACTTCCAGGTGGATCAATAAAAAGGCACTATGCAGTTCTCCCATTCTTTCCTCTTTAAAGCATGGAATAAATTACAATATGGGAATAAATTACAATATGGGAGAATTAGAAGATGAAGCTGTCATTTAGATATCCAGCAAAAGAGCCAGAAATTAGGCAAAACACAGCAAAAGTCTTTTTAGGGAGAGCATGGAGGTGCTGAGTCTGGCCTTTTCTATGAACTCACTGAAGCAGTATAACAAACAAGTATAGGAAATACTATTCACTGAGCCAAAATCATAGTTTGATCTCTTAGTATACAAGTGGAAGGGAAAACAAAAGTGAATGGAAAACAAAAAAAAAATCCAATTTATGCAAAGATTTTGTAGAGCCTAGCAGAATTTGGAAAACTTACTTTCTTGGACTACAACTCCGAGAAGCCTCTAGGCAGTATGGCCGTGTTGGCTGGATGGTTCAGAGTTGCAATTCAAAAAAGTAACTTTTCCAAGCTCTGGAGATCTTGGCTTCCTAGGATTTTTGTAATACAGTGGTGCCTCACTAAACAATTGCCTCGTGGGACAAAAAACCCACAAGACGATTGTTTTTTGCGATCACTATGGTGCCTTGCAAGACGTTTTTTCTATGACCGTGCTTCACAAGATTTTTTTTTAGACCGATGCTTCGCAAGACTTTTTTTTTTAAGACCGATGCTTCGCAGGACTTTTTTTTTTTTTTTTGAGACCGATGCATAGGGAACCTCGCAAGATGATTTTTTCACAAGATGACAATTTTCGGGGAACCAGTTAAAATCATCTTGTGAGGCACCACTGTACATAAAATGCAAGTACAACCATCTGCGTATTTCTGCAAACTAAAATTCCATAGTGTTCAGTGGAAGTTATGACCTCTTTGGTAACCATAGCCTTAATTCTGAATGACAAAGTGGTCATTTAGTGGCTGAATGTTTATGGATGTTATTTTCCAGTACTCTTCATTTTACAACCAACACCACCCCACAGCTTTACACAGTGCAGCAAATTGGGGGGGGGGGGTTGTAATATTATCTTTCTGTATCACTTATCTTGTGTAGCTGCTCTGTTGAAAGCATATGCCTGGCATTTAGTGATGTTATCGATACGACTGGAATGTCACTTTAATGTTGTGGAAACAAAATCTCTCCACCTGGTTTCCAGCTTTAAAAAGTTTCCTTTCTCTTAATATAGGTCCAAAGCAAGATGACCGGGTACAGATGACACATAAGGACATGTTGCCCAGCACATCATTCATACGTTGGACTCTGGTTCTTTTCTTCTTAGCAACAACGATCCTTGTGGGCTTTTATGCCATGTGAATAGAAGAGACTTAAAACATATTTCCACCAGCATCTGCCTCTTCTCAAACTGACTGATCTTTACCTAGAAAGGAACACTCTGCTTGGATGATCTTGCATTACTAATAATATGGACTATACAAACGGTTTCAAAATTCCACAACTTTTATGTAGAACATTTCTCCAAAGTTCCTGGAGTGCTACAACATGCTAGGCCTTCAAAAAAGTCAGAAAACCACAAGGACCGATCACATTCCATTTTAGATGACCGAGGAATATACGTTACTGTTGGTATTTTGTCCACTGATTATTTTCTACAACTATCTACTGTTGTATATCCAAACCTAAGGACAATACATCATTCTATGGCTTTATATGATGTTTGTAATTTTGAAACACATTTGGGCCTCAGGAGGGAGTGAACAATATACATGAGTGTATCCTCATGTACTTGTAACATGTCTGTATTTTATGTGTATCATCATTAAAGTTAACTGTGAACTAACGGAATACTTGTCCTTTTCATAATACAGTACTGTATCAGAATGTGGGTAAGGTATTTTTTTCTTTTCCTACTTATATTAACTATTTCTATATGGAATTGGACAATCAGTGCTCAGTCCTAAAACTACCTTAATTTGTGTCCACCGGCAAGCCCATTGTTGTTTGCTACCACCACTTGCACATTTGGGAAAAAACAATATACAGTATTTTTATCTCTGCAAAATCCTCAGCAATATTACCAAAGGCCCATTCTGAAAAACATGCCATTTCAGTCTAGTCTAGCACCTCCATACACTCTAAAATGTTTGGCTCAGAAAGTCCCCATACACTCTCTAGGAAGTTTGGCCCTATCTTGCCATGTCGCGAGGGGCTCCCAGTATATCCAACATAACCCTCTTTTTTTAAAAAGCTACAAGAGTGCACTTTTAAAAAAAAAAAATTGAAATGAAGTACCATCATGTGAATGGGGAGTCCCTCCAAAATTCCAGCAATGGCATGTGAACTGCTGTATAGCACAGCAGTTTAGGTATCTGACTGAGGCTGGGAATTTGATTCCCTATTGAGGGGGTGGATTCATGAACCCCAGCATCCCTTCCAGCTCTGCAGTTCTAAGATGATGACGATGATGATGTTGTCCACTTCTAATCTTGTCTCATTATCGGCAAACAAGCACATTTTGTCAGCATGCTCACACTCATCAATAGGGATTTAAAAGCCTCCTCCACACACAGACGTGCATTGATCAGATGCGAGAAAAATCATTCTTGAAATTCTTAACTGACTGGATTGTTGTAGTTACTGAAGGCCATTGATCTGCTCTAATTGGTCTCGACTAGTCATCCTGAGTAAAGTGTATAGATTACAACAAGATCAGCATTTCAGTTTCAAGTGCCTATTTTATTTCCCATCCTCAAACCTCAAAAATGTAAAACCCTAATTTAAGACTAATAAAAACATGATAACTTTTATCAACTCCACTAAGCCACATCATATACAGATATCACAGCTATTTGTTATGTGCCATTCGATGTGCCTCATCAAATGAGGATGATCCTAATAGAGTTTTTGAGGTGTGTGAGGTGATCGGAGAGCACTTTACTGGTAGTCCTCCTCAGCAAGTTTTCATCATCAAGCAGAGATCTGAACCCAAGTCTCTTGGCCCAAGACATTTTGCTGCTTAAGGCAGAAAAGTAAAGCCCTCTCCAGCCAAGTGAAAGTGTGTAATGCCCCAAACCAGACAAAATTACTTTCTCAAATGAGGCAGAAATGAACTGTTGATTCAGCAGTTTGTCCTGGCTCATTTACTTCCGCAACAGGAGTTGGTTGTCCCTACCAAAACACACCTGTGAAGGGACAGGACCAAGAAAAAGGCCTCTTCTGATGATCATAACACCTGAACTGATTCATAACAGGAGAAACTACCTTTGAGATAGCTCAGACCCAGGCCATTTAGGGCTTTATAAGTTAAAACGAGCACTTTGAATTGTGCCTAGAAACAGATTAGCAGCCAATGGAGCTGCTGTAAATGGGAAGTTAATGTGATCCTTGTAACCAGCTCCAGTCAGCTATCTGACTGTTGCATTTTGGACCCACTGAAGTTTCCTGCCACTTCCCATAGGCAGCCCCAGGTAGAGCACACTATTAATAATCCAGCTAAGAAGTACCAGTAACTAAGCCATATGTCCCTGTGGCCAGATTAGACATCTCCAGGAACAAGTGCAGCTGACACACTCGTTTTAATTGTGCAAAAGCACTCCTGGTTACTGCCAAAACCTGGGCATCCAGGCTCAGAGAGGAACGTAGGAGCTCCCCAAAATGCACACATTTTCAGAGAGTGTAACCCCATCCAGCACAGGCTGCATAACTATTCCTTATTCTGCAATGGTTTGTCAGAGCGGAGGCGATACTGAAAGGCTATTTGACTCTGCACTCTTGAGTTGTTTCATGCCGGAGCCACTCTGACCCACCTTTTCTACAACTGAAGAAATGCACCTGTTGAATTTTCATCCTTTTCCAGCCTATGATAGGATAAACAATAGGATAAACAATTCAAGAGTCTTTCCACGATTGGAAGCCTCCTGCGCTAAGAAAACCAGCGTCAATTTGGATTCTTGCCTTGCAAACTTTATTCCTTTGCCTATTTTGCTTTTCTCTAAGGAGATGCTTTTTCTTCCCCTGATGTTATCCTCACAACCAGAATCCAGTAAGACAGATCAAGCTGAGAACGAGTGCAATTACTTTGTCTCTATACAGTGACAAAAAAGTCACGAATTTCCCCAATTCTCTCCTCCCCACCCGCCATCTTAAACCCTTCTTTCCTTTCCACCGTTTCCGGCCCTGGCATAGAGTTTTGGCGCTAAAAGAGCCTCCAGCCAGAGAAGAAGTCGCTTGAAAAAAAAGTCGGAAGAAAGCGTCCCTTTTTTCCCCCTGCCTCCGCCAATCGGCTTCGACGCCTGCTATCACGGTTCTCGTCCTCCACGGTGGGGGGCGGAGTTAGAACGTTCCCTCTGATCCAATCACTAGTGCCTTCGCTTCTTTTAAGCCAATGGGAGGGCATAGCCCGCGTCAATCGGCGGGGCGGGTCATTTTTGTTGGTTACTTTTTCCCGCGAAAATCGCTCGCGCCCTTTCCGCGTCGGGCGGTGGAGGATTTTCTCGGCGGCGCCTGAACCCACGTTTTGGTGAGCGAGAAAGGGGGGAGCTCCGGACCTCTAAGCGAGCGCGGAAGATAAGGTAATGATCCCGCATTCGTTCTGTAAGAAGGCGAGTGAGTTTTCGGCTGTCGGAGATGTCAGGGCAGGAAGCGGCACTTTTAAAAAAAAACTTCCCCTTAACCTTAATCCTTTTTTCCCCCTATTACCCTATGTTAAAAAAAATTAACTTCTAATGGGAGACTCTGATGTAACAGGAGTCAGAGTTAAAGACGGCTCTGGCAGCCTCCGCCCTAGCCCAGAGAGATGTCGCTCGAACCTTTCCCAGTTGCCAGCAGAATTTGGAAAGGACACTTTTTGAATTAATTCCCCAGAATCCTCCCGCTCGCATGTGAAACCTCTAACTACAAAAAGTAACTTTTCCAGGCTCTCCCTAGCAGCCCCACTGCATCTATCAGACTAAACTAGCTGTTGTTACTGGGGATGATGGGATGCAGCCCTCACCTCTAGAAGACAGTGACTTAAATCCTGTTGCTTAGCCTAGTAAGTTACGCTATAGTAAGCCCATTGAATTAATGGGGTTTGCTTAGTCAACTCCCGGACAGGTCCCATTGATTTAAATAGGTTTACTCTCGTTGAGATTACAGTATATTGGTTTAGTGAGTCACAAGGAGAGCAGGCTTCTTTTGAATCAGTGGGATTTATGGAGGAATCGATTCAACAAATTCCCTTGTACTTGAGCTGGTCTCAAGTACAATTTGCTACACTTGGATTAGGCATCCTTCAGTCTCTAGAGATTACGGTAACGTGCTCTGTATAGAGGACTTGGAACAGCGTCTAGTGTGGCTGAGAAGGCCAATTCAAGAGTTGACAATCTCTTCCACACTGAAGACAAATACAATCTGCCCCCTGTCCAGCCCCCTGATTTTGCTGCTTTCGGAACTGCCTCTTTGCCTTGGCCTGCTGGACAAGTGTATCTTCAAATTGGGAGAGGCTGTGATGCAATGCCTGCCTCCAGGCTGAACGCTCAGATGTCAAGGTTTCCCATCTGTTGAGGTTGGCCTTCAGATCCCGCTTGCAGATATCCTTGTATCATAGCTGTGGTCTCCCTCTGGGGCAATTTCCCTGCACTAATTCTCTATGCAGGACAACTTACTACACTAAGCCACAGGATTTCAGCGAATATGAGAGTAAGGCTATTCATGATTATATAGATCTGTTTCTTACACTTTTAAATAATAATAACCTGAACTTGCTGTGCTGTGTGCAGCCTATTGGAAACTTAAACATTACAATACAAAACTCACGGCATATTTAAAGAAATATGTAAACCCAGCAGCAAGGAATTAAATGCATTATAAATGCTCATGAAACTAGTAGCAAACGAACAGTACCAAGATCTCAGTATGTTCATACAAGTCTTTGAATGTTTGGGAGAATAAAATACCTCTTAGTATAGCTATATTATCTGGAAAGAACAATTTCTTACCACAGATGTATAATCTTAGAATCCTATTTATAGAGGAGGGAAGGATGCATGCAAAATGAGAGAAGACAGTGAAGAGACTTGTGTAGGACATTGAGTGAAATTGGTGATGAGAGGGATTTATTTCTTATATGCTCAGAGGTATTTATTTATTAATAGACCGAAGTCTACTCTGGGCGGCTAACATAATAGGTAAAAGTAAAAACAATACGATAAAAGAAAAACAGCAGTAATAATACAGTTCAAGATGGCAAAAAAAAATATCAAGTGATGATAGGAGGGAAAGCCTCCCTAAAGATCCAGGTCTTAACATTGCTCTTAAAAACACCCAACAAGGGAGCCAGACAGATCTGAGGTGGGGGGCAGACTGTTCCAGAAGCGAGGGCCCACTGCTGAGAAGGCCCAGTTTCTTGTTCCGTCTCTCCGGGCCTCCCTTGGCATTAGACTTGGAGAGATTTTATTGCACTTTACTTTGGGACAATTTAGACCCTAATGCCATCCCAGTTTGGGAGAATTACTTTCCGAGAGCACCAACTCCCAAGAAACCCCAGCCAGCATGGTCAGAAAAGTAACTTTTGTAATAACGTTTACTTATATTGTGCTGTACATCAAAATACTGGTATAACCTTTATGTCAACTGTAACCCTGTCTCTTCCTTTCAGTGCCTTTCTGCGTTTCCACAGCAAGTCACCATGTCTGGTTTTGATGACCCTGGCATCTTCTACAGTGACAGTTTTGGTGGAGACTCTGCAGGGGATGAGGGGCAGATCCGAAAGTCTCAGTTGCAGAAACGTTTCAAGGAATTCTTGCGACAATATCGAGTTGGAACGGACCGGACTGGCTTCACCTTCAAATACAGGTGCATTTCCCCACCCTTTTATAAGTTTGCTCCCTGTCGTATACTTTATGCCTTTTGGACTTGGCTGTAGGCATGGGTTAGCACCACTGTTTTAGCAGATGCTGGTACCTTATATAAAATTCTAACATAAATATCCTTATTATTTCTGAGCTGGTTTTATGTATCCTTACTCGTCTACCTTTTCCTACTGTAATTCAGAGATGAACTCAAACGGCATTACAACCTGGGACAGTACTGGATTGAGGTGGAGATGGAAGACTTGGCAAGCTTTGATGAAGACCTGGCAGACTACCTGTACAAACAGCCTGCAGAGCACCTCCAGCTGGTATGTATAGAATGGGATAAGAAGGACTAAATGAAGAAAAAATGTATGGTGGGAGTTACAGGGGTTCTTCTGTGCTGTTAAGGGGGTGTTGCTCCTTTTGACTTCATATTATGTACTTTACTAGACTCCAAAGTTTTGTTTATTGATTAGTTGCATTAATATCTCAGCTTTCCAATAATGATCTTCTCAAGGTAGCACAACTTGCCCTTTTTCTTGCCACTTTGACTTTCAAGTTGAATGTGACTGACCCAAAGTCATCTAAAGAGTTTAATCCAGTGGTTCCCAGCCTTGGATCCCGAGATGTTGGACTAAAATTTCCAGAATCCTTCACCACTAGCTATGCTGGTGAGGATTTCTGGGCATTGTAGTCCCTGAACATATGGGGACCCAAGGTTAGGAACCATTGGTCTAATTGCTGAGGGGAAGCTTGATCTTTGAAGTCCATATTCTTTAACCACTGAGTTTGTTCTTCACCTTCCTCTTGTTTCTCAGCTAGCCCATTCTGTATCCATTTCTGCTCACTTTTCACCACCTAAGCTTGCTATTAAAGGGAGTCATAATCACTAACTTTCATTGTTCTAAATAGTGTTATTTTATTTTTTCCAAGCTAGAGGAAGCGGCAAAGGAGGTAGCTGATGAAGTAACACGTCCTCGTCCGGTGGGAGAGGAAGATCTTCAAGACATTCAAGTTATGCTGAGATCAGACGCTAATCCGTCGAGCATCCGCAGCATGAAGGTGAGCTTTTTGGAAAAATAAAGGAGAAGTTGTACTACAGCACTTAAAGCGGAAAGAAGCTTTGGAAAATGGTAAAACATGCTTGGTGCCCAGCAGTGAGTTTGTAACAACAGGAGACAAACTATAGATGGGAGACCAGCTGTAGCTTTGCACAGCTAATCTGTGTCTCTCTGCATTTATAAACTGTTTTATCAGGGTAAAATAGCAATTGTTATTCACTCTCCCTATGTTGCCTTGGGGAGCTTGATTCACTTCTTTCTGTTTGGGAAGGAAAACACCAATTAGGAACTTGGCACATAAGAAGCTGTCTTTGTGTCTGTGACCAAATGTTCTAGAGATCTGAAACAAAAAACACTTCAAGTAGCATCTGCTGGGTAGCTCAGTAGTTTAGGTACCTGGCTGTGGAGTCAGAGGTTAGGAGTTCAGTGTCCTGCTGTGCCTCCTTGACAGGAACTGGGCTGAATGACCCATGGGGCCCTTTCCATCTCTGCAGTTCTAAGATTATTGTTGTTGTTATTTTCTGTAACTAGCACAAATCAGGCATGTGAATGAAACATTTTGCTATACATGCTTGGTTCTGTTTGTTACATTTGTATACTGCCCGACTTAATGCAAAGCAGTACTTGGAGAAATTAAAAACACATGAACAATATATCAAAAAAAACCCTGCCAGTTTCCCAACAGTACAATTAATTAAAAAACAAAAATCACTCAAAAATTAAATTATAAAGCCTGTAGATGCCAATAAAAGAACTAGTGATGGCAGCAGGATGATGCAGGGCAGAATCCCACTAATGCCTCAGGGGGGAATATCATTGAATGCTTCCCTAAACAGCTCAATCTTTAGTAACTCCTTAAAGGTGCAGAAGGATGGAACTTGATGCACCTCCAGGGGACACCTATCCTTAAGGAAGGCTCAGTTCCTGGAAGAAGCCTTCTGAGCCTCTCCAGGAGTGGCCACCCCCACCTCAGAACTGAGTATGTTGTATTTATAAAATTAATTTCGATAGGTACAGTGGGAACTTGTTGGTCTTGTATTTGGCTTTGAATGTATGTTCACCAAGGTGTGGTTCCTTGACAGTTGTGTGTTTTTCCTTGTTCATTTTTCAGTCTGAGCAGATGTCACATCTGGTGAAGATTCCGGGCATCGTTATTGCTGCCAGTGCTGTGAAAGCCAAAGCTACCAAGATCACTATTCAGTGCCGGACCTGCCGAAATGTTATCCCCAATATTGTCTTGCGCCCTGGACTAGAAGGATATGCCCTTCCTCGGAAATGCACTACGTAAGAGAAAAGACTCATGCTTCCTCTTCTAATTCCCCTTGCTCTGATGCTTATTTATTCTAATTCACAGTAAAGCTTTAAATGTGATTACCTATTCAGCTTATACAGTGGACCCTTGACTTACAGACGGCTTGACTTACAGACTTTTTGAGTTACAGACTTCTCTGGCCGCAAAATTTAGGTTTGACTTGCAGACTGAGATTTGACTTACAGACCAGAAAAAAAACAACATGGAACAAAAATGGCCTGTTACTGGATTAATCGGTTTTCAATGCACTGTAGGTCAATGGAGACTTGACTTACAGACTTTTTGACTTGAGAACTGCCTTCCAATACGGATTAAGTTCTCAAGTCAAGACCCCACTGTACTCCTCCTTTCATAAAAGCTCACAGTAGCCAACAGTCTACATTAAATATAGAACTACGATGACAAACATCTAAAGCCACAAATTAACATGCATGTGACAATGTCTGCTCAAAGGCAATAAAAGGCATAGCTGTCGTTTGCTTATTGGCGAACAGTTGATAGAATATTTACTTTTCCTGCAGAAGGTGTCAGGTTCCATGGCCAGCATCTGCTGGTAGGTATGCAGAAGCTGTTTGAAATCATAGAGTGATGCTGCTGCTCAGTGTCGGGAGTCCTGAGCCAGAGGGGCGAGGTGGACAGAGTTTTCAATAAAGTAGCTGTGTTTGCCTATGTAAGCAAAATCAAATGAAAAACAACACAAGAACATAGTAGCAACTTAAGGACTTAGCTGTTATAATGTATTTTAATGCAAGGTTTTCTGGGTTACTCCACTTCATCAGACATGTGGTTTCACTTCACTCTAATATGTCTGACAAAGTGGATAAATCCATAACGGCTTACATTGAAATATAAAAATTAGTCTTTAAGGTGCTACCACACACCTTTGTGGTTTGGTTTGACTATAACTAAATACAAGACTGCTTCTTAGATGCCTAAGAGGAAGTCCCACTGAATTTGTTAAAGATTATGCTGACAGATGTTTGGTTACCTCATAGTCCCTGGAAGTGCTCACTGAAGTTAGCACGGTGGTTAAAGGTTCTGCTAACTGCCTTGGCACAGTAGTTTTCCTATCTTGCATAATGAGACTTAACACTACAAGGGCAAGATAGGCAATGCTCTTCCTTGACTCTAGCCAGACTGGCAGCCATCTTCTATCACCCATTCTCTTCCCTTGTGTTCTTCCAGGGAGCAAAACGTCCTGGCAAAGTGCCCTTTGGACCCATATTTTATTGTTCCAGACAAGTGCAAATGTGTAGATTTCCAGACACTAAAGCTCCAGGAGTCACCGGATGCTGTCCCACATGGGGAATTGCCTCGGCACATGCAACTCTACTGTGACAGGTAACAAATTGCTTACTATCCTTTCCATCAGCTTTTTTTTTTTTTTTTTTTTTTTTTTTTTAGTTGGGGAACTTGATTAAATGGGGAGAGGGCCTAGTTCCCTGGCCAAACACACAATCGATCTTCAGAAGGTCCCTGTTCAGTTTCTGGTATCTGAAGTTAAACAATCTAGTAGCAAGCAATAGGGAAGACATCTTTGCCCGAGAAGGTGGGGAGGTGCACTATAGATCAATGATTTGACATTTCTGTAAAGTAGCTTCCTCTTATTAATTCATAGTTTGGAAATATCATTTTTCTGCACTGCAGCACCTCACATCCTGCAGCCAGCATAGCTATGCAGATTGGAGCATTTGGGGAGCTGTAATTCTTCAAGCGATACCTAGTGGAGTGTAGTTGATAGCCGGATCAACTAGGACTCAGAAGGCTTGGGTTCAAATATCTGCTCAGCCATGGAAACTCGCTGGGGATATGGAACTGGCAAAAACCACACCTTGAATATCTCACTTACCTTGAAAGCTCTGTGAAGGTCACCATACGTCAGTTCTGATTTAACAGCATGTAACAACAGTTCTCCAAGTTTTGGATGATGAGCCTGCTGTTACCATACACTATATAGAACACCTGAATTGTTTAAGATGGGATATGTGGAAAACGGAGCAGGCTTGTTTTCTGTAGCTCCAGAGGGGAGGACCTGGAATAACTTCTTGGCTGTAATAACTGTTTTACAGTGGAACTGATGGCCTTAGAGCAGTGGTTCCCAACCCTGAGTCCCCAGATGTTCTTGGACTACAGTTCCCAGAAATCCTGACCAGCACAACTTATGGTGAAGGCTTCTGGGAGTTTTAGTCTAAGAACACATGGGCTACCCAAGGTTGGGAACCACTGCCTTAGAGAGTGGCAGACTCTCCTGTACTGGTTTTTAAACTGATATGAGATGGCCAATTGTCAGGGATGCTTTAGCTGTGGATTTTCTGCTTCAGCAAGAGGTTAAACTTGAAGAGTCTCGGGGGATCTCCTATGTAGTTGCTTTGTTTATCTTGCAAAGACTCTTAGGCTTTGTGCTGTTCAGTCATACAAGTAACTAATATGATTCAGGGAGTGGTACCTGTAGGGACGAGGGTCTGCCTGGAGAAGAGGAACAATTCTATTTTATATAATTATGTCAGGGATGGGAGTGTGTGGTTCTGCACACGCTTTTGGACTCTTAATTCCCCCCAGGCCCAGCCAGCATGACCAGTGATCAGGAATTATGGGAGCTGGAGTCCAACAACAGCTGGACAGCCATACATTCCTAATTCCTTTGTGGTAGATTTAGATAGAAGCAAAAGACCACCTTTTTTTTTCTTTTTGCTAATACACGTTGAGTCATCTCACCCACCATGGGAAAACAGTATTGTGATGAAAAAAACATGAAATTATTTCAACTTAATTCTAAATATTTGATTCTTCTTCCGTGTCGCTGTTTTGCAGTGCCTTAGGCTAGCGTATCAGCTAGAATCCTATCGGCCAGTGGTTCCTAACTTGAGTAACCCAGATGTTCTCAGGCTATAATTCCCAGAAGCCTTCATCAACAGCTGGGGTTTCTGGGAGTTGCAGTCCAACAGGACTTGGATTACCCAAAGTTGGGAACTACTGTTGTACGCTGTTTATTCCAATATAAGTGTAGAGTCATAAAGTGCACCAGTGCATTGCTGCTTGTTAACAAGTCCTCAGTTTGATTCCTGGTTGCCTACCTAAGTCACATGACTGGCACATGACAGGAGATACAAGTGGTGATATGTTAACTAGTGTAAGTTTGCTATTGCACTAATACTGGTGCAAATAACCAACAGGATTTTGGCTATTATAACTGTTATTCAGGAGGAGACAAAAAGATCTCTTGGGTTAACTGATTTTTTTCCTTCCCTCCTGTCTCCCTTGTTTGGGTCCTTTTAAGGAGAAAGGTGGGATAAAAATATTTTAAATAATTAAATAAACTTTTACTAACCATTTCCCAGATATTTATGCGACAAGGTTGTCCCCGGAAACAGAGTTACCATCATGGGCATCTATTCCATTAAGAAGAGTGGTCTTACAAAGAACAAAGGCCGAGACCACGTTGGCGTGGGCATTCGAAGCTCTTACATCCGTATAGTGGGAATTCAAGTAGACACGGAAGGCTCAGGTAAATCTGTTCTTGGAAAGTCCTGTCTCCTCATTTGGGGCCATCAACAGTGTGGTATGTGTTTGTATTCCTGTTCAGGCTAGTCGTTGAATACAACAGGGGTAAGAGAGGTGGAGTTCTCCATATGTTGCTGGATGGCAATTCCCATCACTATTGGCTGTGCTGGCTGGGGCAAATGGGAATTACAGTACAACTGCTTCTGAGGATGCTTTGCCTTTGAAGAGCAGCATTTGTTAGTATGGCTGGAAAGCAGTGAGCCTCAAATTGACCCTGGGGAATTCCTTGCTCATTGCCTGAACTCTTTTAATGGAGAGTCTGAGCACGCATACGTACATCTGAGCACACTTCTGCAGCGGATGAGATGCTACCACGTCTGCACATCAGGTGATATAACAAAGACTCAAAGTACTTAAAAGCAAGCATCACGCTCAAGGGTCCTGGTAGTTCAGAATGTTTCATGTCTCTCCCACATTTTAGGGCGCAGTGTCAGTGGCTCTGTGACACCTCAGGAAGAAGAGGAATTTCGGCGTCTTGCTTCCATGCCAAATATTTATGAGACGATTGCAAAGAGCATTGCTCCCTCCATCTACGGCAGCACTGATATCAAGAAGGCAATAGCATGCATGCTCTTTGGAGGCTCTCGGAAGAGGTATCGGGAGTTGTCACAAAAGGAGGAGTATAGAAGAAGGGGATACAATTAGGAGGAGTGGAATCCCATTTTACAGGAGGGCGGCCAGCCTTTTTGCTTTGCTTTGATGAGGGTGGTGGTGTCTGGTTGGATCAAGTAGGATCCCTTCCCCAAGAGCATATTAAAGGCAGTTCAAGGCCAGGGTAGCTCCACATCTTAAAGAAACTCATTAGCTTCAACAATGAAGATTGAAAGGGAAGGTTCCATAATATGGTGCCATAACATTTTAGAGTAGAGGTGGATAACATGCAAATCCCCCTGGGGCACAAATATAGCCCCAGGGTATATGAAACGTTAACAATCTAGATGACCAACCTTCCTGTATTCAGACCTCTGTTATGCCACCACATCTGTTTCCTAGACATCTTGATTATCCTTGTGGTAGTGCTGTCAAGGGGGCTTGTCTGATCATATGGTTCATGCTCTCTCCTCTCTCTGACTTGTTTTGTAGGCTTCCTGATGGGTTGACCCGCAGAGGGGATATCAATTTACTCATGTTGGGAGATCCCGGCACAGCCAAATCCCAACTCCTGAAGTTTGTAGAACGATGTTCACCCATTGGGGTAAGTGTTCTTGGATGATGGTTGCATGTTTTTACTTGAGGATTTCCCAAGCTAATTGGTTTTTATTCCACCACATGAGAATTGCCTTGCAGTATGTCATAAACCTCAGTCCACAAGCATACAAGTCACAATCTCATTGGAGGTATAGGTTGAAAGCTAAAAACCTAAATATGCATGATTTCTGATTTCAGTTAGAATAACATCTACTGCCAATTAGGTTGGTTTCATATACTGGAGCCTTTAAGGATGATTGACTGATGAAGTTTCCACCTTGTATGATACATAGCCTTCCAGAACGAGGTTTCCTGAGGGGGCAGGGACAGCTTTCAACATTGTACAGTGGTGCCTCGCTTAACAATGTTAATTGGTTCCAAAAAAAACATCGCTATGGGAAAACATTGTTAAGCGAAACGCGTTTTCCCATAGAGATGCATTGAAAACCGGTTAATCCGTTCCAATAGGCACGGATTGCCGTCCTTAAGTGAAAAAACCCATAGGAAACATCGTTAAGCGATACAATGTTTCCTCCATTGGAATGCATTGAAGCCTATTCAATGCATTTCAATGGTTTTGCGATGTCCATTTTTGCAAATTTAAGTGTGTCTTAAAAGGTTCAAAAACTTTTAAATGCTTGGAATCGTTAGTGCGCCTTCTAAAACGGGTGCAAACTTAATTTGGCTTTGATCTGACTTCATTAATTTTTGCTGAATTTTTTTTCCCCACCAACTTTTGACAGCTGTCAAAATTTGACAGCTCCATTGTTTCCTATGGGGGAGAAAAAAATTCACAAAAAATTAACGAAGACTCAGAACAAAGCCAAACTAAGTTTGCACACGATTTAGAAGGCCCTCTAACGAATCCAAGCATTTAAAACAGTTGCTGACTTTTCGTTAATTTCTTGTGAATTTTTTTCTCCCCCATAGGAAACAATGGAGCTGTCAAAAGTTGGGCTCCATTGTTTCCTATGGGGGAGAAAAAAATTCACAAAAAATTATCGAAAAGTCAGCAACTGTTTTAAATGCTTGGGTTCGTTAGAGGACCTTCTAAATCATGTGCAAACTTAGTTTGGCTTTGTTCTGAGTCTTCGTTAATTTTTTGTGAATTTGTTCTCCCCCATAGGAAACAATGGAGCTGTCAAAAGTTGGGCTCCATTGTTTCCTATGGGGGAGAAAAAAAAATCTCCAAAAATTAACGAAAAGTCAGATCAAATCCAAATTAAGTTTGCGCACGATTTAGAAGGTCCTCTAACGAACCCAAGCATTTAAAACATTTTTTGAACATTTTAAGACACTTTTAAAATTGAAAAAATGGACATCGTTAAGCAAAACAGGGGACCTAAAAATGCATTCGCTATGCGAAACATGGTCCCAAAATCGCTAAGCGAAAATCGCCCATAGGAAACATCGTTAAACGATGCATAGAATTCTTTTTTAAAAACCCCATCGTTAAGCGAAAACATCGCTAAACGAGGCAATCGTTAAGCAAGGCATCACTGTATTTTTATTTTGACTTCCTAATGAGTTTAGGGCAACATATACTGTACATACCTGTTTCCTCATCCTCAACAGCCTTGTAAGGTAGAGGCAGTGTGCTACAGTCGTTAAACGAGTGTTGTACTAGGACTCAGAACACTTGGATTCAAATCCCCACTCAGCCATAAAACTCACCCAGTGTCCCTTGGCCAATGGTATTTTTTCAGTATAACCTTCCTCACAGGGTTGTTGAGAGGATAAAATGGGAAGAGGAAGAGACACATGTATGTTTCCTTGTGTTCACTGGAGAAAAAATAAAAGTAGAATGGTCTGTCATCGTCATTATCCTCTTCATTTTCATTGTAAATACTGTAGTCTGGGAGATGGTGACTGGTCTAGTGGGGCAGCAACTTGAATCTGGTTCTTCCCAGTTCTCATTTGACCCGCCAGTCATAGCACCGTATTTGATTGAACCCCAACTTGTGTATCAGCATCAGGGTTTGTTGTACAAGAAAAACAGCTGTGAATGTGTATAGGTTTTTTCAGAGCTTGGGAAAAAGGTCAGGACTGATGAAGTGCATGTCAGCAGAGACATGGGACATTGCAAATTCTCTTAAGAACTCTGTTAAAGTTGATATCAGACTCGCAAGAAAAGAGTTATCCCTTCCACCCAGGCATCTCTGCTTGTGACCAGCAAGAAAAGAAGCCACTAACATTGTTCAGCCTTCCTTGATGTGTTTCTCAAAGGTGCTTCTTGCATAACCCCTTATCTCTTTGCTTATGCTGTTTTCAGCTCTGTTTCTGTACAAGCAGAATGCAGTTTGTACATGTGGAATGGTGAAAGTCATCTTTATGGAGCAGCAGTACTGTGTCCAATTGCGTTATTCAAGCAACGTGGCCTAATAGGCTTAGCGTGCATGTCACATTTATTATAGTAGAAGGTGGTTGTAGCTGAGAATCAGTCCAACAAAGTGAGTCTAAGCGAGCAAGCTCTTCCTTCTCTGCCACAATGACTTCTATAGTCGTCACTAGAGCATTTGCTCGTCAGATGGGGCACAATGGGCCATTATTTCAGCAACCACCACACACTAAGCCCATGGCAAACGTCTTCCATGTCAAAAGCAAAGTCAGTGGTCCAATTTTTTGCAGCTAACTTCTACTATGCAGTAAGTAAGACTAAATAAGGACTACTGAAGCAAAAGATTTCAGTTTGAATTCCAGCATCCCATTGCTATTGATGGTGGTAAATACTATTCACCACTCACAATTCATATTTCTTACACCCCCACATTTTGTTGCTCTTAAATAGTGTGTGTTAGCAACTGGGCTTGACTTAGAATGGACACTTTGCTATATGCTAAACTCATTTTCCTGCTTACCTCTATTTTGAGTGGAGTCCCATGACCACTAAATCTGCAGGGTTGTGAAACTGAATCTTTTTGTTATCTATTAAAATATCTCGCACAACTCAGTTTGTCCTTGAAAAACCTTTTTGAAGAGAAGTTGGTCAGGTTATGATCTGGTGTTGTTCAACCACTCATACAATTAACTTAAGCATGTATTTTGTTTGTTCTCTTGCTCCAATGCAAGAATCCTTGTTGTATTCTCACATTGGCTTCTGTCTGTGATTTTAAACTCCCATATTCTCCTGTAGCTAAAAGCCGGCCAGGCATTAACCAGCTGTATGAGTTCCCTGGTTGGAGTTCTCTACTGAACATCAGCTCTTGTGTGTGATATTAACAGTTCTCCTTCCATTCTTCTCCCAGGTGTACACCTCAGGGAAAGGCAGCAGCGCAGCTGGCCTGACAGCCTCCGTGATCAGGGACCCATCTTCCCGGAGTTTCTTTATGGAAGGCGGAGCCATGGTGTTGGCTGATGGTGGTGTGGTTTGCATTGATGAGTTTGACAAGGTACAGGGGGGAGGGAGGGAGGGACTGGCAAAAGCTGGGGTTCTGCCTAGTTGTGTTTATCTGGGGGCGGGTGGTGGGAGAGAACTAGTGTTTATGGGGGTGGTGTCTCCTCAGGGGAAGAGGAAATTTTGAGGAAAAATTAAATACATGCAATACTTAACTTTGTCTCAAACTTATTATCATGGCTTTAAGGACCTAACATGTTCCACTCATTACTTAGTCATCATATGAAATCATCATTTGGCATGATTGTGAAATTTAAAAGTATAAAATGATGCCGAAAAACAAGGATGGTGAAGCGTCTCTCATTAGGCTTTGTGGACAAAAAAAAAAAAAATCAGGGCAGAAGAAGGTTAGGAGAGGATTGTCACGTTGGTTGTACTGGTGCTTTTATTTGAACATCAGTCTGCTAGTGATTCACTAGTCTGGTCAGTGATTCAGAGCAGTGTTCTACTTGAGCATGCTTGGATGTGTTTACTTTGTGTAAGTCTTGAAGAAGTTGTGAATTGGGTAAAATCGGGCAAAAGTATTTTCCTTTTAGTTCAATTCTTGTGGCACAGAAATGCTGCAGTTCTTTCAGCAGGAGCCTAGGGTGGTTCATCATCTGGCATCCATCATCGTCTTAGAAGTGCAAAGCCAGGAGGGACCCTATGGATAATCAGGTTGGGCCCCTGTCAATGAGGCACAGTGGGCAACTGAACTCCCAATCTCTGGCTCGAGCAGCAAACAGTATAGCAGACTACTCTCGCTCTTTTTATCTTCCCTTTGCATCACCAGGTAATAGCGTCAGCTCTATAATTTTATGGATTCTGTTCTTTCTTTCTGTCCTTCTGAAAGATGCGTGAGGATGACAGGGTGGCCATCCATGAAGCTATGGAGCAGCAGACCATCTCCATTGCCAAGGTGAGCTTGGGAGACCCTACTTGTACCTGGCCAACACTTGCCACTCACCTGCCTCAAGCATCTTCAATGTGTAGACCTCGTTCTTTGGCTGAACATTTCTTATATGGTTCAAAAGATCAATTATAGTTTAATGGTTAGATTTCTGGAGTGGGAATTGGAAGACTGAGGTTCATTTAAACATGAAACCCTCTTGGGTGATCCTGGGACAGTTGGTTTCTCAAGCTTGTTCTGGGGACAAAGTGGGGAGGAACAGCTTTCTTGGGTGCCTGGAGTTCATTGCAGAATGGGTAGGACATAACTAACTAATTAGTAGCATTGAACTAAAAATAAAGAGTAAATACCTGATGTAGTGGTTATCATTTCTCGTTACTGGGATATAGAGAGAACTGGTGGGTTCACAAAGTGACTTCAGCTATCCTGTTACCTTACGTGGATACCATCTCTATCGAAGGGTTTAGAAAAGAACTTGCTTATGGACTTTACTGGTCCACTCATACTAATGTGTGATTCTTGTTTACCTCCATGCACTCATGCAGGCTGGTATCACAACCACCCTAAACTCACGCTGCTCTGTGTTGGCGGCTGCTAACTCTGTCTTTGGACGCTGGGACGAAACTAAAGGCGAGGAGAATATTGACTTCATGCCCACCATCCTGTCCCGTTTTGACATGATCTTCATCGTCAAGGATGAACACAATGAGGAAAGAGACATGGTAAGAAGACTGGAGAGCTCAATACAGGGGTGTGTGTGTGTGTATGTGCGCACAGAAATAAAGTCTTGTTGTAGGGTTGCCTGCTTGGGAAGCTAAATTGGTTATAAAAGGAAATAGATTCTCTGATTCTCCTTTCCATCTGTTTGATATGGCAGGGCACCACTGGCGAGAGAGAGTGGTGGAATCTAGTACTTTGGCCCATTGCCAAATGAGTGTGTGTGCTTCCTGATGGATCTTCCATTGTTAAAAATGTACAGTTGTGCCCCACTTAACGATTACCCCGTATAATGACGAATCCGCTTCACGATGTTTTTGCGATCGCAAAACGATGTTTTAATGGGGTTTTTCGCTTTGTGACGATCGGTTCCCTGCTTCGGGAACCAATTCTTCGCATTACGACGATCAAAACAGCTGATCGTTGGGGTTTCAAAATGGTCGCTGACTGCTCAAAATGGCTCCCTGCTGTTTTTAGGAGGCATTTTTCGCAGTACAGGCACTGAAAATGGCCGCCGCTATGGAGGATCTTTGCTGGACAAGCAGGTATTCAGCCCATTGGAACGCATTGAACGGTTTTCAGTGCATTTCAGTGGGCTTTTTTATTTCGCTTGATGACGTTTTCGCTCTACAGCAATTTCACTGGAACGAATTAACGTCATCACGCGAGGCACCACCGTATTTGTATACTGCATGGTACACGATATTTTTGCTAGCAAAGCAATTCAGATAAATACAATTAATTTTACAACATTGTATTATTAACTCAGTTTCAACTCATTTACACTTTAGCATTATAGATAAATGTATTATGTACCATTGGGTCTGTTAATATTAAATATCAGCTTTACATGTGCATCACTCAGTTCAGTGAATGGTTCACACTAAGAGGCATTCTAATATTTAAAAGCATGCTTACATAAAGCTCTCGACAAGATCTGGGAAGGCTAACAAATACCTTCAAAGGCACTTTACATAGACCACTCACAAGCATCAGGAGACCCACTTCTGGCAATGTCCCGAGCAAAGAAAGATAAGGTGCCAATCCTGGCTGCTTCTAAGCCACAAAGCACTAGGAGAGGCAAAAGGTTTTCTCCCATAAAGGAGAACGGAGGGGGGGGGACATTGTGAAACAACATTGGTGAAATCTAGAATTTCCTTGTGTTGGAATGCCGTTATACAAAAGCCAGTGGGATCTACTGATAGAGGACTGGGTAGGAGGGTCATCCTGAGTTCAAGTCCCCTTTGCCTACATATTGAAGCAACACAGTCCCTCAACCTGCGTGGAGTGGGAGTATGGGTGATCTGCTACACAAACTGATTTACCCTCAAGATTGCAGAATATCAGTACTGCTTCCTGAGGGGTCAGTGACTGTACAGCTTTAGGCCAGAGGTCAGGGAACTTTTTTACCTTTTACCCCCCCCCCCCCAATTTTATATACGCTGGCATTACCCCCTTGATTCGAAAGGAAGGAAATCATACATTATTTGAATTTAAAATATTACTGAATCTACACAGGCTGTGTACCGAACTAGCAGGATGCACCAGATTTGATAAAGATGTGTACTATTTTGGCTGGAACACATTGCACTCCAGCCATGGTGTGGTATAGGAAGTAGTAAGATGTCCAACGTGCCTAGCAAGTTGCATTAAATTTTTGCTAGCTTGCAGAGGATCATTAGTGGCTGCCAGAGTGGTGCTAGCAATGACATGCTTGCTAGAGACAGCCAACGCAGAATGGGGGGGGGGGGTTCCCTACCACTTTAATCATTCTATGTGTGGTGTGCAAAAAGGAACAAACCAGGCTAAAGGTCATGTCATACACCCTGGTGCCACAGCCCAATATCAAAGGACCAGTGTGCTTTTTTTATCATCATCAATGGAAAACTCAGCAGTGGCCAGAGGATTGGAAAAGACCAGTCTACATCCCAGTCCCAAAGAAGGGCAGTGTCAAAGAATGCTCCAACTACCATAGAATTGCACTCATTTCACATGCTAGCAAGGTTATGCTCAAAATCCTACAAGGCAGGCTTCAGCAGTATGTGGACCGAGAACTTCCAGAAGTACAAGCTGGACTTCGAAGGGGCAGAGGAACTAGGGACCAAATTGCTAACTGTTAGTTCTTTTTCATAGTTTTGAGTCAGTTTCTCTCACACACACACAAACACACACAATCCCTCCATTTCCTCCCTCCCTCCATTTTCTACAATTACATACATTTAAATAAGCTTGATGAAGTCCTTGGTCTCTCACACCTTTCTTCCCTCTTTCCCTTGCTTGCTCCTTGCTCCTTTCCCTCCTGCTGCTTGTTTGCAGTCATTTCTGTAGGAAGCAGTCATTCAGAAGCCCCTAACTGATTGATTGATTGATTGCCTGGGGCTAATCCACAGCTGCAACCAATCAAGGAGCTTATCTCCCGATCTCTCAACTAAGGGGGGATTTACAAGTGCCTGGTGCAACCAAGAAGTAACAGGGAGAGGTGGCTTACAATTTGAGATTTGGCTGCTGGGGGGTGGGGGTGGGGGTGGGGAGGGAGGGAGGGAGGGGTGTAGCACTCTGCTCATTACCCCCAGGATATTCACTTTTATCCCATTTAGGGTTATTTACTCCTGTTCCCCAACCTATGCTTTAGGCAGAACAAAGCCATGCTTGAGGAGGCTACCTAGCACTCATTTAAATGGGTGCTTGGAGGATCGCAAGGGTCTCTTGCAAGTTGAAAGAGTGCTTGGCATGTTTCTCACTTCTGACTCTCCTGCCGTTGGCTCTGTCCGTAGACTCTGGCCAAGCATGTGATGTCGCTGCATGTGAGTGCCCTCACCCAGACCCAGGCTGTCGAGGGCGAGATTGAGCTGAGCAAACTGAAGAAGATGATTGCCTATTGTCGCACGTGAGTACCTTAAGGGACTGCAATATTAATCAAGAAGGGCGGGCTGAAAGTCCAGTAGATGTGAAATATAGATGTGTATGTTCTCCCACTGTCCCCAACGTGTGTTTAAAGCAGAATTTCACCAGGAGGTGCAGTGAAATGGAGGGGGTATGTTCAACCCATTTTCTTCTGGTTGTTTCAACCTCTTTGTGGAATGTAGACTTCATACTTAGTGGAACTGTTAGTTTCTTTGTTTGTGACAGATGCTGAAGTTGCTATGGAAAAAGCCAAATTAAACCTCTAAAATGTGGAATATGCGCTTAATGCTTAGTTGAACTTTGTAGCTCTATTTGTTCTTCTGATGATGCCAAACACCTAGAGATACTATGGAAAACCCTGGGTTAAATTTCTGAAAGTGTTCAGAGGTGTAAGACTATTTGTAGCTCTCAGCTTAAATAATGCTGCTAATTAAGGCTTTAAATGACCCACGGTGCCAGAATTTTATATACCCTCTGACTCACTAAGCTCTTCAATGCCTCCAACAGGAAGTGTGGTCCTCGTCTTTCTGCTGAGGCGGCAGAAAAGCTGAAGAACCGCTACATCCTCATGCGCAGTGGTGCCCGGCAGCATGAAAGGGAAAGCAGCCATCGATCCAACATTCCCATTACAGTGAGGTGAGAGGAAAAGTCATGTCTTTGGCAATGCCTGTGGAACAGAATGATCCCACACACAACTTCTCCTTCCATATGGAAGGAGAAGTGCAAGAGTGGCCCATTTTTTAGACAGGACGAGTTAGTATTTTCTGTGGTCAGCAGTGTATGAGGTGAAGATTTTCTGCAGATGTGATGGAACATTGTGTGAATGTGTTGAAGATAGTCTCATCAGCACACTGTTTTATTCTGAATTGTCTCTTAACGTTTTCAAGATACAAATACTCAGGAGTGGTTTACTGTTGCTGTCTTCTATGCAATATTAACAAGAATTAGTTTGATTACCATTGTCAAAGAAAAATCCTGGGCAGTTGTCACCTTCCATTACTCATAAGAACATCCTTGCTGGATCAGGCCAAGGGCCCATCTATTCCAGCTTCCTGTATCTCACAGTGGCCCCACCAGATGCCTCTGGGAGCACATGAGACAACTAGAGACCTGTCTCCTGATACTCCTGTTGCCCAGTAGCCGCCTTTCAAGAATTTCTCATCACCACTGGAGCTCTGAGTTTTTTTTCCCTGCTGATGTCGCTATTAGTTCCTGAAAAGAATCATTCCATCTTAGTCTGGTCTCTCTATGTTGACCATTCCACCTTGGTGACCCTGGTAAAACTCCTACCCTGTTTTCCCGAAAATAAGACATAACCTGAAAATAAGCCCTAGTATGATTTTTCAGGATGCTTGTGTAATATAAGCCCTACCCCAAAAATAAACCCCAGTTAAATGAAATCCCACCCTCCACCCTTGTGCAGCAACTAGAAGAAGATGACACAACTGTATTTGAATAAATGTAGATTGTTATAGGTGAAAAAAAATAAAACATCCCCTGAAAATCAGCCCTAATGCGGTTTTTGGAGCAAAAATTAATATAAGACCCTGTCTTATATTCGGGGAAACACAGTAACTATCATTCCCAGTTTCCCTCACACATTCAGACCTCCTCACCTTGTTGAACTGTGCATCCCACACAGGGATGAGCAAAAATCTACCATGGCTCAGTTATACAGTAACTTCCAGTGTAAATTCTTTCCCCTGCTTTTTAAATGGATTTTTTATTTGTTTCATACAGGCAACTGGAGGCCATTGTGCGGATTGCCGAATCCCTCAGCAAAATGAAGTTGCAGCCTTTTGCTACAGAGGCAGACGTTGCGGAGGCCTTGCGGCTCTTTCAGGTGTCAACGCTGGATGCTGCCATGTCGGGCAACCTATCCGGTGAGCTGGGCTGAGGGAAAAGTAATAGGCAGCTTGAAGTCATGAGTCTTCAAGCTGCTACTCCCATGATGTGTCAACATTGTGTATGGTGGTCAGGAATAAGGGACATTACAGCTCGAGAACATCTAGAGAGCCATGTTTTATCCAACCCAACTTCAGACCAAGCATTTTATCTCATCCATTGACATTTGGGTGATAGCATTGACCTCAACTTATGGTTCTGTTATGAGGAATACTGGAATAATATGCTTTAAATATACCTAGGAGTATGTCAGCTATCACATCAGTCTGTGATCAGTCACCATTTGAATTTTTCCAGCGGCTTCAGGACTGCCTGAGAAGTACATTAAAGCAGCTGTATATAAATTGGATGGTTTGCAAAAGCTGGATCCACTAAAGATCTAGGTGAACATCTCATAGATGTTACACTTGTTTTCAGACAGGGAGAATCCAGTAGGATTTGTGTTAGTTGTTTATATGTGTTTGAATTCCAAGGGAAGTGCTAGGAATGAAATGACATGATACTTTAAAAAGTGGGCAAAGTTTAACAAGACGGGCTATTTCCACATTCATCAAAAATGGTGGGTTCAACTAGTTCTTCGTTATGCTGGTTGGGGCTGATTTTGTCTGAATCTGTGTTTTCCTGGTGAATACTGAACACTGCTCATTGAAACATATAATGTACTGTGTGAAATTGGGGAATACAGGTGTTCATGGTTAAATGTAAGAAATGTTACATGTTTTAAATGTTGCATTTCCTCTAGGAGTGGAGGGTTTTACAACTCAGGAGGACCAGGAGATGCTGTCTCGCATTGAAAAACAGCTGAAGCGCCGTTTTGCTATCGGCTCCCAAGTATCTGAGCACAGCATCGTCCAGGATTTTGTGAAGCAGGTGAGTTAAATGGGTTTAGCAATGGAGGGGTGAGGCTCAGACAAGAGGGCAAAAGTATGGCCCTTAGATATTGCTGGACTGCATCTCCTATCAGCCCCAATCAGTATAGCCAAGACTGAGGAATGCTGGCTATTGCAGTCCAGCAGCATCTGGGGAGCTGCCTGATGCCCACCTCAGTCTAGTGCAGGCTGATCTGCTGTGTCCATCACAGCTTGCTAGCTGTTGACAACCGAGCAGTGTCTGCTGTCCCTCAGGCAACAAAGATGAGGAGGTTTGCATTGTTTATATTGTTAGGAAAAACAAGAGCCCTGGCAGGGGCTCCACGCGCAAGTTGTGTTGGCCTGAGCAAGAGCTCTTGGTTAATTCTCCTTTCCATTGGGAATAAATCCATCTGTGGACCCCTTGTGGTCCTTAGCCGTCTTTGCTCAAAAGCAACAGCTCATGTAGAACCGAAGAACTTGTTTTAAAATCAGCTTTCCATTGGGTTTTATTTATAGTTCACACCAGCAACACTATGTCATTTTCTACCTGTGCGTCTCCCGCACCCACTTTCTTATGTTCTGAGGGTGATGTAACCAGGCATAGAGATGATTTGTAAAAAAATAATAACTCAAGCCATCGCTGTGCCACACAGCAGTTTTGATAACCACCGCATTTATCATGGTTACATCCTGTGGAATACTAGGATTTTTAGTTTGGTGAGATAACTTGGAACTTTGTGTTCCATAGAGAGTGTAGTAAACAATCCCTTCTTTGAACCACTGTGCTAAAGCTGCCAAAGGTAAAGGTTCCCCTTGACAATTTTTGTCCAGTCGTGTTCGACTCTAGGGGGCGGCGCTCATCCCCGTTTCCAAGCCATAGAGCCAGCGTTTTTGTCCAAAGACAATCTTCCATAGTCACATGGCCAATGCGACTTAGACACGGAACGCTGTTACCTTCCCACCGAAGTGGTCCTTATTTATCTACTTGCATTTGCATGCTTTTGAACCGCTAGGTTGGCGGGAGCTGGGACAAAGCAACGGGAGCTCACTCCGTCGTGTGGATTCGATCTTACGACTGCTTGGCCTTCTGACCCTGCAGCACAGGCTTCTGCGGTTTAGCCCGCAGCGCCACCACGTCCCTTTCAAGCTGCCTAGCAGAGAATTATAAGTAGCCCTCCCAAGCTAGAAGTCAAGATGCCATCCTGTGATGGAGCTATGGCAGTGAAAGTGGTATCAAATTGCTATTAGACTCGCTTTCTCTATGAGCAAGCCCTGGAACAAGAGAAAGCAATGAAAACACGCTTGGTTGCTGTTTCCTAATTGGCCGTGTACACTCAGTTCTCTGCAAGTTAATGAGGATAATGATCTGAAGACGCAGGAGACTTTTTTTTCCTACTGAAGCCCGGCAGGCGTGGCCTTGTAGCCGTGAGAGACCAAGTACACAGTGCAATGCCTGCTTTGTTTGAAGAGCAGAACAGGGTTATGTGGGAAACCAAGTATGCAAGGAATCATTTCTAAGGACCTCTGTGTTCTCTCAAAGAAAAAAGGCTGGGATAGTGCATGGCCTTTAGGTGGGATCCCCCACCTAAAAATGAGGTCCCGAGTAACACCACCCCTTCATTAGTGAGAGAGTAATGGAAATTTAGGAAGCAGAGATCAGTGCCTGCTTCCCATAACCATGTCTAGGAATGAGGAGCCAGTGACCCTCCAGATGCTGTCTCAATATATGTCCATCATCTCTCATCACTGACTGTCAGTGGGAGTGCAGGCTACTAACATCTGGAGTGCCAGACACTCCTCATTGCTGCTCCGTCCTTTTTTCTGCCCATTAAATGACGTAGCAGGGCAGGGGGCAAAGGGGTCTAAGTGGGCAGCATCAAGGACATGCTCTGAATGTCCCATTTACCATGGCATAGCCTGTTGCTTTCAGCGGGGGTGGGGGCAGAAAAACCTTCTTTGCACAAGTGCTGCGTTTTCACATTGTGAAGGATTGTGTTCCATAACAGATAAACCTATCATGTAATACAGAACAACATTTTTAAAAAATGAAGCTACTTTAGTCTTTTTCCTTCTTGTTAGCACCCCACTTAAAAAAAATAAATCCAGCCTTGGGCTTCTGTAGGTGAGAGACCATATTTCATAGTTAAAGCTCATGATTTGCTTGCAGAAGGTTTCAGAGACCCAATCCCAGGGTGTTCTCAGGTAGGGCTAGAGAAGAGTCCTGCCTGAAACTCTGGACAGCAGCTGCTGGTCAGAGTTCACAATAACTAGTCTAGTGGGACCAAGAGTCTGACTCAGTGTAAGACAGGTTTTACATTATACTTTAAGAGCAAAATGACTCTTTAGAGCAAATGATGGAGCATAATAAATTGTTTGGCGTGGGAGACAAAGGCACCCATCCCAGCCTGTGTGCTAATTTTAGTGAAACTTTTCTTAGCTCAGAAAAGCCCCAATTATGTCTTCTGGGAGGTGTGAAGGGGAGCCATTTTGCAACGTTTGGGGCACCATCAGCACTCATGGGCCCTCCAACACACCTGCAGCATTTTTTAAAAAATTGTAAAGCTTTTTTTTTCCCAACCTGAGGCTACAAAGAACCTGTTTTAGTTTTAAAAAATAGATCAGCATTGACGTGTGTGTGGAAACAAGTACAGATCTCCAGGGTCTGGGGTAGATCTCCGTGGCTCCCACATCTTTGCAAGTTTTGCACTCTATGTGTACTCTTTTAACTTTCCCATCGTTTTTTAGTCGCTGCCTTTTTCACGTCATGGGCTTCATAGAATGTCTTCTGCTCTTTTTTCCTTCTCTCCAGAAATACCCCGAGCATGCCATCTACAGGGTGCTGCAGCTTATGATGCGCCGTGGTGAGATCCAGCATCGCTTACAGCGCAAGGTCCTCTACCGCATCAAGTAGTCTGCAGAGTTCCCCCTGTGATCTGAAAAAAAAAACCTCACTTTCCCTAAAGTCAGCGCTGTCTTGCTTATGATTCCTTCAGGCTTTGCGCCTCACCCTTCTAACTTCTATAACAAAGTTTTTCAGAGCAAAAAGGGCAAGAAGGCTGGAATACCAGAATCCTGAAATTAGAGGGTCTTCCAACTGTGGACATTGGTAGAGGTCAAACAGAAGAGTTCATTTTAAATTTCTTCCACGTTTCCTATTAAAATGTAACCTTAATGTTTAGCTCAAACATTAAAAGCTTTTTTAGCTGCATTTAAGGGGTTGTTTTTGTAACATTATATTGTATAAACAGGTGGATGGTAGCATAAGAAGGAGTGGGAAAGGAGGTATTGGGCTCTCATGGGCAGAAGTAAATCTGCCACTTAGGAGGTTTCAGAGAGACTGTCGTGTTATTTCTCAGCAAGTGTAAGAAAGGTAAGGAGAAAAGAATTTTCATGTTTTAAAGACTAATGGATATATTCTAGTGTGAACATTTTTCAATTTCCATTCATGTCCTCAGATGGATGGAGCATAATAATTAGGCCACAGGTTTATATACAGAGTACAGTACAGTACATGGTAGAGGGGTGGAGACAAAGTAAGATGGAGCAATGGGGGTAATGGTTACATGGGCAAGAAGCTTTCAGAAGGGCAATGGCACCATTAACTCCAATAATGATTATTCAAAATACTGATTCCCCAGGCATCCTGTTAAGAGCAGTTGGCTTATCTGCTATTTGATAGCAGTTTGATATTGTCAAAATCCTATTATTTATAGTTGCACTGCTCTAGCTGCAGTGTTCACAGCAGTGAACTGATATTAGCTTTCCCAGATGGGAGAGCTGGTGTTCAATGGGGGATAGAAACACTCCGGTATTGGCACATTCTGATTCACTTTCTTCACCTCTGGTACTTTGGTTTCATCTGCCAGGGGCACTGCTAGCAGTACAATGTGCTACCCTTTGGACCATCCTTACCTTCTTGGGTGTTTGTGAAAGTGATGGTACCCTGTTTTCCTGAAAATAAAACCTAACCTGAAAATAAGTCCTAGCATGGTTTTTCAGGATGCTCATAATATAAGCCCTACCCTCAATATAAGCCCCAGTTAGGTGAAACCCCGCCCTCCACCATTGTGCGGCAACCAGAAAAAGATGACATGGCTGTATTTGAATAAATGGAGATTGTTGTACATGGAAACAAAATAAAACATCCCCTTTAAATGAGCCCTAATGCGGTTTTTGGAGCAAATTTAATACAAGACCCTCTTATTTTTGGGGAAACACAGTAGCATCAGTGTCATACCTGAGGAAGTGGTATGTTTTTCTGTACCAGGTGTACAGTGTACCTGGATGAACTGCTGATCAGATTGACATCAGCACATCGCAGAAAATGCAATATGTACAGAAACTAGTGGACTGTCTCAGAGTTCATGGAGTTAAGAAATTTAGGGGAGAACTACTCACCTGTTAAGTGACACCTATGGATCATCAAGGCACACATGGAGGAGAGTGATGCTCTGTAGGAAAAAGTGGAAACAATTAACCACACTATCTAGTAATGGAAGCAAAAGAGGATAAGGCTCATAATATTAGTGAAACTGCTGAGCCTAAATGACTTCAAGTATTGATTGCAGTCTCGCACATGGACAAGATCTTATTCTTGAGGCAAAAAACATGAGGATAAGTAAAGCTGGTACTGCAGATCCACGAGTTCCTCAAAACTGACCTTGCAATAAACAGAAAAAAATCAGATTGCCACAGGTGCGAAGGGAGGAAGCGCCTGGCTGCATGAGATAGATGGTAACCAACAGCCTCCCTGTACAGCATAAACTAGTTGGGAGTCAACCAGCCAAATACTGAAGTTTTCACATTATGGGCCTCATGACTTCATGCATAATACAGGGTCTGATGGTACTGATGTACACAGACAACTTGAACCTGAGGAACATTGCCTATTTCCAAGAAGGGACATGTTCCATAGCCTTAATAGAAGCGTCAACATACAAACTTGGGCAGAAAAATCGCCTTGTTTCCATAGAAGCAAACTAAATGCAGGATCTCCTCAAAATAGCAGTGGTTTGGTAGAGTCATCAAGACCAGTACCAAAGGAGTGGATGTTCAGAGTAACAAGGTACATGGGTCCTCCAGTGGTGGATTTCTTTGCATCCTTAACCAAACCACAAAGTAAGTGGCAGAAACAATTGCTATACACCTTTCTACTGACAGTGCTTGTGGGCTGAGTTGTACACAGGATCAGAGCAGAGTGCCATCAAGTAATTTGAGTGGCATTTTTCCCATTTCCCAGACATTCTGAACATATCAAGGCTTATCACGTCCATTTCCATCTCACAAAGAGCTCAGTGATGGAGCAGTTCAATACGTGTGCCCCAGTTCGTGTCAATTTCGCACATGGAAATTGAGAGCATACGCCTCCTTGGGAAAAGGTATTCTGGATCCACTAAGTTGCTTGAGAGAAAATATTGCACAGTGAAGAGAATACAGTACTCGCTTTGCCTCAGACTGCTACAAACAGCCTATATAAAATTATTTGGAGGGCATTCTACAGAGGATACTATGTTTCAGAAAACAACCATGTTTTCTAGATACAATTCTAGTTTTTCAGGATGGGATGGGGGGAATAGATTATCATCGAAGATACAGTTTTTGGTAGCCCAGTGGTAATCTGTTTCCTTATTTCTTTCACATTTGTTCTAGTCTATTTCTTTTTGCTATAATTATATAGCTTGGAAATAAGACTGCTGTTCCAGCATTTGCCCCTTCCCACGCTAAAAATCACTTGGATTAGTTGACTACTTCAAAACATAGCTTACCAATTAAAGTGAGGAGGAGAGGCAACCCATAATGTGGATGTCTGCTTTCCACTGTATAAAAGGAACAAAGCAATGCTAACTTCCAGCAACTTACACGTTAGCTTGCTTTTTAGTCATCAGCAAGTAAAAAAAAATCTACTTTCATTACTCAGGCTTATAGCACAGATAGAAAAGAATGCATCTCTGAAGGGAAAACTTAATATTCAGTCCTCTGGTTTATGTGGGATATTGGGCTTCTGTATACACAATTCAAAAAGCCAGGAAGTGGTCCAATATTGCTGCACAATATAGAGCCCGCATTGCCAGTACGAAAAAGGATGCCAAGCTTTACACAGCAAAGGGCAGCCTGAATGTTGACAACACCAATAGCAGCAGTCAATAGGGTCTACAGCATTGGTTCCCAACCTTTTTCTAATTATGACCCCCCCTCTTTTCTAATAGCCAAATAACCTGTGACACACCACCACCACCACCATATTTGCATAAAACATATTTTATGGGGGGAAATCATCCTTACTCAGAAAATTGAGGCTTCTTTCTCCTCCAATGGACTTGTTTCATTACACATACTATACATGCCAACTTTAATATCCCGCTTCCTGAAAGGTCAAGAAAGAAACTAATTTACAAACACATACTGTACATATAAGGCAACCTGTGACCTCCCCCAGAAGACACATTTGGGGCCCCCTTGAGGGCCACGACCCCCAAGTTGAAACACTAATCTATAGGATACACTCTTTTGCTTGTTAACAATTCATAAGTCACACCACACAAGAGAAAATCCCAGAAACGGACTCCTTTTTTCATTAGTTAACCACTTGTCACCCAAAGACAAAGCAATTGTCAGGGCTGTTTTTCAACAAGTGAGAATAGGAGGGGCATGAACCGAGCATTCTCTTTCAAAATAATCAACTTTGGTCTTTTCAATACATTTAAGCTGTTTAAGACTGTAGACAGTAAGGGTAGCCATTGTCTGCATGGGGAGTAAAACAACTATGCATTTTTAAAACTCATAACTCGAAATTGGGCACAAAGCAAAAAGCAGATTATCTGGTTCGTCTGTGCTGTATTTGGTGCTGACCTGCAGTCTAGTTTCAAAGTTACGATTTTTTGTTTGGGGCACCCCCATTTGTTGAGTTGCCTTACTAAAGGTAAAGGTTCCCCTTGACATTTTTTAGTCCAGTTGTGTCCGACTCTAGGAGGCGGCACTCATCCCGCTTTTCAAGCCGTAGAGCCACCACTTGTCCGAAGACAAATTTCTGCTGTCACATGGCCAGCGTGACTAGGGAACGCCGTTTTACCTTCCCACCAAGATGGTTCCTATTTATCTACTTGCATTTGCATGCTTTCGAACTGCTAGGTTGGCGAGGAGCTGGGACAAAGCGACGGGAGCTCACTCCGTCACGTGGATTCGATCTTATGACTGCTGGTCTTCTGACTCTGCAGCACACAAAGGCTTCTGAGGTTTAGCCCGCAGCGCCACCACGTTGCAGAATATCTATAATTACCTTCTGCCTGTGAAGCTGGCAGTCTCTTGCAACTTGATCCTTAGGTGCCAGACCTAGTAAATTCTAGTGGGTCTAAAGTGACTTGTGTTGAGAACGCTAAGGGTGACCCAGAGCAAAGCATTTGCAGGAAGCATTGCTTCTTCCCTTGAGAGATGTTAATCCCAAGGTACTTTTATGCAACCTGACTCCTACACGTGGCAGTGACACATCAGCAAGTAATTAGCTCTCACTTGACAAATTTGCGTGTCTCCTCCAGCGACAGAGGCAGGAAAGCAACGTGAATGATGTTTATAGAGAATGTGCTTGCAGAAAGCCTGCCTTTTGGGATATGAGCTGCTTAGTAGCTACCTAAATGGGTGTGGGCAGGAGAATGCACACTGCAGTTTTTCTCCATGCTACTGTAGTCCATTTTGGAGGAAAGCAATGTCTGCCCATAGCACTTGATCTCAAAGATGAAATTTTCAGAGGGTGGGTGGCTTCTTTATTCTATGCTGATTTTTTTCACCACAAGGGGGCATGATGACCTAATGGTTCAAATACAGGAACCTGCTCCATCAATGAGTGTCATGCAGATATATGTGCTGTATATATGCACAATGGCCCGTAGGGGTCCTAAGAATTCTGGGACCAGGTTGTAAAACTTTACCAGCAGATGGCAGCAATGAGTCAAGGAGCTGTCATATAATGGAAGTAGAAAAGAGAGACGAACCAACTTGTGATCAGGTCCCAGACATTCTGAACATATCAAGGCGATCCACTGGCCCTAACTACCTCATGCCTTCAGCAGGAAGGCCGCTGGCTGAGCTCTAAAAAGGGATCTACCAAGATGTCTACTCCAGGCTTTGTTATACGGAGGCACACTGCCTTATATCAGAGCAGATCCATTTGAAGATATGCTAGGCATTGAACCTTCTTAAGGATGATAAGCTGCTGTTGTTATTGCCTGATTATGTACGAAACCTTGGACTGGCCTTGCCCTTAGAAAGTGACAGCTGCCTAAGGCAGCAGATTTGAGTTGCCATGGAAAAACGATCAGGTAGCTAGTTTGTTACAGTGGTGCCTCGCTAGACAATGATAATCCGTTCCACTGAAATCCCTGTTTAGCGAAATGATTGTCTAGCAAAAAGCATTTCCCCATTGGAACGCATTGAAACCTGTTTAATGCGTCCCAATAGGGAAGAATTGTCGTCTAGCAAAGATCGGCCATAGGAAAGCCGCTTTGCGAACCGCCGATCAGCTGTTTAAATAGCTGTCTTGTGAAGCTTAGGTCCCGAAAACACCCATTTTGCGAGCGCGGAGGGAGCTGTCAAAATCGTTGTCTAGCAAAAATTGGTTTGCGAAGCAGGGACCAAACATTGTACAGTGAAATTCCCCCATAGGAATCACTGTTTTGCGAATTGCTATAGTGATCGCAAAAAGTCAATGTCTATCGAAAAAACTGTCATGCAGGGTAACTGTCTAGCAAGGCACCACTGTATTTAACTTCCAAGAATGTGATAAGGTACTTAGGAAACTTTCTCATGTACCAAAATAGCATGACTGGTTTGGGATACTAAGCAACTTCACTTGTGGATGGGCTGCAGGATGCCATTTGCTGCTATGGCCCAGGCTGCAAAACGGTTTGGGATGGCCCTAGGGGAAGCCATTGCAACAGACTGGCTATTGGCAACACTTGTTCCCCCTTGAGAACCATGATACATCATGGCTGACCTGTTAACTCAGTGTCTGCTAAGTCATGTCACAGCTGCAATTCATTGCAAGATGTCCCCATCAAGTTAATGAAAAGGCATCTTGATAGTCAGGTTATGTCCTTTTTGTTCCCTGTCTAGATCCAGATGCTTTTGCATCCTCCCGGCTCTTAACTTAGAAAAATACTAATCTATTTGCCATGAAAGTCTGCTTTATGATAAACCCAAGTAGCTCACTCGAGCACTCACATTGATATAAAGGTAAAGGTTCCCCTTGACATTTGGTCCAGTTGTGTCCAACTCTAGGGGGCAGTGTTCATCCCCGTTTTCAAGCCGTAGAGCCAGCATTAGTCCAAAGACAGTTTCTGTGGTCACGTGGCCAGCACGACTAGACAAGGAATGCTGTTACCTTCCCACCGTGGTGGCACCTATTTATGTACTATGTATTTGTACATGCTTTTGAACTGCTAGGTTGGCAGGAGCTGGGACAAGCGACAGGTGCTCACTCCGTCACGTAGATTCAGTCTTACGACTGCTGTACTTCTGACCTTGCAGCACAGAGTCTTCTGCGGTTTAAGCCACAGGACCACCACGTCCCTTGATATAGGAGGAGTTAAATACAAAGCCCTTAATGAAATCTTCAAGCCCTCCTCTTCATACAACCAAAATGTGGATCTCTTCTGCCACTTTGGTTTGTCTCATCATAAAAGGGCGTTCAAGGTAAGAAATACTCAGCAATGGTTTACTATTGCCTTTTTCTGCGCAGTAGTAACAAAAGTTAGCTTGAATGACACTGACGCTGTCTCTGAAAGGTCCTCCACCATTGCCACCTTCAGCTATCCCTGCTGCCCAGTAGCTGCCTTCCAGGGGTTTCTCCACCCCCAACACTATCCCTTCTCTACTGTTGATACAACAATTGTTGTAAAGAGGGTAGCTACATCTTGGTCTGTTATCTCAGCTCTGACCTTTCCAGCTTGAGGGAATGTTGCTAGAAGTCCAGACTTGTAAATCTAGCCTCCAGGTAGCATTGCTTTTGGCTTCTCTGGCACACTTAGCCCCCTCGCCATGTTAAGGTGTATATTCAAGAGAGGTAAGAAAGCCAACAGGAAAAAATAAATAGATTTGTTCAACATGCAGTGCCAGAGGAGACCTTTGCAGATACCATGGACTGGCAGAAAGACAAACTGTTGGGGTCCTAGATTAAATCAGGCCTGAACTCTGTCTAGAGCAAAAATGGTTCTGCTTTGGCCACATGACGAAAAGACAAAGCTTGCTGGAAAATACAATAATGCTGGGAAGAATTGAAGGCAGCAGAAAAAGAGGATGACCATATAAGATGGACTGACTCCACAAAGGGAGCCACAGCCTTGAATTTGCAGCAGCTGAGCAGTTAATGATATGACATTCTGGAGATCACTCTTTCATAGGGTTGCCATGGGTCAGAGGTGATTTGACAATAATAGAAACTCATCACCTTCTAAAAACGACAGTATGGAAGTTACAAAATAAAGTGAGCAGGTCTGCTCTGTCCTCCCTGACCCCAAAGTTTTGGGCACTATGTGCAGCAACCAAATCTTAATTTAGGATGATGCCCTGTTTGCTGACTAGATTGTTTCTCTCTAAACTTCATTGCCATTTAAAGCTTTTGCTGGACATTTTGCTTTGCTTTGGCTATTTAATTTAGCCACAGTGCTGCGAAGATGATGGGTTGGTAACATGGTCAGAGATGTAGTTCTGGTTCCGATATATATATATTGATTTAAGACACCACTTTACCTCTCTGGTATAGGAGAAAAGGGTCTGTAGATAACTAATGCTGGGCATTTAAAATGAAAAGCTGTTTATTATTAGCATTTTTTTAAAATCTGTGATCTAACACAGCCATTCTCCACCTTTTTTTGGCCATTGTCATAAACATAATATGAAAGAAATATAGCCCGAAACAGGATTGTATAAGCTGCATAACAAACCTTATAAGGGAATGTGTGAAGAATTGTTTCCAGTCTGTAGCCTCTTTCAAATTTGCCAGAGCACCTCAGGAGACCATATGCCCCTGTTGAGAATGGCTGATCTAGAACATCATTTAAACAGTCTCCTCCATAAGCTGGCTCGTAACATACCAGGGAGATTTGGGGTCCCCCCTCTCATCATCTTTCTCACAAATGAAATGGGATCTTTTGGTTTTCACAGACAGGCCTTCAATCGCTTTATTATCCGAGACTACTTGGTGAACCATCCAGTCCATGTTATCTCCATTTTGAGTCACACATGTTTAGCAGCATCTTTCCTGTCACTTGATACCTTGGGGTCTTCTGGGTGTGCTGTCAAATCATGACTTTTCCATCATGAAGCTGCAGCTGAGATTGTAATGGAATTGTAATGTACACTTTTCTGTTTTTTTTGGGGGGGGCGGCATTCTGCTATACTTTCTTAAGCCTGTAAGATGGACACCTTTCTTCCACCCCTCTCCTTCCTTGAAGGTTCTCTAGAGAAGTTTTGCTACTATTGGGTGTGAGAAAATAATGTCAATAATGCTTGGGAACTGTTGTCTTCTCCCTCCTCCCAACGCACCTGGTTTTGATTGGTGCATCTAACAGCATTCACCTTCCCCAAGTGAGGGAAGGCCCCTCACTTTGAAAATACATAACACCCCTTTTCTTTCCCTCCCCTCGTTTTAGACCAAATGGAAAGCTTGTTACATTTTGGATCCCTTCTCTAGCAGGTGTGTTTAAAAAAAAAATCAAAAAAACTCATATTGCATCTTCCACTATTGTGTCTACCTCTACCCTCCATTTGCCTTCCATATTATGGTCATTGTTCTGTGTTGATTTTGCCACCTTTTCTAGATCTTGCAATTCCAGTTCTGAAAACATTTTACTCGGGATGATAAACCTTCTCTGGTTCATTAATCATTGTTCAATTATGTCACTACTTGGGTGTTTCCTTTTTCCAAATTTCCATCATTCTTTTTTGAAAACCATGGGCTTTTGGATTTGCCTCGTAATAACATTTCATAATTTCTCAATTTTCAACAAGAGTCCAAGTTTTGCATTTACATTGTTCCAGTAGCTTTGCAGCAGCCTGTCTTGGTTCCTCAGTGGGCTCTGCTGAGCCCTGTAGCCCATTTGTCACCAGATGTCCAGGGGCTATAGGAAATGGCATGGTCGTTGTTGACCCGGGAGACAACTGATCCGGAATGGATTTCTGTTTATTTCCTCTCATCATAATTGATGGCTGGTGGACACAGTTGGTCTGGCTTCTCAGCTGAGGCCCATCTGGTATGGGAGACCCTTCAGCATAGCTCTCAACCTCACTGAAGCATGCAAGACCCTCCACCTCAACAAGGCCTGTGCCCATGAAGGGGATGATGATGATGATTGAACATAACTGTTTTTCTATTATTTTTTACTCAACACATATTGTTTATCTATAGAAATTTCAGGGTAACCCAGCTGATATGCTTGGAGTGGATTTTTACCCAGTTACATATGCTTGAGCCTTGATGACATTTCCCTACTCACAGGTGGCAGAGACGTTTATGTTTCTGTGGAAAAGAATGAGCCTCTCTTAATTGGACTGACATTCAAAGAGCAGGTGTGTAACTGATACAATTTGCCTTCAGCTACTTCCCCTTTCCTGTTCTGCACAGAGACAACAGGTTAAGTAAATTTTAATTACTTTTGGAATGGAGGGCGTCATGCACTCATAAATAGTAAGAGAGAATTAAAATCAGTGGTTCAACTGCTGCCAATACTGTGCCTTATGTTCTGTTGTGGTTGGTCAGGTGACAATGAGGTGGATGAAAGAAAAATGCACAGTGTACTACAAATTAGTAGCTTGGAGCATTCCCCCCCCCCAAAAAAAGTAATTTAAATACTAACTGGTTTAAAGAAAAATTAAGTTGTTACATTTTAGAATTTATAATGTAATCAACTACTTTCCTCAGACTTAGGGATAATAACTAATTATTTTTGGAAAAAAATAACATTTCAAGCTTTGGCTTTCAGCATAAAGCAGGGGACTTGTGGCTGAGAATATGACGACAAAAGTATTGCTAAAGAAGAGTTGTTATTGTTGTGCTACGGCACAGTTAGTCTTTGTGGCAAAATGGAAGCTGCTGTATTTTATTCTGGTAGCCCCACCGTAGGGATTGGCGAATTAACTCCTCTGTAAGTTATATTGATTCAATGTTTTTGTGATACCAACCAGCGTGACAGCAATGCTGTGAGGCAGTAATAGGCAAAGGCAAGAAGCATATTTCCTTGTCCTGGTGGGATGAATGTGTCGTGAATATGGATGCAAACAGCCCTGGCAGCTGGTGGCACGTGCCAGAAAGTGAGAGGAGGACTCCATGCTGGTCTGGGAGTTCAAATGTACTATGGAGTTCTCAGTGCCAATTTGTTGGTTGCCATGGGGACCCAGAGACATTTTTCTTCCCTTATTGTCAAACCTGAGATGCTGCTGAGTCTTCAAAGCCGCCTGTTTTCAATTCATTAGCTGTTTTCACACCATTCTTTTGGTTTTAGAAACCCACTGGTTTGGTTTTCTGAACTGCGGGGTGCAATTAATACACGCGCACACACACATACACACTCAAGCCTGTATACATTATTTGAATGTATATTATGGAAAGGACTGGGAACCTTTGTCTTCACCTCCTGGAGGCTAAGCCAGCAGGGCTAGAGATAAACGGAAAGACAGACTCAGGGCTCAGTTATACTTTTGAAAAGAATCAGGAGCTGAATAGAGTTTTTAAAAAAATTGCTAAAGTCACATGCTTTGAAGGTCGTGCGTGCTTCCTCTTGGAACAACTTTTAATCTGGTAGTAAGCCACATTGTGCATCAGTCAGAGAAAATGCAAACACTTTTAAAATAGTTGCATTTACAAGCAAATTGGCACCACAGGGCTCCAGCTTCCTATTTTTCTGGGTCCCTTGTTTTTAATAAAAGAGAGAGAGAGCAGGAGGAGAGAGTCATCCAGCTGCTCCCCCTCCTTCATTTCAATCTCAAAAACAAAGCTGGAGAAAAATGACTTACACATATACCCAGAGAGGAAACGTGCAAGGAGCCACCCTGAGATATGTGCCAGCTTGCTCAATCTCTGCTGAGCTGCTAAGGAGGTGAAACAGATGCCTTGACAGATGCTGGATGAGAACTAGTTTGGCTACTAGGTGCTGGTGGGGTGGGAGGGGGAGCAGCGACAGTACTCCATTGTCATCACTGCCGCCACCTTCCTTTCCTTCCCCTTTGTAGGTTTTGCCTCAATCAAGAACAGCAACAGTTGCCCCCATCCTTCTTCTCCTCCTTCTCCCATCTGCCTCAGCTGGAAGTCAGCCACCCCAGTCACTGTGCTTCCCTGGAGGAAGAGAAAAAGAGCAGGCAGGCAAGAAGTGATTTTTCCAGGTTCTTCGTCATGTTTTAATTTTTTTTCCCCCAAAGTAGAATAGCGCTAGAACAGTTATACACATAGAAAAGTTGTAACAGATTGGACTGCAAGGTTACCCTGCAGACCAAAACTTGTGATCCTGGCATCCAATACTTGACAAACTCCACAGACACAATTTACTGTGAAAACAGGTGAGCACAGATAAATTATATTCACAACTGAGTTAAAATAAAGAACTCCCTCTTGGCTGTCTAAAATAATTCACTTTCAGTCAAAAATATGCATGCTTAGCTGTATTTTGTATAGGTGGAAAACGTTGCATTGATTTTAAGTGTGCTAAACCCAACGCAAAACTAGGAGTATTACAGTGTATAACCAAACCCTTACACAAGCTGACTGAGAATTACATAGACTTCCAACACCTTAAAGCATTACTATAGCATACTGGAAAATAAGAAACCAGTAGGATGGCCACCTATACATTTCCAAGGGAAAGAGGCGCACATTCAGAATGAGTGACTATAATTTAAAATGAAATCCAGGGCATTTCATCATATTTGAGAATGATGTGACCTCTGTGCCTGCTGCTGTCCAGATGCTGATTGTTGGTGAGCAACTTCAGGGCCTCTGGCCTCGCTTCCCAGCCTTTATTTGTAAACCAGAATTGGCCTGGACAATTCAAAGGGAGTCTGTTTTCAAATAACAGTATCTGCCTCCAACAGTCATAAGTAAGATACGTGGCCGCTCTAGAAACCAGCTTCCAAACACTGCTCACTTTGGAAGCTCACGGGGGCAGGGGATGACTTTGTTGTTACCACTAAGTGGTCTGGTCCAGCCCACTTCTGAAGGCTAACTTCATTAGCCAAGGGAATTCTTTGTGTTGAAAATATCTGCCACAACAGGAGCATCCATACTTCCCATAGGATGAAAATCAGCTTGCTGAGCTTTATGATTAGTCACCAAGAAGAAACACAAGCTTTATGTGCAGATGTGATTGGTCAGTAACGAAGGTCCGCTGGAATCACTGCTCTGGAATACTACCTCATGATACTGACAGGCTAGCTGTAATGTATAACCTAGCCCTAAAGAATGGCTAGATCCATGGCAAAAGCAGAGGTTCAGCCAGCAGCTTTTTCTCTCATAGCTCAATCTATGCTTAGAATCGTAAAGCTCTGGTTTTAGTTGTATTTCTCCCATAAACCTTCTAGATGGCATTTGTTAAGCCAGTGGCCCCCAAACTTGGGCCTCCAGATGGACTTCAATTACCAGAAATCCAGCCCAGCAGAAGCGTACTGAAGGCTTCTGGGAGTTGTAGTCCAAAAACATCTGGAGGCCCAAGGTTGGGGACCACTGTGTTAAGCCATCATCCATGAGCTTCAACCCCCCCCCCAAACATTGCATACAACCAGTACAATAACCATTACACTGTTGGAAAAAGAAGATATCCAGTAATATATTCAAGGCATTTTAAATCCTTGAATTTATTTATGTTAAATTATTTATGTCCCAGGTTAACAGGAAACAGAGAAGCCTTCAAATAAAATTGTGCAACTTTCAGAGTTGGGCAAATTAATCCCACTCTGTATGAATGAAGCCAGAGCTCCTAGAACCTTCAGACACATCCATTGCCATGGTACATTTCTACATCCCCCTGAAGGAAGGGTCGGTCCACTCCAGTTCCATGAAGGGGACTACCCTATTGCAGAGGAGTGGGACTGCACTATAACTCTGCCCCCTGAAATACACCACCAGAGTTCCTCATAAATTGAGGGCAAACCTGTTGCATGTTAGTCTTCCATCTAGAGACTGAAGGTGGCATTGCAATCATCCAGCTAGATAGTACTACAAATGACTGGATGCTATTGCATTAAAGAACATCCAGTTGCACATCCATTGGGTCCCCTTAATATGAATTTCAGCTAGATATTTTAATAGACTAATAATATAGTTTAATACGTCTATAATAATTACAGAGATGAGTGCTAGTCCTTCATTTAGAGCTATAACTCCAAGACCATGAAACCTAGACAGGACTAGCACTCATCTCTTTAATTATTATAGACGTATTAAACTATATTATTAGTCTATTAAAATGGGTATGTTTTAAAAGACAAGAAGGAAAACTGGATGAACTATGAAGTTTCTTTTTGTATCCTCTTCAGGCAGATCGATCCTATTTACAAGTGACATGACATGGAAATACACATTTCCACTGAAATGCAAGCGTTATGGCTCAATATCATCATGCTCTCATCTGCAAGATCTTCCTTCCTTTGATTATGGTGGAAGTATGCATAATCGAGTCATTATCTCTTCCCACCCTGTAGTGACAGGTAGTAAAACAATCCCAAACAATATGAGATCAATCATAATTTTCTTCATAGAACATGTACTGTAGAATTAGTACCCAGGCAAATGTCAGATACAATGGTTTATCAGGCCCCTGTTTAGCTACAGTTGGTTTGGTTGTTCACACTTTGCATATTTCATGCACAGAAGCCATGTTGAAGTCAGAAAGTGTAATATTTTTGTTATTCTGTTTGATTGTTATTTATTAAATACAACATTAATCAACGTATTAACATTAAGCAACTGTAATGTTCTAAGTACTGTACAGATTTGAAAGATAACACAAACCTTGACATAAAGATCACAGTCGAGTAGACATGATGCAAAAGGGGAAGGAATGGGGAGGGCAAAGGAAAGCAAACACTGGAGCAGCTGCAAGTTCATTGATTAATGAATGAATACACATTGGGTTTCATGTTGCTAACAGGGACGTGGTGGCGCTGCGGGCTAAACCACAGAAGCCTGTGCTGCAGGGTCAGAAGACCAAGCAGTCGTAAGATCGAATCCACGCGACGGAGTGAGCTCCCGTCGCTTGTCCCAGCTCCCACCAACCTAGCGGTTCGAAAGCATGCAAATGCAAGTAGATAAATAGGGACCACCTTGGTGGGAAGGTAACAGCGTTCCGTGTCTAAGTCGCACTGGCCATGTGACCACGGAAGATTGTCTTCAGACAAAACTCTGGCTCAATGGCTTGGAAACAGGGATGAGCACCACCCCCTAGAGTCGAACACGACTGGACAAAAATTGTCAAGGGAAACCTTTACCTTTACCTTTTACCTTCATGTTGCTAATTACTGTTCCTAGCAGGAAGAGGCCTTCTCACTGGTCCACAGTTCCCTGGTGGATGGCAAAGGGGAGAGTCAATCTCCCATCACCTCTGCAGCCCATGAGTACCTAGAAGTATGGTGCTCTTGGTGGCAGGGAAGGGGCATAGTACAAAATGAAGAAGTGGTATTCTGAAAGTCCATCAGGATTACAAACCTATCAACACAGTACTCTTAGGTTCAGTCAGGAAGGAAATAAAGAGAAGCAATACTCACTGGCTCTTGACATCTTAGGTTGGGGGGGGGGCTCTGCAAAAGCCCTCAGATTGCACCTCCCAGCACTGCTCACTATTAGCTATGCTGCCTAGGTCAGATGGATATTGCAGTTAGAGAACCTCTGGAGGGGAGCACTTTGCCCACTCTGAAATAGGGCAATCTTCCCCCACCAGATGCTTTTCAGTTCCCATAAACCCCAGCAAAGTAGGCCAATAGCGGGAGATCATGGGATTAGACATGCAAAACAACCAGAAGGTCCCAGAGTGGGGAAGGTTTAGGGCCATATTCTTTTCAGGAGACCGTTCCAATGAGATATTGGCTGCAGAAAGCTATTTAAAACATTCAACCACTTCAGGCATACTCCTTGTCCTCTACTGCTGGAGGCTGTCCAAGTCCTTTCATCTCAGTGTCTTTGTTAGATCTGTGTTCCTTTTTGTCTCTTTGTGAATAGACCCAACAGCTGAGTCCTGTAGTGATCCTACAAAGCACAAGGAGAAGCAGGTGAGCATGCCATGTGCTGCCTGATTGCTAATGTAGACTTGACGATGGCATTTCACATCCCCATACTTCTTTGCTGGAGTCAGAGAGGTGGGGAGGAACTGGAGAGCAAGCTTAATGCAATATGTATGGCTTTGTTCTCTTACCGCTTTAGCAGAGAGCCAAACAGACGAGTAGCAAACATATCCTTTGCTGAGAAACCAAGTGTTCCTTCTGCTGATTTCCCCCACGGGGCCCTATTTTTATGGCATGGACGATGACGTCAGTACTGTCCAAAGAAAAGAAAGAGAATGAAGAATGAACGTGCTGCTGAGAAATAAATAGCAGCAGGAAAGAAAGGGTGGTTTCTACACTGGGGGTCCTTTCACACTGTACTGCATTCTCACAATGTTCTGGAAGTGGAATTAAATTATGGTTCTGTATGACATGTATTACGGTGCTATATTATCCAGCAATACACTTTGTATGGCCAAGTCTTTCTACAGTACACTAGTTCTTCACCAGCAGCCCTGTGTCTATCCTTTTTCGTTAGGTGGGAAAGTGACATTTCAAAGCAGGGCACGTCTGGTTAGAGGTGTGGAGTTCTAGCTGGTGTACCCCCCTACCCCCCCAACGTTCACTGGTGGAGGCGATTTGGGAGCCAGGCCAAGGGGAGTCAAAGGCAGGGTCTTCCTCCATCACTCATCCTCAATGGAGAGAGACTGTTAAATTATATCATGGGCTATGTAGTATTAAAATTTACAGAAAACTGAGTATGAACCAATACTTGATTTTATACTTTTCTTGTTTTTTGTTGTTTATCCTCCTATCTTGATTATATTTTTATTGTAGATTTTAATTCTTGTTTTAAAATCTGTTTTGTGTATAATATATATTGTGAGCCGCCCTGAACAGACTCCTGTCTAGAAGAGCGGGATATAAATCCAAGAATCAATAAAAATTAAAAATAAATGAACACAAAGAATTAAATTCCATAAGCAAAAAGAGTGTGTGGGAGCTGGGGTCCAAAAACAATATTTCAACAAGAAAGGCATTTATGCTGATCTCAGTACCATTCTCCCTAAATGCCTGACTATGTTTGCACTATATTGTGAGTTTATGCCATGTCTATACCCGCCTTCTTGCATTGGTGACGTTGTTATTAGAGGACTGGAACTGTATTTTTTAGAAAACAAGCTCAATGCTACTTTTAAACCTTTTTTGGTTATAGCACGAAACATTTTGTTTGCTTCAACTTTTGCTATCCCCTTGCTTGTTGAAGAGAGAAAAAAACACACACTCAGAGAAAGAAATCCCAACCTCACCTCCTCCCTTGGAAAATAATAAAGGATCACTCTTTGTGTTTCTTAGTTAAAAGCAAAATTTCTTTTTTCACTTACAGTACCTCTTTGTGTTCTTTCCGTTTATATAGCATGGAGCTACATCTCCACAAGTCTACCTTTGGAGAGCAGCAAATGGAGGTGAGAGGAACGGCTGCTAGCAGAGGAAGGAAGGAAGGAAGGAAGGAAGGAAGGAAGGAAGGAAGGAAGGAAGGAAGGAAGGAAGGAAGGAGCAGGGCTCTAAGGAATGGGGAAAAACCCTCTGTCAAGTTAGTGGCAGGTATAGGGCTCACTCCCCACAGACACCCAGTGTTAAGGGCAAAGTATGCAAGGTTGCATTTTTCCAGTGGATCAAACTAGATATGCTTTTGTTCTCATCCAAAAGAACTCCAAGTCCCTCATTCCTACTCAAACTCATTCGCTCTGTAACCACTGTTGTTAAACGGGGGGGGGGGGGACTGCACATGGAATTTATCTGTGCATTCAATGTCATGTCTGCTTGAGCACTAACAAGAAAAGGTTGTGAAGGAGTGATATGTCTAGTAATTCTTCTGGTTCCCACACAGCCAAAATGGACTCCGGTGAAAAAGAAGATTCTCTGTGCACATTGGCCCTTTGCCTTTCCAGAAACAATGTTCTTTTAAAAGGAGATTTACCCTTAATAGCTTCACCCTTTTCTGCACTGTCTTTCAACTTGGAGACAAACACACACAGCTAGTCATCCAGCCCACCTTGTCACCCATATTGGCTTTGTTCACTGGATGAGATGCTCTGGTTTGTTAAGTGTTTTGCAGGAAAGTTTTGAAATGGAGAGGGAGAGGGAGGCAGAGAGAGGAACACAGTGGTACCAAGCAGTAGGGGAGAAAGACTGTGAGCTTCTTCAGAATGTTGTCTATATTCTAGTTCCATTATGTGTTGGCAAAGGATACTGACAATTACACGCAGGATGACTGACATCTTTTGGCATGACAAAATGGTTGATTATATGGTGCGGAAGGTTATATAAGCATGTGTAAGGCTTGCAAATGAATGCTATTGTTTAGCAGCTAATGTATGCAGGTGAGCTGTACTCAAAGAGATTCTGGTATTATATGTGAGGAATAGATGTACAGTATCTTGGAAACAGGTCTGAATAATTCACTCATTTGTACAATGAACCCCACAGATTACCAAAAATAGGGAATTCACTTTGGGGTTATGAGCTCAAAAGCTCTTTGGAGAATTGGCATTTAGAGTATTTTTGTTTTAAAGATTGATAAGCCACATTTTAGAGTAAATGCTACAACAGTGGCAAACAACAAATCTGAAATGACAAAACAGCAAAATAATGAATAAAAACAATAATAACAGCATAATAATCATAACATGAAACTAAACAATTGAAACTAAATGGCACCGTATAGACAATACAGAACAGAACAAGCTTTATTGTTTAAAACCATAGGTCACCACAGTATCAACAGCAACACAAAACTGCACTGACCCCATATATCTATACATAAATTCAAAATGACATAACCTCCCTTCTTTCTTAAGACTTTTGATACTTGACATGTATTTTCTTTGCTGCCAAAGCAAATTTTGCTACTTGATAGGTAGTATTTGCATCCCTACCCACAAGCAGGGTGCAAAGTTGAGCCAAGGGGGGGGGGGGTCTATCACATAGGAGTCTAAGAATGCTAGCAAGAAGTTGGCTTCTAGGGTATTCATATAAAGGACAACTTAATAAATAATGGAAAGTATCTTCGATATCTCCTGATCCACAGATACAGAGTCTTTGATGAAATGGGAGATTATCATATCTCCCCTCCAAAATGGCTGATGGCATACATTGAAAACTCAAAGCGGTGAATGCTTTTCTTAAAGGGGCCAAGGTTAGATAAACAAAATAATTCTCCAAACCAAATGATGTTTCACACAGAGGGAACCCACGAGAATAGGGCATTTGTGAGATGGCACACAAATCCAGCCACTTAGAGTGAAGACTGATTTTTTTTTCTTTAACCAGATGCTTGGCTCTATTAGATGGAAAAGTGGGCAAGGACTCTGTGTCGATCCATAGCTCTGTAAAATGGGTTTACCCTGGACTTTCAAGAAGGACTATGGAGTTGTTCTTTGTAGCACTTATTTGGGAGGCAAGAGTCACTCATACAGACCAATTTCAACCAATATATGCCCAGTGCAATGTGGGAATATGTTTCAACTGGGGTTAATCCTAATTCAACCCTTAAATATGCAGCAGGTGTGCCACAGGGGACTGTTAGGAGAGATTGCATGAAAGAGGTTTGAACTAATTCTTAAGTGAGGGTCTTTATATCTCTGCCCCTTATGTTATTTGGTGTACTAGTTTCTTGGCAAATACCTCAACCACAGGGGCAACTAAATTCCCCCCGTGAGTTATGGTAAAAGACTGAGTGGAATGGGATGCTTTCAGATTGGTTGCTTTCAGATGGTGCTTCCATGAAATTTGGGTATTAAAGCAAAGGCCAAGATATGTAAAATTGCATAACTACTCAATGGCTTTGTCTTCAAGCTTCCATGTGTGGGTTTTAATCTTATTTCCAAAGACTACTACTTTGGTTTTGTTATGATTGATGACTAGATGTTCTCTTACACAGAATTTGCTCAGTTTGGCCAAAATTCTTTGCATGCCAACTAATGTAGTGGAAACCATTGCAATATCATCTACATATAAAAGGACTGAAATCTTGGCATCCCTTATTGAAGGGGAAAAGAATTCAAGACCACTCAATTCCTGCACAATGTTATTGATATAGAAATTGAAAAGAAAGGGGGCCAACAGGCATCCCTGCCAAACTCCTCTATCTGTCAGTATTGTCTCTGAAGGCAGCCTAAGTTTAGTATTTGAGTGAAGCACCCCAATTAAATATAACAGCCTTCTGGTATAGACGATTAAAACCGAACAACATCCAAATGAAGTCCTAACTCAGATAAAAAGGTTAGCTTTTAATGGAGAGGGGAAATACTACTCTCTCTTTAAAAAAAAAAAAGACAGGGACAACAGTAATTTAAAAAACAACCCTTCTCTAATCTTCAAGGCCCATTTGAAGGACCTGGTGAACATTAGCTGAAAGACAGTTCCAGAGGACACTACCAAGAAGGCCCTATCTCTCATGCCCACTGGCCTTATTTCATTGATGGTAGGCACATAAACAGGATATCTGACACAGATCCCAGTGTGTGAGCAAGGTGCTTGAGAACGGTATAGCTATGAGAAGTCTTAAACAAAACTCAAGCAATTAAACTTCCTTGGCAAAATGTTAAAACTTCACAGAGATTTCTGGCTGACTCTTCCTTTTAATGCCTTCTAGGATCCCATTAAAGAAATTTGTTTTCCTGCTTTCCTATTAGAACTGGAGGCCATATCTCCTGGAAGCATCTAGCTGGCATAACTATCAACCATGCGGCTGGCAGATTCTGGAAATTACAATTCAAGAAAATAATATTTGTGAACTCTTTGTTAGAGGAAGAGGACCAAAACGGTCCCTTTCTGCCCCATCTGAAATGTTTATTGTTAATGTGTGATCAGAGAAGTGCGGATGACTGCTTGAATGGGCAACTGAATCCCTGACTGAATAAATCACAGGTATGACCTCAACCATTTCTGAATTGTGTGAGTCAGACAGCTATACACAATTAATTTCAGCTTTGTTGTGTAGCTTTAAAATATTTTTAAAATATTTTTTTATATAAATACCACACCACAATCTCCCTCTTTTTTCTGGCTGCATAAACCAAGTACTCTAGGCTGAAGATCAGATGCAGAACATGGTGTAAGACAATTAGCAGTAGAAAGACGTAGAATTTACTTCCGCCTACTTTACAGGGCAATATTTGTTGATTTATACACAAGAATACTTCAAAACTGGCACATGTCTACACAATTATTATTTTGTGTAGAACACCTGCATTCAGGTGCAAAGGGAAGTGAGAAAGTTGTTTTAAGTGAGACATTGAAGCCATTCTTCTCCTTTTCCTTGTGTTTATAATACAGTAAAATTGAACATGAAGACAATGATGTTCATATGTCAGGCGCAAAGGATGTTATGGAGGGGAGCCTCATTATTTTTGTTTCCTCAGTAAGTCCTTTGATTCCTACAACCATTTATTGATGTTTGTTGACAGGAAGTGTGTGCTTTTTATTTAGGAAGAAAAATATGGCAGGTAACATTTTAAATTTAGATAAACCAGTTGTAATCATTATAGGTAAAAGCAAAATAGAATTTTATTTATTTTTTAAAAAGACAAAAGTGTGGTGCCATCTTCATGATTATCTTTTATACAGTATTTTTAATGTAATTCTAAAAAGTATAACAGTTAGTCTTTGTTCCACCACATTTTTGTCTTTTTTTAACTTTTCATTTCTATTTTACTTTTACCTATAATAACTGCACAAGGGATGTGGTGGCACTGCAGTTTAAACCGCAGAAGCCTCTGTGCTGCAACACCAGAAGACCTGTAGTCATAAGTTCGAATCTGCGCAACGGAGTGAGCTCCCATTGCTTGTCCCAGCTCCTGCCAACCTAGCAGTTTGAAAGCATGTAAAAATGTGAGTAGATAAATAGGTACCACCACGGTGGGACGGTAACGGCGTTCTGTGCCTAGTCATGCTGACCACGGGACCACAGAAACTGTCTACAGACCAACACTAGCTCTATGGCTTGGAAATGGGGGTGACCACCACACCCTAGAGTCGGACACGACTAGACTAAATGTCAAGGGGAACCTTTACCTTACCTATAATAACTGCACAGACTAACATGGCTACCCCTTCTACAATTACAATCTTAATCAGTTATGTACAGTGAGCATAAGCATGTTAGTCTTTCCTCTCTGACTCATAAATATTTGCTGTATAATTTGTGTTTGCCACCCAGAATGGACCTTTCATATTTTAATGAAAGAAAAAAAGAGGCTCTTTTTTCATGCTCTGGTTTCTTCACTGGTTCCTGAGAGCATCTAAAGCACAAATGATCCATATATTAATGAAAGAGAGGTACACAGAAGTGTTCTGTTTGTGCTACAGCATAAGAGGTTTGGGCCGTAAGGTGTATCTACACTACAGAGTTCTCTCTGTTTGACAGCCCTCTTAACTGTCCTGGCAGCATCCTAAGCAATCCTATGGCTGCAATTTGGTAACAGAGTTCTCTGCTACAACTCAGACTTCACTAGAGCTCTCTAACAAAGAATTTCATCTGCCTATGAATCTCAAGATTTTTTTGGAATGAAGCTAAAATGCTTAAATTAGCATCACATCTGTCTTTATTTACAGATAACACATCACTGAGGCAAGGCTATGCTGCACAGATAATGAACTGCCATCCTTCTGCTGGAGCAATCTGTAAAATGTGAAACACATTCAGGAGGAATGTTAGTATCTTCAGGAGTCAGGGATCTTAAAGCCATGCAATGATAACAAATAATGATAATAATCTTAGAAGTACAGCTCTAGAAGGGACCCTATAGATCATCAAGACCAGCTCCTGTCAAGGAGTCATTGTGGGGAATCAAACTCCCAACCTCTGGTTCCGCAGCCAGATTCCGAAACCACTGAGCTATCCAAACAGCTCTGGGAAAAATATAAAACTTGACTATTTTTTTTAAAATAAAAAGTTGTATTTAAAAAATACACAATTTCCAGAATACTATGCCCTGGGAGTTATGGCTTTTTCTGGAAGCTGTGGTGCCCAAAAGTAACTTCTTCCACATCGAGAAAAATATGCAAGTATATCTATTATCTCCTTGCAGGGGTGAAAAAAAAAAGCTTGAGGGGGTCCATTTCGTCTGGAAAATGGTGCAAGGGAAAAGGTTTAGGAAACCACTGTCCTCATCCCAGTGTCAGTCTTCTGTTTCAGATTGTAGCCAAATAGCTGTATGTGTAAAATAAATCTGCAAATCTACACTAAAACAGAGTAAAGGAACTACATTCAATATCTCCTTCTACCTTAAGTTTCTGAAGCCTGATTGATATAAACAGCAAGTAAGTCCTTCCTGAAATGTATCATTCCATACTTTTTTTGCTGGGGTACGAGGGGGTGCTGACAAGTATTGAGCCTTACCCAGATGAAATTTAGCCAGGAAGCTATACATTACAGGGTGTATTGGCCAATTTGTCTGTATCCAATGGTGCAAAAATCAACTACCTATGATTTTAACTTATCTTTCATGTTCAAGTCCAAAGTGAACATGGCAGCACCTCCAGAAAAGTTCAATGTGGAAGAGAATGGGACCATAATCAAATTCCTGTTTCTCCAAGGGAAAGGTGCATGATGACATGTTATGGGTGACAGTGGCCCTTCATATGTAACAGTCAAACATTATTATTATTATTATTATTATTATTATTATTATTATTATTATTATTATTATTATTATTATTATTATTATTATTATTATTATTATTATTATTATTATTATTATTATTTATTTTTTATTTTTTATTTTTTATTTTTTATTTTTATTTATTTATTTATTTATTTATTTATTTATTTATTTATTTAATTAATTTATATGCCGCCCACACTACCCAAAGGTCTCTGGGTTGGGTTGTCAATTTTAAAACTGGCCATTTCGGGGTTGAAAGTGAGAAACCCAGTGGAAGGCCTGTTTCTGTCATTATGCCTGCAAATGTGAAAGCCATCCATGACATGATCATGGAGGACCGCCGAATATCATCCAAAAGTATTGCTATATATCTGAGAATATCACGTGAGAGAGTTGGTGCCATTATCCACAATGACTTGGAAATGAGAAAGCTGGCAGCAAAGTGGATCCTAAATATTGGACAACTGAACAAAAGAGGAAATGTGTGGAGTCATTGGTGGCTGTTTTGGAACATTTTGCAAGAAATGAGTCAGATTTCCTGGGCAAACTGGTAACTGGTGATGAGACATGGATCTACTGTTATGATCCTAAGACAAAGGAACAGTCTAAGGAATGGAGGCACAGTGGTTCCCCCAGGACAAAGAAGTTCCGAGTGCAAAGGTTGTTGCAGAAGCAAATGGCAACAGTTTTTTGGGATAAGAAGGGAGTTCTGCTGGTGGACTACCTCCAACAGGGTTCAACAATCAATGCAAATATGACTGTGATTTATTGATAAAGTTGAGGCAAAGCATCAAGGAAAAATGTTGAGGAATGCTCTCCAAAGGTGTCATCCTGTTGCATGACAACGCCTTGTCACACACTGCAGGTGAAACAATGGCAAAACTGATGTCCTTAGGCTTTCAAGTGATGCCCCATCCACCCTATTCTCCCGACCTGGCTCCTTCTGACTATTATCTGTTCCCCAAACTCAAAAAACACCTAAAGGGACAACGATTTGGGAGTGTTCTGGAGGCAACTAATGCTGCAAATGAGTGGTTACACCCGCAGTTGGAAGAATTTTATTTGCAGGGACTTAAGAAGCTGCAGGATAGATGTTGCAAATGCATTGACTTCCCGGGGGAAGATGTAGAATAGTGTGGCAGTTACAGCTTCTTAGCTCAATTTTTTCTGGGTAAGGCTCAATACTTGTCAGCATATCATATCATTAGGTACTTCACAATGGAAGGGAATCATACCCAGTTTCAAAAATGGACTTACCAAGGACAGGACTAAGATATCACTTCCTCCTCCCATCTAACCAACTCATTGTCTAGTTGTCAATAGGGGTCATCAGCAAGAAACATTGCAGGGAGAGTAATAGAGGCGCTTAGATCAGTTGTGAACTGCCAAGCAAGAGTACCTAGTGCTCAATGTGGTTGGTAGGGTGGAAGGCATAGCAGCCAATGCTGGACAGAGCTAGGAATGATTATCTGCTGTTGTTTCTCTCACAGAATGTGATGGGACTGGGAATTAATTAAGACAGGGAGGTAGGAGTGGGTGGCTAGTGCTTGCCAGAGTTGGCATGGTGCCTCATTTTTCACTAAAGGATGGGCTGCCACTGGTGCCAAAGTTTAAGCCAGAATTCAGTAGCAGAAGACAGGCTGGAACATGAGTGTGATGATTCTCGGCCTACTTATCTCTATTGTGAAGTTAATGTTGCTGTGGAAACCATAAAAGATAAATTTGTTCAAGTTCTTGTGCATGCAATTTCTGAAGTCAACCCATTCAGATCTCATGGTTTCCACAGCAACGATAACATCAACACTTTGCATCCTCTGATAACTTACTGTTCTGCACTAAGGCAGAAGCAAAGTGCTATAAACCAGTTTTTGCATAACCTTTTCTTTATCATGGACCCCCCCCTTTAAATCTCTTGTTGCCATGGACCACCAAAACCTAACTCAAAATATAAATCCCTAAAGTGCATCAAAAATTTTAAGTTTGTTTATTTAAACATTAAATGTTTAGTATTGAGATGTCTTTGCAATGTTGATGGTTTTACGGTCTCATTGGACAATATCTCGTAACACAACACACACTGTGGTAGTTGCTTGTCTTACACTTGAGGCCAATGGACTTCAAGTGTTATTCCTTGCTATAATGGCAACACTTTTTGAGATGATTGGAATAAGCTTCATTTTGCTTTCAACAGGATGCATCCTCATCAACAGCATCAGTTCTTTTACGTTGCAAATTCAGCCAGCAATTCATTCTGAGGCTCAGCCAAAATCTATTGTTACAAAACTCACTATGATAATATTGAAAGGTCACTTTACCCAACAATAGCAGAAACTGAAGAAGAAATATGATCACGGTCTATCCAGACACTCACACTGACACTGACTGACTCTGACTCTCTCTTTCCACAGCTTCTCACAGTCTGCTCAGTAGCAAGAAATGTCACATGCTTTTTCTCAGCCACTCAGTGTCATTTACTTGCATTTTCTCACTGTGTGCAGAAATATCAAATAGATATTTGCTATTACAGTTGTTTTCATAACTGATTTTTACTTTTATTTGTTTTTAATAGAAGTGTTAGGTTAGAAAAGTCAAGATTTACACAAACAAGGAAGGGAAATTAAGACTTTGTTTGGCATTTCCTTTTCCTGCTTGCTTGCTTGCTTGCTTGCTTGCTTGCTTGCTTGCTTGCTTGCTTGCTTGCTTGCTTGCTTGCTTTCATTCATTCATTCATTCATTCATTCATTCATTCATTCATTCATTCTTTCTTTCTTTCTTTCTTTCTTTCTTTCTTTCTTTCTATTTTAACTGCAAAAGATCATAACATTTTTTCAAGCCCTTGCGGGACCCCTGTGAGGACATTGCGGCCCCCTGAGGTTGTGTGGACCACAGGTTAAGAACCTAGGCTATAGACCAGTGGTGCCGAACTGTGGCCCTCCAGATGTTCTTGGCCTTCAACTCCCAGAAATCCTGGCCAGCAGAGGTGGTGGTGAAGGCTTCTGGGAGTTGAAGTCCAAGAACATCTGGAGGGCAACAGTTCGACACCACTGCTATAGACAGTAATCTGGAAACAAGGTATCAATGCCACCAAGCTTTAATATTTTAAGGAGAGAAAAGAAAACTAGAAACAGGAGGGATGAAAGAACCTCAACAAGCCAAGAAGCTATGGTCATCTCTTCTACTTTTAGGGTTGCCAGTTCAGCTGTATCTCATGCCTTGAGAGTTCGTGACCCAACTTTGAGAGTGGAAGTGGAGCCTTGGGATATCACAAAGGTGAGGAAGGCAAGACTAAGATCAAGGAGTTTCCCCCCAGGCTTTGCACAACGGCTGCCAGGCCTAAGACTCATCATGAGCCCTTCGTGGTGGTGTTCTATTCCCTGGCTTGCTCTGAATGGCACAATGGCCCCAACGTCAGTGTGGCAAAAAACCCTGATTGACGGGACAAAACTGAGGAGAGAGCTGGTGGGTGTAGGCATTCAGGCTCATCATTCCACTTGGAATAACACACAAATACCTTCATACTCAGCCAGTGAGACCTGGGACCAGTAGAAAATGGGTGAAGATGGGTGCCCAGGACTTATAGCAACCTCACACTCCTAAAAGTAGACTTCCTCCACCACTTGTTCACTCTGTGATTTGTGTCACTTCCTGGAGACCCCCCCAAAACATAGTCATTCCTTAAGACTTCAGATGCTATACTGGCAACCCCATGCTTTTTTGTGTGTGAAGGAGTTGTAGGCGAATTACTCTGGTAATTCACACCTGCATTTTACTACTATGTCCAAAATCACTTAATAATATTCCTGTCTTTTAACAATACTCCTCTCCGTGTGAGCAACTTCAGAATCTGAAAAAGAAAATACCAAATATCCTATTTTGCTTTATAATTTAGAATTCCACGCAAAGTTCTTAACCTTGTGAGATGTTGCTTTTCATCCAAATAAACTGGCTAATAGGATTCTACTATTAACAGATTTCAGAAGTGTAACCCCCCAAAAATAACTTTTCCAAAATCTTATTATTGCTTAATTGTGTACTAAGATCCCTAGTCATCATAAAAATAAAGAACAAAACAAGATCTTCATGTATATTTCCTAGCTGCATGTCAAGAGCTGTGATATTTCCCCCCACTGCCCATGAAGATGGGAATTTGGTGATGTGATCCAGTGTAGAGTGTTCAAAATGCTATATGTTCTTTGTGTCTTCCGTGGTAATTAATGGTGTCCTGTATTTCTATTTCTGTTTATTTTATTTATATCCCGCCTATCTGGTCAGTTATTTATATCCCGCCTATCTGTATTGTAACACTTAAGCAATAATTGATGACATTGAAGATGTATAGTTTTCTTTATTCTTTCATATGGATATAAATGTACACTGAGGCTGATAATAGAACTGAAACAGACCTTTATTTTCAAAATGGACCATCATAATATTGGAACTGCACAGCTGGAAAGGACTCCGTAGATCACTGAATCCAGCTCCTGTCAAGGAAGCACACTGGGGAATCAAAGTGCATGTGCACACCTATCAGCTGACAGGCAGATTCATGCGCACAGGCAGTAGGCCTGGCTACTTGAACTGCATGTGCCTGCTATTCAGCTAACAAGTGGGCACATGCACACAGGCAGTAGGCCTGGCTTTCATGCAAGGAGCCAGGCCTGCTGCCTCTGAGGAGTGCAACAGCACTCTAGGGTTTTGGTCAGGGGGTCCATCATGCCTTTTCCCATCATACTCTACTTGTTCCTTTTAACTGCAGATGCCAGAGATTGAATGTGGATGTTAGCATGCAAAATACTTGCTTTATCATTGAACAATGGTCCTTCTCTCCTCACACCTACTCCAGTTTGGTTCCAGTGATACCATAGGACAAAAGAACAGTATGATAAAAGCCTCTCTCTAGTTATCCAGGAAGTAGACTATAATAGAATATTTCCAGACAAAAGTAAATATATGAATTTAAGCAGGGGAAACAACTGAAGAAGAGGTTTAAGCACTGCAGCTTAAACCTCAAAGCCTCTGGGCTGCAAGGTCGAAAGATCAGCAGTTTGAATCCACGTGACAGAGTGAGATCCCGTCACTTGTCCCAGCTCCTGCCAATCTAGCAGTTTGAAAGCAAACACCTAAATGCGAGTGGATAAATAGGTACCACCACGGTGGGAAGGTAACAGCGTTCCGTGTCTACTCGCGCTGGCCATGTGACCATGGAATCTGTCTACGGACAGATGCTGGCTCTATGGCTTGGAAACGGGGATGAGCACTGCCCCCTAGAGTTGGACATGACTGGACATTTGTCAAGGGGAACCTTTATCTTTACCAACAAGTTGTGAGTTTGTTTTTTGAGTAAGGAAGGAAAGCAATCTTCAAATAATCTGCCTCCCCAAAGGTGATCAATGGTTTGGAGTAGAGTGGATATACATGAAACACATTCCAGATAATACTATGGTAGGTGGGATCTGAGTGTGGAGACTTCAACTGCACTCCTCTTGAAGAGCATGCTTGATGTATGGGAATTCTCCTGGATCTAGTATTTCTTTTAGGTTATCAGCAATATGTTCATATGTGCTTGTTGCTAGAAGTTGAAATCATTGTTAGCTTTTCTGCCTTTCCCATTTCCCTTGAAGAGATTACCTTTAATAACAACATCATGACTGGCTATTGCTGCCACTATCTCTATTATGAGCCCAAATTAAACTCACACCTGCAATGAAAGAGGTCAGGAAGATTAATCTCAGAAATCTCCGTGTTCTGAAATCCTTTCTGCAGTTTACAACAATGGTGGCAATGCAATAGTTCTTATAGAATTGGAATCATGGTATCATGGAGGTCATAAGGATATGAAGGGATATCCAGTCCAACCTTCTTATGAAGTAGGAAATCTGCAGTGAAAGCTTTCCTGACAGGTGTTCATCCAACCTCTGTTTAAAAACCTACAGTGAAAGAGAGGACAAGGCAGGGCAGCTGTTGATGCCAGATGTTCATGGAGGTACTGGATCCAGTCCAGATTGTAGTCTGAAATTTACAGGAGCTGTCCAAAGTGCTGAATTTATTTGAGGGAACTAAGTTCAGTACTAGCTTCTAATCTAAAACTTAAAACTAAAATCTGGAGTGGATTAACTCTCTCCTCTAAGAGACCTGAAGACATGAGCCACAGCTGGATCAGGCCTATCCATACTTACTTGGGGGCAAGCAAGACATAAGATGACATCCTATTGTTTAATATGCCATGCTAGAATAGGCCCACTGACTCAGTGGGACTTACCGAGGTGTTGACTCATCAAAGCGCCACCAATTCAATAGGCCTAGTGCAATTTACTATGCTAACCAAGAGGATATGAAGCACTGAGACTCAGCTATGCTCCATGGGCTAATGCTGTGGCTCTGACTAGAGTAAACCCATTGAATCCCTGGGACTCATGTTAAGTGTTGATGTCCCAGTTGTTTAATGGAGCTACTTTAATTTAGGATCAGCAATTGGATTTACCCATCTGTGTTTAACATGGCACATAGTTTAATCCTAAAATGATTATACATTGGACTGAAACAAACAACAAAAGAAGAATGAAGTACTTAGGATTTTTAATGATGAAGTTCTGTGTGGGAAGAAGAGATGTGACAGTGGTTTTCAACATTGTGCACAATATGGAGAAAGTGGAGATTTTCCTCCCTCCATCCCATAGTACTAGAATTTAGGACTATGTAATTATGTTGATGAAGAGTAGGTGCAGAAGAGATGCAAAGACAATACTTTTTCACGCAACATGTAATTCATTTGAAGAATTGGCTGCTGCAAGAGGAGTGGGCAGCTACCTGCTTAGAAAGCTTAAAAGGAAGATAAGACAAATTCATACACCTTGTAGAGGAGGGCATGTGTCAAAAATTCCCAGCATCACTTTGTTGTACTAGCTGGACAATTCTATGAGCGATAGCCAAAAAAAAAAAAAAAACTAATTTTACCAGGCTCTGCAAATTCCTGGGAGGACAGGACAGAAGGACACCTCTACTTGTTAGTAGAGTGACCACACATCATCTTTTAGGAAAGGCAGTCTTCCATTTGAAGGTGTCCTCCATTTGAATGGAAGCCCAGTCCATTTTAAAGGGAAAGAACTATAAGGAAGGTGATCAGGGACCCTGAACACATGGATAGCAAAATCAGCAGGAAAACAGGTCACATGGTCAGCCTTCTCAGCCTGAATGAGATGCATTCTAATTCTACTTAAATTATTATTCCTTTGAAATTCTAATGTTGCATCTGTGCATTTAAATCACCACAGGCTATTTTATGCAAATTGGCATCCTTGTTTTGGAGATGGATGTCCTCCATTTTGGTGATGTGTACATGGCCGCCCTATTGATTAGACACTGGCAGAAAAAGAATGCTCTGTTAGAGGGACCCAGCAAATCTATTGTAGCCTTAAAATAAGGCATAGTGTGCACAGAAGCCATCCCTCACAGACACCAACCTTAGCCATGGCTGAGGTTTGGACCAAGATTCAAGAAATCAACCTCCCAGTTCCTACACAGGATGGCCTTGGGCAATTATTCTCTTGCTCAGTCTGAAGTTCCCTCATAGGGTTTTCAGGAGTATCATGCTGGGAGGAGAAGCCCTTGAGATGTGCCACATTAAGCTTTTTGGAGAGAAGTCAGGATAGAAAACAAACTGGTACATAATAATTACTGAAATAAAAAGGACCACAGTAGAAAATAACAGCATATGTCAAACATGGTTACTCAGGTAACAAGGAGAACCTGAAACAAGAAGTTATAGACACTGAGCCTTGACGTCTTTCAGGGCATTCTCTTCACGAGCTACTGGCCATTAACTTCTCTCTCTTTTCCCCCACAAAAGTATCCAGTATCTCCTGGTGAATCAGCATGTTCCGTTCCCATTGAACTATTTAGGGTGTTACCCCCTGCTGAATTTGGCCCTACCCCTTATCTTTTCCCCCTGCTTCAACCTCTGGGTTTTCCCTCAGACATTTTGATATGACCGCTTGTGTGTGGATTCTGTTGTTTTGATTTCATAAGTATACACCTTCAACTCCTGATCTTTGAACCCGGGAGTAAAGATAGAAGGAATGTAACATTCAGAAGTCCTCTTAATCCTTTGGCTGCATTTTCTACCACCAGACCAGTCAACTTGAGCGAGCTGCTTGTGCACGCTCTGTAGTCGTCTCTGAAGAGCTCTCCTTACTAGTTACCAATATGCACTCCTTTTCATTTGACAGCTTTTGGAGGGTATGGGAATGGATGCAACCTTTTATAATTTTAGATCCATGACTTCTGAGGTGTGGGGGGGGGGAGCAGAATCCATCTTGTTCCTTCTGTATGAGGATAGTTATAATAACTGACTCCTTAACCCTTTGTTCCTTTGAGAATAAGGCCAGTTTCCTGTTTATCTGAGGACAGCAGCTGCTCAAGCAATTGACAGAGCTTCTGTTTCTTGCAAATCTTCAATAGTAGCAGTTGTAGTAGTGATGGTGATGTTTTGAACTACAACTCCCAGAATACACCAGCTACATTTTCAAGAAAGTGTTTAGGCTTAAGTCAATGTCTTTTAGCTTTACTTTATCTGTAGTTAGTTGGATGCACAGTTTGAAAAACTGCTTTTAAGACATAAAAACATAAGTAGAGCCCTGCTGAATCAGGCCAAGGGCCCATCTAGTACAGCTTCCTGTATCTCACAGTAGCCCCACCAGATGCCTCTGGGAGCACATGAGACAGCTAGATACCTGTCTCCTGATACCCCTCCCTTGCATCTGGCATTTTGAAGTACTGTATCTTCCTTTTAAGCCTGGAAATTATACATCCCCATCATGGCTTGTAACCTGCAATGGACCTTTCCTCCAGAAATCTGTCCAATCCCCTTTTAAAGGCATCTAGACCAAGTGCTGTCACCATATCCTGTGGCAAGGAGTTCCACAGATGCTGGATAAAGAAATATTTTCTTTTGTCTCTTCTCACTCTCCCAGCACTCAATTAGAGTGAATGTCCCCTGGTTCTTGTATTGTGTGAGAGGGAAAAGAGCTTTCCTCTATCCACTTTATCCTTCCACTGCATAATTTTATATGTCTCAATCATGTCACCCCCCTCAGGCACCTTTTTTCTAGACTAAAGCGCCCCAAACACTGTAGCCTTTCCTCATAAGGGAGGTGCCCCAGCCCAGTCATCATCTTCGTTGCTCTGTTCTGCACCTTTTCGAGTTCCACAAGTCTTCTTGAGGTGCAGTGACCAGAACTGTACACACTACTCCAGGTGCAGCCTTACCAGCGTTTTGTACAATGACATTATAATGTTGGCTGCTTTATTTTCAATCCCCTTTTTAATGATACAAATGAATACGGAGTATATACTCTACACTTGAATAGAGCATAGAGACAAATGAGTATAAAGACATGCTGAAGCTATCTTTAATAAGATGGTACCCTAGGCTCCAGAGTATTATCCAACCACTGTTCCTGCAAGGATGGCTTCAGCTTACCATTGGATTCATTTTGCTTTGAAATAACTTTCCAAGATCTTCTTTCCAAGGGAAGAAATTCCCTGGCATCACTGGAATATAAACCTCAGTGTAAGGCAGTGTACTTAGTGTTTTGGCTGTTTTCTAGAACTGAGACTATTATTTCACAGTTTCGTGACAGAGAACCCATCTGATACCTTGACTGAACCATTGTAATCCAGTGCTTCCCCGTTGACTGTCTTGTGTTCTAAAGGATCTAGCTGATGGTTCATCTCCACATAGAAGACAGTTAAAACCATCTGCTGCAGTGAGTCTGTCACTCTGCCTGCTACATAAGCCATTCTCAACCTATTTTAGCCATGGCCATAAACAAAATACAGTGTGGAAGAAATAGAGGCAGAATCAGGATTGTATAAGTCGCATAGGTAAGGTAAAGGTTCCCCTTGACATTTAGTCCAATTGTGTCTGACTCTAGGGGGCGGTGCTCATCCCCATCTCCAAGCCGTAGAGCCAGCGTTTGTCCATAGACAGTTTCCGTGGTCACATAGCCAGTGCAACTAGACACAGACCACCATTACCTTCCCATCATGGTGGTACCTATTTATCCACTCACATTTACATGCTTTCGAACTGCTAGGTTGGCAGGAGCTGGGACAAGTGACGGGATCTCACTCCATCGCATGGATTCAATCTTACGACTGCTGGTCTTCTGACCTTGCAGCACAGAGGCTTCTGCGGTTTAACCCGCAGCACCACCACATCTGCATAAGTCATATAACAAACCTTATAAAATGGTGTGTGAAGAACTGTTTTCCATCTGTGGTCCCTGTCAAATGTGCCAGGGGACCCCAGGGGGCCATATCGCCCCCTGTTTAGAATGGCTGTATTACACCACACCCCAACCGTATCTGGTCCTAAAATTAAAACTTGACTTTTTTGGGAGAGGAAGGAGAAGACTCAGTTTAAGTTACTTTACCCTTCCTGACCAAGCAGCTGCTTGGTGGGACTTTAATCTGCATTGGTTCCATGCACTTTCCCCATTATTATGATTATCATTTTAATTATATAGCCTTTCTTCAGGGAATTCTGGGTGATGCACTCATCTTCTCACATTTTCCTCACAAAAATCTTGTGAAGGCAGCTGCGTGGAAAGACAACAGGCCAAAGACCATCCAGTGAGCTTCACAGCCCCACCGTTAGGCCAGGTTGGAAAGACTCTGGATGCTCAGAGGCCAATTTTCAGCTCTGAGACTCTCTTGAGCGCTGTGCTAGCCACTTCAACAAAATGGGAAGCACTTTTATAATAACCCATTTGGGGATGGTTGGGCAAATAGGGAGAGTGTGGTGCATCTTGTTCAAAGGCAAAATTGCCTCATCTGGGGTTAGAAATATTCCATTTTTCACACACACACACCCCTGGGAGCAGGGCTAGAAAGGTAGCTCAGTACGGTTTCCCCAGTCCTCCAGGAGACAAATTGAGTCAGATGTGGTTTATATGATACTATGAAAGCAGCAAATTGGTAGTTACTTAGTTGATTAGTCAATGCCACTTTGCTAGCACAGAGAGATGTTTCTGTAATTTTTCTTTCTTGGATGCCAGAACAGCTTAGTCAGGCTTGCATATTATGAGCTGCGTGGAAGCCATGGGAGCGATGGGAAGGTGCATGGAGCAAGCCAGTAACACCATCCAACTAGTGGCAATTTTCAGTAATTAAAGACATCCTTCTCCTGTCCTGTGGCTCCCACAGCATCCATGCAATGAAAGGAATTACATGGGAGCTGTGGGACAGAAGTGGGAAGTGTTTAATTTCTGAAAAATAATCCTTGATGAAGACATTGTCAGTCTTTCACAGGCATAATTACACCAACAGATTTTCAGCCAGTTTGGTTAATGGGAACTATATACATTTTGACAATAAACATTTAAAGATGTTTATTAAGGAAGCTGTCTATCCCTTGGCATAACAGGGGTTGGGTACTTCCCACTTTTTATTGTTCTATATCTTTAAACTGGACTTGGACTTGATAGCCCTTCAAAGAGAAGACACATTCAAAGAGAGAATTGTCCTTTGAGAGCAATTCAAGCAGAGAACTGTCCTCTGTGAAACGGGCCACTCTTGACAGAGCTGAGTTTTGAAACAGAAGCTTTCAAGCTCACAAGGTTTTCTTCATCTCAATCTTTTATTCTCAAACTGTATGATCAGGAATTTGGGAGCTGCATGCTAATATTTCTGCATCTGGTCACAATGTACTGAGCTGAGAGCAGTTACTATTTGCAGCCCATAATTTCTGATTATATAAGGGACATGCCAAAAGCATACTGTTATTTCTGCAGATGGTAGGAGCAACATGAGCTAAAATTTAGCTGTTAAATGGTCTAAATCTGGAGTGAAACTTCTATGGACAATGTGTGACTCCCAAAACCATTTCTGAGCTCCCCTAAAGTTTCCCTGAAAAGTTCTTGCAAAGCCCCCTTACTGAATGGCAGCCAAACCTGTCTAGGAACCACTTAGAGGTAGTGTAGGTAACCTTGCCTGTAGGCTGAATAAATCTACCCCATGGAACCAAACAGGAACACATACACTCCAGTCCCCCCCCCCGCCACATTTTTGGCTTACAAAGGCTGTTGCGCCTTCTAGAGTGTGGAAGTTGGAGAGCTCAGATGGAGCACAGGAATATAGAACTCTCCAAATAAGCAGTCCAAATTTCCACGTTTAGAGCAGTTATTGTCTACTTATCCAGGCAGTCTAAAACAATAGGACCCCCTTATCCACAGGAGATTTGTTCCAAGTCCCCACTACCTCCAATCTGCTGAAAAATGCAGATTATAGTGAACACTATTTTAAGAGTGAACGGGAAAAGTATACATAACATGGTCTCTCTCTCTCTCTCTCTCTCTCTCTCTCCTCTCTCTCTCTCGCTCACTCGCTCGCTCGCTCGCTCGCTCGCTCGTAGCCAGTTCTGGCAATGACATCATAGAAATGTTTCTCTAGTGAACACTATAGGTACATAGCACTGTCTTTTGTTCCCTCCAGTGGCCAGTTCTGGTAACTTCATCTTTATAAATACTTATTTCTAGGATTTTTCTTTTAATATATTTTTTTATATTTTTCAGACCAGGGACTGATCGCACAGATATGGGGGTCCTAATGTATATGTTTCCTGTCTTAACCATTTCATTCTCTCCTTAGTCATTGCACTACAGGTGTTTTCAGCCCTCCTCGCAAAAAAAAAAGTTCAGTCAAATTGTCTTCTTCTGGGGAATGTCATAAGAAAAGAGGACGCAGGATAAGCACACACATTCTGGCTGGAGGTCAGTTAACTCTGTCTCCAATACCCTTTTGCTCACTTCCTTCAACCGGCTGTCTCTGGTACCCATAGCAATCTTTTTTTTAAAAAACTGTTCCTTATTCATCTCTTGTTTCTTTTCGAATGCCACACTGACCTACTTTTTGAAATGGCGGCAAAGGCTCAAGCTGAAAAACAAAGGAATGTCTACAAAGCTGTTTGTACAAGTGAAAGAAGGTCTCACCAACGGAATTTAAGAAATAACAACCAGGAGTCTTCTTGACCTCCACCTCCTTCCATCCCCATACTACATCTGTCAACAGCCACTTATTTAATTAAAGGGCACGACAAACAGAAGTTGGAAATTCAAATGTGTATCACTATCAGAATGAAGCAGTTTTGTCTTAAAAGCAGAAACTAGGTCAGTTTCACAATCTGATCATCAGCTTTGTTGTTTCTTGCATTTCTATCCTTATTCAGTTTCTTATGAAACAGCATATCTTATATTTTGGGACTTGGTTGATTTTAAGATGGATGGATATATTATGATATGACTATCCTTATTCAAATATGTCATCAAAGTCACAGATGTTTTATGCTGATTCACATGTTTATATCAATTCATAATTACCACTGTAGTAAAGTGGAGTGAAATTTTAATCTGGATTAGTTTTGTGGAAGTGTCATCATAGTCATATGACTGACTAACTGTCATTTGAAGCATCCACAGAATTCTGATTTTGATTCAGAATTTTTGATTCAGAATGATTTTGTTCAGATGCTGATATCTGAACAAAATCATTTGGCCCCGGTTGCTGTAGCAAAAGAAAAAAATCTCCAGAGCACAAAACCTCTCCAGGGAACTCCATTTGTTGAGCCCTCAGGAGGATCCAGATCAACCTCGCCTGACCCTTTGTATTCCCCATCCATTCAAATAACCAGCCATTCTGCTTCTAGGCAGGGAGAGGGTGGTGAATAACTTATTAGAACTGGTCATGTTCTGGATTTTTTGAGCTTTTTCTTTCAGGTTGCTTGCTACACTATGTATTTTGTTGTCTTTCTCTCTAAAATTGCGTATTATTTCCACCTTTCTTCCACCCCACCCCTCTTTTTTGGCTCTTTGACTGAGATGACAAGGGAAACACCTGCCTGCCTCTTCGAGGTGTTCTGACATATTATACTTATACCTATATATCTTCAATGATACCTTGTTTGAACCCAGACACTGACTTATAATTGCATCAAGGAGTTTGATGCATCTTTCCACACAGCTAAGAGAAGTAAAAGATGTTACCAAGTCTTGTTCTACTTTCCCCCCACCCATTCCAAAGGACTGTGATAGAACAATGACAATAAAGAATTAACATTCCCTGTTGCTATGGCAGCCGGAATAGTTTTAAGATAAATATGGTGTGTTTCACCTAGAAAAAGATCCTCCATTTTAAATGAGTCAGAGGCTCTCCTTCCAGTTCGGCTATATATTCAAACATAAAGATAACTGTTATGCATAGCATGACAATTGCTTACAAGGTAGTAAGCCCTATTTAACTCTCTGGGACTTATTTAAGGTGCTGGTCATGACCTCTAAAGCCCTTTAGGACCTTAATATTTGGCAGAGCATATCTGCCACAAAATGGTGCAGTCCTAGATGCCAAGAATGTTAATGTCCAAGGAAGCCAAAGAAAACTAGGAATTTAGTTTTCTCAGTCACGGCCCCTTCTCTCCGGAATAAGCTTCCTACAGAGGTTCACCAGGATCATCCTTCTCTGTTTTTAGAAAGCTAATTAAGACCAAATTATATAAAGCTGCCTTCTAATATTGTCCAGAAATGTTCGAATGAGTTTAAATTTGTGCATTTTGTTTAAATGTGATTTCACCTTTCGACAGAGCTTATTGTATTTTATTATAATTTTTTTGTTTTTATTATGTAGTGTTTTAGTGTATGATTTTATTGTATATAGTGAACAGCCCAGAGAATGCCAACATTAATGGGACAGGAATTCTAATTAGCTGTACTTCATTAGATTGACTAGAGAAAAATATCTGAAAACCTGCTCATATGTTTTGAATCAAATACCAGTGCTCTATTTAGAGAGGATTCTGAAGACAAACTGAGGGTTAATCCCGACTACACTGTACAATGGTGCCTCGCAAGACGAGCGCCCCGTTTAACGATGAAATCGCATTACGACGAACTTTTTGCGATCGCAAAAGCGATTGCTTTTATGAGGGGGGAATTTCGCTTTGCAATGATCGGTTCCCTGCTTCGGGAACTGATTCTCGCAAAATGACGATTTCCGTCCAGCTGATCAGCGGTTTCAAAATGGCCGCTGGGTAAAAAAAATGGCTCCCCACTCTTTTCTGAGACGGATTCCTCGCTGCACGGGCAGCAAAAATGGCCACGCTATGGAGGATTTTCGCTGGACGGTGAGTTTCAAGCCCATAGGAATGTATTAATCGGGTTTTAATGCGTTTCTATGGGCTTTTTTATTTCGCATTACGACGTTTTCGTTCTACAGCGATTTCGCTGGAAAGAATTAACGTCGTAATGCGAGGCACCACTGTATTAATGTTTGCACAAGAAATTGGCTGCAACAAACCATGCTTGTGTAACTTCTATGAAATATTGGTTCAAACCAAGGGGTAGTATTAAGAAAAGAGCAGAGCTGTGAGTAAGATATTTGAATCAGAAAGAGCAGGAGAGCTGAAGAGGCTGGAGCTGCTGTTGCTACTTAGACTGCCTTTGCCAACTTGGTCTAAGTTTTGAAGACTCTATATGTGTAGCTGATTCTTTCATGTTATGGATACCCAATGCAGTTGTGAAAGATATCCTGAATTTTTGTCTGAATTTGAATTCAAAAGGACACTTAAACTTTATAATTCTACCAGCAACCTCTGTATTGGTGCTGTTGCCGAGGATTTGGGTGCACAAATTGTTGTATTTTGTTATCAGTTGCTTGTGTTGTCTCTTATATAATTGTGAATAAGAAGAGACTAATTTTGTGACATTGTGTTTGCAAGGTTCATCAATCTGTATCCAAGTAAACAAATAGCACCATAGAACTAAGAGGCATTACACCTGCGAAGTTGTGGCCAGATACACAGCGATGATCATTTTGCTGTATGTTTCACAATACTGAAATTATTCACCTCATGCTTGTTTTTATTGGTTGGCTGCTCTGTGAATTGTTCTACTCCTGTTCTATTGATTTCATTAATATCATGATTTTCCTTCATTGAGATGAAGGTGGTATTATGTCATAAATACCCTCTTCTTTTTCCTCACAACAGCCATGTGAGGTTGGACAGGCTAAGAAAATATGATTGGCTGAAGTTTGCCCAGAGAATTTCATTTTCAGGTGGGGATCTGAACTGTGGGTGTCTCCAAAATGCTAACCACTGCACCACATTGGCTTATATTTAACACACACTTATAATTAGAAAGGGAAAAAAATGAACAAAACAGAGTTGATGTAAACTAATTATTCATATTAGCCTCCTATGCAAAAATGTCCTCACGGTTCTATCCAAACTACAATGGAAATGTGAAGATGAATCATAAGCAGCAGAATGAGGGTGGGGGTGGGGTCTAGCTATTGTTTCCCGTCCTTCTGCCTGGAGCAATTTCAGGATAATAGCTATTTTGTGGAGAAGAATGTGTGCCCATTTAGTTGAAGAATTATACTTCCAGGGAGATAACTCAGACAACAATTTGTGATATTATCTAAGCAGTGTTTGTTCTTTGTTCCTTCCCCTGTGTGTAGTCGGGCAGGCTTTATTTTCTTACTTCAGTATATTATAGCCTGTGCCGACCCATTGTATCAGGAGAGTCGGATGGACAGACAAGGTACATTAAGCAGACTTTGATCTAGCCCAGAGACTTTCTGTTTGACATTCTTGACATAAAAAGCTGATGGCTGAGGCAGCAGAGGAATCTGCTTATAGGATCTATGTGGGAGGCAAGAGAAAGTTAAAGGAATAACTGTTTATAGAAAAGGAGGGCAGCTGGTGTGTCAACAGTTCCGGATCTATCTATCTATCTGTCTGTCTGTCTGTCTGTCTATCTATCTATCTATCTATCTATCTATCTATCTATCTATCTATCTATCTATCTATCTATCTATCTATCTATCTATCTATCTGTCTGTCTGTCTGTCTGTCTGTCTGTCTGTCTGTCTGTCTGTCCGTCCGTCCGTCCGTCCGTCCGTCCGTCCGTCCGTCCGTCCGTCCGTCCGTCTGTCTATCTATCCACCCACCCACTCCGTTTTCCCAAAAATAAGACCTAACCTGAAAATAAGCCTCAGCATGATTTTTCAGGATGCTCATAATATAAGCCCTACCCCCAAAATAAGCCCCAGTCAAGTATAACTCCACCCTCCACCATTGTGCAGCAACCAGAAGATTACATGACTGTACAGTGGTGCCTCAACTTACGAACATCCCGACACACAAACATTTCAAGTTACAACCAGCTCCGGCCGCAAAATTTTGCTTCGACTTGAGACCAGAGCTTCAAGTTACAACCAGAAAAAGGCAGGGGAAAAGGCGGGGAATTCAAATTCCTAACCGTTGGTGGCGAAGAGGCGGCAGGGGATGGTTATGTTTCTGTGCTGTGATGGGTCTTCCAGTCTTTGTTTTTGGTCCCCCCCCCATTTCTGATGGGTCTTGTGGGGTTTGTTTGCTTTTTGGGCTTTTTCCTCATTTCTGATGGATCTTGTGGGGTTTGTTTGCTTTTTTGTTTTTTCCCCCCATTTCCAATGGGTCTTGCACAGTTTGTTTGCTTTCTACTTTTCTTTTTTTGCATTTCCAAAGGGTCTTGCACAGTTTGTTTGCTTTCTGCTTTGCTTTCCCCCCATTTCCGATGGGTCTTGCGGGGTTTGTTTGCTTTCTACTTTGCTTCTTTTGCATTTCCGATGGGTCTTGAATGGTTTGTTTGCTTTCTGCTTTGCTTTTCCCCCATTTCTGATGAGCCTTGCACTCTTTGTTTGTTTGCTTTCTGCTTTACCTTTTTGCATTTCCAATGGGTCTTGGATGGTTTGTTTGCTTTCTGCTTTGCTTTTTTCCCTTTGGCTGGAACGGATTAATCGCGTTTCCAATAGGTCTTGCAGTGGTGTGGTTTTGGTGGGGTTTTTTTGTCTTTTTGTTTTTGTTTTTATTTTTTCTTCAGCCAGCACGGATTAATTGCATTTCAATGCATTCCTATGGGAAATGATGCTTTGACTTACAACCATTTCGAGTTACGACTGGAGTTCCAGAACCAATTCAGTTCATAAGTTGAGGCACCACTGTATTTGAATAAATGTAGATTGTTATACATGAAAAAAATAAAACATCCCCTGAAAATAAGCCCTAGTACAATTTTTGGAGCAAAAAATAATAGAAGACCCCGTCTTATTTTGGGGGAAGCACGGTATCTGTTGCCTGCCCAGCTATGGCAGAGTCACTATTCCAGGTTGCAAACACAACAATAAAACAAAATAGACAACAAACCCAATGAAAACTCCACATGAACAACAAACAGGAAATATAATATCTAAAAATAAAATAACTAATAAAAGATAATAGCTGTAAAAAGCAAGTTGCAAAACAATGTGGTGACTACAGAGAAGGACTGGCTTTGAGTGACAGATTTGCAGGCCTCCCTTGGGGAGGATCGCCACCTGCAGCATCCCAGTCTACAAGGGACGAGTGCGATGGGTAGATGTTTTGAGGGAGAGACACTCAGACATGTAGCAAGGTCCTAAACCATTAAGGACTTTAAATGTTGGCATAGGTACCTTGAACTGGGCCTGGAAGCACACAGGCAGCCTGTGCTGATGTGCCGGGACAGGTGAAATACGATCAAATTGTGATGTACCAGATGCCAGCCTGAGAGCCGCATCCTGCACTCTCTGCAGCTTCTGAACCGCCACTTGCAAGGGCAGAGACAAACAGGCAAGTTCACACCTATGTTAAAATGTACTCCATGCCCCTCAACATGTACCAAGAAAGATTCGATGTCAGCTGCTCCTAAATGTCCTTAATGTTGCCCGTGATTGGGCAAATATATTTATTAAATGTACTGTGATGCCTTGGACACACGCAAAGAAAGAAGGTTTTTTTTATTGGTCGTTGAAGGGCAAACAGAAACCTAACTGTCCAATCCGACCGCTGAGGCACTTGTCTCTGAAGTCCTTCTGGAAGAGGACAAATGGGTTAATCATAGGGGCATACATGCTCCCCTTCATGGCTAGTTTGTATGTATGAGAGGAGAGTTCAGGCAACATTGCTCAGAAGTGGGAGGGTCCAGAATTCACTGGTTAAATTGGATCACACATATGGAAAACAAGTCCTGGGAGAATGAACCAGGAGAAAGAAGTTCAGGGCCTGGAAGTCGTTCATCAGCAGTGCTCATCTTGACAGTGAAATAAGCAGGCACAGCTAGTCACATTTTCCCACAATTGCAAGATGCATCATACTTCTATTTAAATTGCAATCATTGTTTCCAAATTTGCCTCTATACCTCTAAATTAACACAGTCAGATTATACTTAAATGTGTCATTTTTCGTCTTTTTAGTGACATACTTCCTCTGTTTTCACGATGCGCAAATAGTCATCAAATACTTTTAAACTGCAGAGGAGAACAGAAAGATACTGTGGGGCACCAGAACTCTATACAGAAAGGAAAATGCTTGTAGAGCATTAATATGGAAGAAGAGATAGCACCAAATGAGAGGGTTCTCATCTAGACATGGAAGAATCTGGTCATACGCTTTGCATGTATTTTTAAGCATTCCTCCCTCAAGTGGTGAAAGATATCTGCTTATCAAAGCACATGCTTTTCCTCACCTGTTTTTCATTTATTGTACATTGTTATGTGCTTAGTTATTGGAAGGAAAATATAGGCTTACTTTGCATCAGCTTACTTTGCAAGTCTGATTGTTGTGTCACACATTTAAAAAGAAATCTTCTCACTAGAGGACGCATGTATTAACTACTGAGAACACTCGTTCCGCTAATGCAGAGGTAGGTGATAACAGCCGGGTTGAAGGACATTTTTCAGACCTGCTTGATGCTCAGGAATGCTTGGGCCCCTCACAATATGGCAAATTTTGTCCATCATCCTCCCTAAAGGGCACAAAACACTTTTTCCAAAACTAAAATTAATTAAGGGTGGTGAAGGGGGTCAGCCATTGATGGCTGGCAGAAATGTGCCTGGGAGTGCATTTGTCTGATGAGTCACACATTGCCTACCATTGTCTTAATGTCCAATTTGACCTTTGGGATCTTAACATATATGTTTTTGCATGAAAGTATTTAGACCTGGATACTGACCACTGGAAGCCAGGCTGGCCCCATCTTTGCCATCCTTCTGCAAGGAGGCACAGATCTTTCTCTTCAGTTAGGTTTTTCCTGGCTGGCTGTCTAGGAGACAATAAACAGGATGATTTATGTTTTGCTGCTTCTAAATCTGTTTTTCTCAATGTTTTTACTTAACATTTTAAATTCAATTTTATTAAATTGCTAATTTTTGAATAATTTAGTATTTTTAGCTTTTAACATTGTGTTTTTAAGGATATAAACTGCATTGGGTCCTTTTTTACAAAAGAAGAAAGGTGGGTAAAATATTTTAAATTAATAAATATATTTTTCTCACACACATCATCTGCCAGTATCCTTTCTTGCACATGATTCTTAAAGAGATTGGAGTTCTGACCTCTTTTGGGCATGGACACTTTATATCATGCTGATATCTGATCACTACATAGCAGTTTAATAGTTCCTCATACTCTAATGTAGCTATTATTCCGTGCGCACAGCACAGTTTTGTTTTGGCTTTCTTTTGCACATAGCTTCCATGCAGTTCTCTCTCCATCTGGTTATGTAATTTTTCTTCTCTCCTGTCTCAGTTTGTTGAATAGTCATTTTCAGCTCATTTTGGTATAAACATTTACAATGTAGGTCCATGTGGAAACTGTAGTCCTGCCTTTTCAACTTCCTTCAGCTAAACACTGACTATATTAGAGACACTTCCCCACTCCCCATGCCTTCTTTTTATGAGGCTGTTTTCTCTCAGCCATTTGAATAATTGAGCTTTTGCAGGTTTTATGTACTAGAGGGAAATGGTTTTATGCCCTTCCCAGCTAATAGCAGAGCCACTACTCCAGGTGGCAAACACATCACAATAACACAAAGGACACAATAACACAAAGTACACAATAATGCAGTGGACCCCAGTCTGATGGCAACAGCCCAGCCAGCCCCCTGTCTTATCATGGCAGTTCCACATCTCCAAGTTGTTGAAAAGAGAAGTGTACGACATTCCAAGCTCTGTGTATTCTCAAAGGCTTTCATGGCCGGGATCCAATGATTGTTGTAGGTTTTTCGGGTTCTAACTCCTGTCCTCTGAAGATGCTGGCCTCAGAGACTGGCGAAATGTTAGGAAGAAAAACCTCCAGAACATGGACAAACAGATGGAAAAACATACAATGACCATTCCAAGCCCTACTTTTAGACTGTTTCCACTGTTAGTGAGAAGTTAAAACTTACACATGGTGACTGTTGTTATGGCTATAAACCATCACAGTGAAACTTCTGGATTTCATACCAGCAATTTGTGACTGTATACCGTACTGTTAGAAAATGCAACGGAATACTTTTAAAAACCTGTCCATCACGTCAGTAACTTCACATCTTCATGTCCACTTTACATGTAATAAAAGGCACCAACTTCATTTTCATACCCTATATTGGCAAAGTGGATGTTTGCACTTTCTGACGTAAATGTAGACCAGAATAATAACAAGAGGTTTTAATGGTGCTTCTCTCCCACTGTAGAAACCTTTATGAGCATTTTTGGGTGACCCCTCTTAACTCATTAATGGTGACATGTTAAATTTGTTTAATGAATCACAAATTTGCTTGAATTTTAGGCTGTGTTTGTGTCTCTCTCAGTGGAATCTGTCCCTCTCTTCTCCATGGTAACAGTTTTGTCTCTGACATCATCAACCAAAAGAGGGCAGGAAGGTTATAAAGTCCTGTGGGGCTCAGGATGCAGCAGGAACTTGATGTAGACAGAACGGGAATAAAACTTAATGAAAGCAAATGTTTAACCCTTTTCCAAGGCTGAGCGATGGCAAAATGAAAAAAATAAATTGTCAAGAGTCCTGGGAAGATATAAGGCATAAGAGCTCTGATGGGTTAGCCCAAAAGTCCAAAATTGAGCAGGACGTGCCCATAGTAATTTTCTACTACAGTGGTGCCTCGCTTAATGAAGATAATCCATTCCAGCGAAATCACTGTAGAGCGAAATCCTCGTTAAGCGAAATAAAAAATTCCATTGAAATGCATTGAAAACCTGTTCAGTGCATTCCAATGGTCTGAATAACTCACCATCCAGCGAAGATCCTCCATAGGGGCAGCCATTTTCAGTGCCTGTAAAGCAAGGAATCCATCCAAAAACACAGCAGGGAGCCATTTTACACAGTGGGCGGCCACTTTGAAGCCGCCGCTCAGCTGTTTTAAAAACGTTGTCTAGCGAAAAATCAGTTCCCGAAGCAGGGAACGGATCGTTGGGAAGTGAATTTTGCCTATTAAAACATCATTTTGCGATCACAAAAGCAATTGCAAAACAGTCATCGTATAGTGGTTTCGTCATTTAACGAGGCAATCGTTAAGCGAGGCACCACTGTACTTGGGTTCCCCGGAGCCATAATGCCTTTAATCCTATTGTTGTTGTTATATTGTTACATTGTGGTGACCCTATGAATAAGCGATCTCTGAAAGATCCTGTCCTCAGCAGCCCTGCTCAGTTTTTGTCAACTGAAGCCTTTGGCTTCCTTTAGGGAGTCAGTTCATCTTCGTTCGGTCTTCCCCCTTTCCAACTGCCTTCCACCTTCCCCAGCAATATTGTCTTTTCCAGCGAATCTTCCCTTCTCATGATGTGTCCAAAGTAGGACAGCCTCAGTTTCAACAATTTTGCCTCCAGAGATAGTTCGGGCTTGACTTGATCTAGGACCCACTTGTTCATCTTTCTGGCAGTCCGGGGTATTCTCAAAGCTCTCCTCCTGCACACATTTCAAAGGAATCATTTTTATCCCTGTCAGCTTTCTTTACTAGCCAGCTTTCACACTCGTACATACTGATCGGGAATACAAGAGTATGGATGATCTTAATCTTGGTCGCCAGTAACACATCTTTACATTTGATGATCTTTTCTAATTCCTGCCCTTTTCTAATTCCTGTCCTTCCTAATCCTAGAAGTAATATTTATTTATGTATTTATTTAACTTATATGCCACCCACTCTACCCAGAGGTCTCTGGGCGGCTTACAACAATTAAAATACAATTAAAATACAATAAAAGATAAAATGATTAAAATACTATTAAAATATATACTCTAAAAATATATACTGGTAGCCCCTGTCATTGGACAGGGAATATAAGATTGTTTTATCAGATGAGTTATTTGCACCCCTGTGAAATTTTTGATCCTAAGAGGAGTTTTTTCTCACCTTCTGGACTCCAAACACTTCTTTTATCCTAGTAGATGGGATGGGCACCCTTTCCCAAATCATATTCCGGACTTGAATTTGGCTGGCAGCCCAGGAGCTGCAGCACTTATTAAAAGAATAAGCCAATATCCATGCTATGATCCACCACACAAAAAAACACAGTTTCCAAGCAGATTTTCAGGGATCGCTGCAGCCATTTTAAATATATTTCAACTTCTTTTAACACATTTAATTGTTTAACAATACTTATAGCTTTCTTTTTTGTTTTAAAATATAGTTCCTAACCTTAATCGCCTTAACGGCATGAAGAAATCTTCTCTCGGAGTAAATACTTATTGACTTTCTTTCAGGATAATTATTTGTGAAGTGGTGTTGGTGTGTGCTGTCATGTACATTTCTGACTTGTGACAACCCTAGCAGGGTTTTCAAGGTATGTGAGATATCTAAGGAGAGGTTCTACTGTTGCCATCTCCCATTGAGTTTCCACAGCTGGGCAAATATTTGAACCCAGGTTTCATGAGCCTATAGCCCAACACTGTGCCACATTGACTATCAACTGAAGTATTGAAACACAATGATGAACAAAAATAAAGGCAATGTTTGACCATTAAATGGGTGAAAATAGGCTGGAATAAACAAACTAGAGGAACACAAAATGATCCTCCCGGAAGAGTGGAAAGGCATTGTGAGTAGACTTAAGCATCCCCTGGGCAATGGTGTGCAGATGGCAGATTCTTCACTTCCTAAAGCATTGTACTGGAATAGCTCTGAACACACCAATGTCATGGATGCTGACCCCCGGATGATGGGGATTGGGAGGCTCTGAAGAAACATGTTTGTACACATCTCACGCTCTGACCACTTCTGATCTAAAATAGTCTGAATGTCTTGAGGTTTTAATTGGTATTTGATTTTGCCTATATTTCATGTGTATCCACAGGACAGGACAGGACAGGACAGGACAGGTCAGGTCAGGACAGAAGGAAGGAAGGAAGGAAGGAAGGAAGGAAGGAAGGAAGGAAGGAAGGAAGGAAGGAAGGAAGGAAGGAAGGAAGGAAGGAAGGAAGGAAGGAAGGAAGGAAGGAAGGAAGGAAGGAAGAATGCTAGTGAAGAGGCTAGGAAGTTGCATTGCTAATTTTGGGTGTGGATCATGCCTCTAATTTTCAGCAGCATTTTAAAAAAACTAGGGGGCTGGTGGGATGCAAAAATTGAGTTGGAGACCACTTGATGCCCAGTCCTGTGGCAATCCACTCCCCATGACTTTCTACACCTTTTTGTCTCTCCAAAACCCTTTGTTTTATTTTATGCCATTTCATGGCAGAACAAGGCAGGTACAAAGGACCTTTTGGGAAGGGCCCTAACTTAATCCAGGTTTGAGGACATAGACTATTCAAGGATATCTACTACAAGGCAACAAATCAGCAAAAGAGACAAGTTGGGCTTTATTTGAGCCCTAACTTAATCCAGGTTTGAGGACATAGGCTATTCAAGGATATCTACTACAAGGCAACAAATCAGCAAGAGAGATAAGTTGGGCTTTATTTGAGCCAGGCTTTCTCCAAAGATGCAGGACTAGACCAGATGACACCATACCGTGTCATTAGAATTAGAGCTCACTGAAGAGAAAAAGGCTAACCACTTACAATATCACAAATTTGCCTCAGAACACAGTTAATAAATTAGTCTGTGTTTTCCTCCTTGTAATTGATCAGTTGCAAATATCCCTGGTAGGTGGTGCTGAAAGATTTCTGTTTCCAGAGGGATAGCATTCTAAGATGAGGAAATACACATTTGACTTAACATGTGATCTTATCTTCATACTCTTTTAGCTTTTGATGTCAGTGCCAAGAACCAGTCCTATAATGGTAAACAATGAAACAAGAACATAGTATTCTCTGAGCATGCACTCTTTCCCTCAATTCTCCCTAAACACAGCATATCCATCACCATTTCAGATAAACAATGATGACGTTGTTATGTGCTCCCCAAGCAGTATTTAAAAAAAAAAACCCCACAGAAACAGTACTTAAGTCTAATTTCCTTTCCCTTGAAAAAATGAGATCACTGGAAACTTCTGGCATTCTTATAATATTTGAGTTTATTTGCAAACAAACGGGTGAGTGGATGATGTGCTCAGATCTCAAAAGAAGCAGCCCAAAATCTCTGAAAATCCATTTTCCTCTCCCTTTCAAATCCCAGCTCTATCCTCTTTCTCTGAACTTGGCACTGTTCCTTCGTTGGGTTATAGTTCCTAGAGTTCCCCCAGCTGATGCAGCCATGCTGGCAGAGGAATTCTGTACGTTGTAATACAAAACCAACGGATGTTTCAAAACATTGCTCCTTCTGTCCCCAAAATGTTTCTATCATGAATGAGCAACACAATTATCAGCTATTTAATTCATCCCTATTATATTTTTGGGAGCTGGTTTGAGAGCTCTGGCTGCGTAATCAGAAGTTGGGAGTTCAGTTCCCCACTGTACATCCCTGAAGAGCCAGCCTGTGTAGGCTTCAGGAAGCCGCACAGTCTCCAGAAAAGGGGGATTGTAAACCTGTTCTGTGTATTCTTTCCACCTAGAAAACCTTGAAAATGGATGCCATAAACTGGAATCAATTTGACAGCACAAAATTATTTTTTTTAATATTATATTTGTATTCTCCAAAATATGGAGTGGTGCTTGTAGGATTTTCTTATCTGGGAACCAAAGTAAATTTGTTGCCTTTGGGAATTGTATGCCTTGATTTGAGTACCATTTGCTTCTCTATACTAGGCAGCAAAATATTCTGGTCTAGATTTAGATATAATTCCATTCTTCCTCTTTCCCCTTCTTTCAATGAAATGCTTCATCACAGATTCTGACTACAGACCAAAAAGCAAGATTTTGACTTCAGCTCCCATAATCCTTTCTCATAGACCATGCTTGGTGGGGCTGACAGGTGACCACAATACAAAATTGTGCATGCAGCTTCACCTTTACTCAGTGGCTGTCAGGGATCAGCCTCAGGCAATAGCTGGAGAAAGACTATTGAATAAGGAGCCATGAAACAGGCCAATAGCCAGGACCAAACACCAAATCAGAACTGGAGAACAAATCAGGAGGCAAGGAGTGAAAGTCAAGAATAATCAAGGGTACAAGAAAGAACTCAGCCTATATCCAGCTGGTAATCCCAACTAAAGTAGACTCAGTAAGTCAACTGCTGAATGATGAGTCAATAATTATATGCATTATTTTGATTCAATGGGTCTACTTGACTTTGGACTACTAACTGCATATAAGCTTCCATTTCTCAGGCAAGGCTCAGCTAGAAGAGAATGAGCCAACGAGCAGTTTGGATAGTCATAATCTATCAGACTGTACTTCAGTGAGAATCTGACGGTCAGTGGCAGGCGAACATAGAAACCATTCTGGAGAAGGTGAATCCTTCCATCGCCTCACATGTCCTACCAACAGCTGGAGGAAGGAGATAAACCAGGATATGTTGGATAAGGCAGATCCCGCCACCTTATTATTTCAAAATGGCAAGGGTCAATTGTGTGAATGTCAGAGGTAGGTTGGCCTGAGCAGAGAACTCAACCTCCTGCAGGTCTGCTCACATTGTTATGTGCTATACCATTTCTGAGAAGATGCTTCCAAAAAAGAAACTTCTGGAAATTAGTTTGAAACAAAATTCCTTTACCTTGAGATGTGATAAAAGGAAGGAAGTACAAGGTAGTTTTGCTCACCTACCCCAGCAACCTAAAGCAACTGAGAATCCAGGAAAATGTACAGGCCAGTAAGAAAATGCTGCAGCAAATCGTCTCTAGCTACCATTTCTTGTTACCAGCTGAAATTGCCCCAAACCTCACCAAACGTAGCCCCCGGGAGTGGGAAATATTACTTTTCTGGACCCTAGCTCTCTGAATTCCCCCAGCTATCACAGTCTACACATAGAGAGCATTGTGACAATCCAGCCTAGAAGTTTTAGTTCATTTTACTCATCTGATTCATGTATTTTGCAGGACTGCCATGGTCCAGGTTTCAGTGGCCATCCCACAATTTCTAGAAATTAACTTTCGGAGTCCATGTGTAGGTGGAAGGAGACGTCTTCTCTTTAGCACACATGGGAGTAAATGTGTGTGCACGAATAGCTAGGCATTATTCAGTTACACCCAGTCTGACATTTCATACAGAGCAGATGCTGGGGTATATTTTGAATGAATGGTAATATATTGTGCTATCACTGTGTATGCTTCAGTATATTTTTAGCAAAAGAATAATCACACATTTAGCTTTTAGATTAGTGACAGGCAGGCTATCGCCGTCAATGAATATAGCTAACAGCCTTGAGCAAAGCATAACACTGGAGGGAACATGAAGTTATCCTCAGAGTGAGAAAAAGAGTTATTAAAATCGCTATTGTCACCATGAGAGAGGGCATGATATTAATCTACAGTCTTATAAGTTGATGATAAAGGAATTGGTGAAGCTACCACATACACACAATATGTGTATATTGTTACAAGTGTATTTCTTTTTGGTTGTTGTGGGTTTTTTGGGCTCTTTGGCCATGTTTTGAAGATTGTTTTTCCTAACATTTCACCAGTCTCTGTGGCCGGCATCTTTTGTCCTATTCAGGAGATGGGTGATTAGTGTGTCTCATGTTCTCTGATTCTGGTGTGGATGCTTCGTTTTGTGGTTCCAATATATATCTGGCCACAACTGCAAGGTATCTGGTATACTCCATGAGAGACACTGCAGACTAAAACAACCAGAAAAATCTGCAGTAGCTGAACATTCCCTAAAACAAGCTGGACATGACATTCTATTTCAAAATACTGAAATACTGGACAACACCAGCAATCACTACATCAGACTGCAAAGGGAAGCCATTGAAATTCACAAGCACCAGCAGAACTTCAACAAAAAAGAGGAAAGTTTGAAACTCAACAAAACGTGGCTCCCAGCTCTCAAAAATACAGCATGCAAAAGGTCAACAAACTCTACCCAGCCACAAGGACAGGAAATCACTACACACAAAGGACCAGCTAATGACACCCATCAGTCACAGTGACAGATAATCTCTGCTCCTTATCACAACAATACACCCACAACAAGACACACTAATCACCCATCTCCAGAAAAGGACAAAAGCTTATCTCACAGCCATAAATACTCCACTCCCAAGCAAACTACACCAGAGCACAGAGTGCTCTCTTCTGAAGATGCCAGCCACAGAGACTGGTGAAACATTAGGAAGAACAACCTTCAGAACATGGCCAAAGAGCCCGAAAAACCCACAACAACTTTTGTAAATATGTTCAGATAGACATGCTTATAGGCTCCTTTGCAGACCTTCTGTTGATCATGGGCATGCTATAAGCACGTGCAGGTGGACACACTGACATGCTCCTTTGTAGACCTTCTAGGGATGTTCAAGCTGGAGAAACTGGCAGGCTCCTCCGCAGCCCTTTGCATTAAAGTCTGACTGACTTTCAGGTGGGATGGGGACGTTGCAGGCAAGGTGATGAGTTTCCTGTCATCACCTTCCATGTAGCCCCATACATAGTCAAGTGTATCACCGATCGTCCTGAACAAGCTTTTCTTCTTTGCCCACAGTCTCATGGTGTTAACAGAAGATGCCAGGGATTCAATCTGGGGCACAGCGTATGCAAATTCCTGCAGTCGTTTAAGTTGCCCTCAGGGAATTCTGAGTCACTGACCAGGCAATTATGTTAGAAAATATGAAGTGACACTGCAAGGAAAGTAATTGTCTTTAGCCTCACAAGAATTCATCTTTGCAGTCTTTTAACTGTGCAGCACACTCTGATGCCCCTTTGATATCCACTGAGCAAGTGCTGTCCATCCTTTAAAAATAATGGTTCGGATTTTGTGACATTTTGCCCTACCCACTGATATTTGTGTATATACGGCATGGAAAAGGGGGATTTATAAACCTTTAACAATGGTAAGTATCTTCTTTGAAAAGAGATAGAAATTAGTTTGCTGGGAAAGTATTTCAGAAGAGAAAAAGAAAAAACTGAAAATTAAAGAGGAAAATAAAGTGGGGGTGAGAGGAAAGATTGAAAGCTGTGAGGGCCAACTAGAGAACTGTATTTTTATAATTTACAGTTGTGTTGAGAGCTGTATCTGAGATTCACAATGAACCGACTTGTCCAAGCTCAAAATAAAAATAGTTTGAAATTAGGAAATCATGGTTACAGGACTGGCGCAGTAGTAGATTCATGGCTTAGATTTCATGAATTCATGGCACTGAGCTGCCCATTAGAGATCAGTAGCACATCAAGGAATAATACTACTGAGTGTGCAATAAGAAAGCACATCTGTTCCCACACTCTGTGCCAGAGGAATGAAGGGGAGCCATCAGTCAGCCATATACTCGGTGCTTTGCATTTTCTTCACAGGGAACAACATAACTAAGAAGGATTCCAAAAATAGTAATGTGTTGTATACATATACAAAATGACAATCTTTGTGAGGCAAAGAGGAATCATGCTTCTTGTCATATTTGCAAACCTAGTATTATGACAATATAATATGCCTAGCCTCAGATTTTTAGCTTTTTGGCCTCAATTTCCAGATTCCTATAGCCAGCAGTCCCCTTCATGGATTGCTGCCTTGTCGTGGCGAAGGGGCTTGAGTAACTCAGAAAAGCTATGGGCTATGCCGTGCAGGGACACCCAAGACGGACAGGACATAGTGGAGAGTTCCGACTAAACGCAATCCACCTGGAGTAGGGACTGGCAATGCCACTCCAGTATCTTTGCCAAGAATGCCCCATGATCAGAAACAAAAGGCTAAAAGATATGACGCTGGAAGATGGGACCCTCAGGTCGGAAGGCGTCCAACATGCTACTGAGGAAGAGTGGAGGACAAGTACAAGTAGCTCCAGAGCTAATGAAGTGGTTGGGCCAAAGCCGAAAGGACGCTCAGCTGTGGACGTGCCTGGAAGTGAAAGGAAAATCCAATGCTGCAAAGAAAAATACTGCATAGGAACCTGGAATGTAAGATCTATGAACGTTGGGAAGCTGGAGGTGGTCAAACTGGAGATGGCAAGAATAAACATCGACATCCTGGGCATCAGTGAACTAAAATGGACAGGAATGGGCGAATTCAGCTCAGATGATTATCATATCTACTATTGTGGGCAAGAATCCCGTAGAAGGAATGGAGTAGCCTTCATAGTCAACAAAAGAGTGGGAAAAGCTGTCATGGGATACAATCTCAAAAATGATAGAATGATGTCAATACGTATCCAAGGCAGACCTTTCAACATCACAATAATCCAAGTTTATGCACCAACCACCACTGCTGAGGAGACTGAAATTGAACAGTTTTATGAAGATTTACAACACCTTCTGGAACTGACACCAAAGAAAGATGTTCTCATTCTAGGGGACTGGAATGCTAAAGTAGGGAGCCAAGAGATAAAGGGTATAACAGGTAAGTTTGGCCTTGGAGTTCAGAACGAAGCAGGACAAAGGCTAATTGAGTTTTGTCAAGAGAATAAGCTGGTCATCACAAACACTCTTTTCCAACAACACAAGAGACGACTCTATACATGGAAATCACCAGATGGGCAATATCGAAATCAGATTGATTATATTCTCTGCAGCCAAAGATGGAGAAGCTCTATACAGTCAGCAAAAACAAGACCTGGAGCTGACTGCGGCTCTGATCATCAGCTTCTCATAGCAAAATTCAAGCTTAGACTGAAGAGAGTAGGAAAAACCACTGGGCCACTCAGGTATAATCTAAACCAAATCCCCTATGAGTACACAGTGGAAGTAAAGAACAGATTTAAGGAACTAGATTTGGTGGACAGAGTGCCTGAAGAACTTTGGATAGAGGCTCGTAACATTGTACAGGAGGCAGCAACAAAAACCATCCCAAAGAAAAGGAAATGCAAGAAAGCAAAATGGCTGTCCAACGAGGCCTTAGAAATAGCAGAGAGGAGAAGGGAAGCAAAATGCAAGGGAGATAGGGAAAGTTACAGAAAATTGAATGCGGACTTCCAAAGAATAGCAAGGAGAGACAAGAGGCCTTCTTAAATGAACAATGCAAAGAAATAGAGGAAAATAACAGAAAAGGAAAAACCAGAGATCTGTTCAGGAAAATTGGAGATATTAGAGGAACATTTCGCGCAAAGATGGACATGATAAAGGACAAAAATGGGAGGGAACTAACAGAAGCAGAAGACATCAAGAAGAGGTGGCAAGAATACACAGAGGAATTATATCAGAAAGATGTGGATATTCCGGACAACCCAGACAATGTAGTTGCTGACCTTGAGCCAGACATCCTGGAGAGTGAAGTCAAGTGGGCCTTAGAAAGCCTGGCTAACAACAAGGCCAGTGGAGGTGATGGCATTCCAGTTGAACTATTTAAAATCTTGAAAGATGATGCTGTTAAGGTGCTACATTCAATATGCCAGCAAGTTTGGAAAACCCAACAGTGGCCAGAGGATTGGAAAAGATCAGTCTACATCCCAATCCCAAAGAAAGGCAGTGCCAAAGAATGCTCCAACTACCGCACAATTGCACTCATCTCACATGCCAGCAAGGTTATGCTCAAAATCATACAAGGTAGGCTTCAGCAGTATGTGGACCGAGAACTCCCAGAAGTACAAGCTGGATTTCGAAGAGGCAGAGGCACTCGAGACCAAATTGCTAACTTGCGCTGGATTATGGAGAAAGCCAGAGAGTTCCAGAAAAACATCTACTTCTGCTTCATTGACTATGCAAAAGCCTTTGACTGTGTGGACCACAACAAACTATGGCAAGTTCTTAAAGAAATGGGAGTGCCTGACCACCTTATCTATCTACTGAGAAACCTATATGTGGGACAGGAAGCAACAGTTAGAACTGGATATGGAACAACTGATTGGTTCAAAATTGGGAAAGGAGTACGACAAGGCTGTATATTGTCTCCCAGCTTATTCAACTTATATGCAGAATACATCATGCGGAAGGCTGGACTGGAGGAATCCCAAGCCGGAATTAAGATTGCCGGAAGAAATATCAACAACCTCCGATATGCAGATGATACCACTCTGATGGCAGAAAGTGAGGAGGAATTAAAGAACCTTGTAATGAGGGTGAAAGAAGAGAGTGCAAAATACGGTCTGAAACTCAACATCAAAAAAACTAAGATCATGGCCACTGGTCCCATCACCTCCTGGCAAATAGAAGGGGAAGATATGGAGGCAGTGACAGATTTTATTTTCCTGGGCTCCATGATCACTGCAGATGGAGACAGCAGCCATGAAATTAAAAGACGCCTGCTTCTTGGGAGGAAAGCGATGTCAAATCTTGACAGCATGTTAAAAAGCAGAGACATCACCTTGCCAACAAAAGTCCGAATAGTCAAAGCTATGGTTTTTCCTGTCGTGATGTATGGAAGTGAGAGCTGGACCATAAAGAAAGCAGACCGCCGACGAATTGATGCCTTTGAATTGTGGTGCTGGAGGAGATTCTTGAGAATCCCCTGGACTGCAAGGAGAACAAACCTGTCAATTCTAAAGGAAATCAACCCTGAGTGCTCACTGGAAGGACAGATCCTGAAGCTGAGGCTCCAGTACTTTGGCCATCTAATGAGAAGAAAAGACTCCCTGGAAAAGACCCTGATGCTGGGAAAGTGTGATGGCAAGAGGAGAAGGGGACGACCAAGGATGAGATGGCTGGACAGTGTCATCGAAGCAACCAACATGAACTTGACACAACTCCGGGAGGCAGTAGAAGATAGGAGGGCCTGGCGTGCTCTGGTCCATGGGATCACAAAGAGTCGGACACGACTAAACGACTAAACGAAACGATAGCCAGCAGTGGTTCTGGTAGTCCTACTCTAGCAATAATACTACAAATAATAACTTTTTAAAGCTCTGGTAAAGTGCCAATATGACATAGAAAGGGACTAACATGAAATCAGAAGCTTCCAGTAAGGCAGCTGTGTTGCAGTAAAAACAATAAACATCAGAAGAAGGTTAATTGCAAAACCCAGTTAAGAACAATCATTGGCTGAATGGAATTTACATAAGTGTTGCCCTAAGAGTCTACTCTTGTTTGGAATAGCAGTGGAATACTGGCCACCTTTAATAATGTTTTCGCACAAGCTTTCATAGATCCACTTCTGCAGATATCTCAGAAGAAGCTTCTGTAGGTATTTGAAGAACTAGCTGCAGTTAATGCTGGATAAAACTTTGCAGTTTTTAAGGTGTCAAAGGGCTCTTTGGCCAACATCCTGTTGAGAATTTCCACACCAAATGACTGAGCAACCCATCACACAACCAGTCATGCAACATTCGTTGATGTTGTTGTTGTGTGCTCTCAAGTCACCTGCAACTTATGACAAGCTCATGAATGACTGGTCTCCAAAATGTCCTGTCCCTAATGGCCCTGATCAGCTTTTGTAAGGTCAAGCTTTCTTTAGGAAGGCAGTCCATCTCATACTTGGTCTTCTTTATCTGATGCCTTCCCCCTTTTGCAGGATTATTATTTTTCCCCCAGAGAATCTTGCCTTCTTGTGATGTGCCAAAGTAGAACAGTCTCAACGGCAACATTTTTGCTTCCAGAGATAGTTCAGGCTTGGTTTGATCTAGGACCCACTTGTTAGTCTTTCTGGCAAAGCTCTCCTGCAGTACCACATTTTAAACAAATCATTTTCCCCCTGTCGTCTTTCTTTACAGTCCAGCTTTCACACCCATATATGGTGATTGGAAACACCACAGTGTGGGTGATCTTGGTCTTTATCTTCGTGATGCATTCTTACACCTGAATATCTTTTCCAGTTCTTTCATGGCTGCCCTTTCAAGCCTAAGTCTTTTTTCTGGTTTCTTTGCACGAAGCATACACCTCACCTAATAGAAGTGTTTGCATAACATTAGTTGCAGATATAAGCCTCTGCTACAACTTTGGAAAACCCAAAGGGAATTCACAGCAACTTCACTCACTGCACATGATACAAGCTATGGCGCAGTTTAAAATTGGAGCCAACTGGCACAATTCTAAACCACACCAGGACTTCCATCACTGGCCAAGCAGTGCTGGGAGGCTTCTCAGCTACTGACAATGCCAGGGCTGAGGCAGCAGAATCCTGGCCTGCTTGACATGCTGCAATAATGGAACCACTGGAGCTGCCTCCTCAGGCAAGGACAGCATCATTGCCCAACTAGTGCTGGGAGCTGCTTTGGCACTTTCCAACTGGCAACATTGTTCTTGCTGGGAAGGAGCAGCTCTGGAGGCTTCATTTTTGCTGCATGCCAAGCGAGCAAGCTGCTGCCCTGACCCCAGTGCTATCAATAGTGGTGGGAAGCCTCCCGGCAGTGGCCAGCCAGTGGACTGCTGGATGCCCCATGTTCTGCTTTAATGTGACAAATTGCATTAAAGCAAGACATGTAGAACAGATGGTTCCGAACCTGTTTGTAGACAACATTCAGTAAAAAGCTTATTGCAGGTTATCTGAAATGTGTAGTTCCTGCCATAGAAATCCACAACAGGAAATGGAGCTCAGTTATTAAATCAGTAAAAAATAAAATAAAACAAATCCATGTCTTTTCCAGGTTTATATCACTACTATATATATAAAAAAAGTTCCCCCAACAATATATTATGAGTTGCTGTTCCTGGAAACATCCAGGAGTGATATTTCACCTGTTTCAAACTCCCTATCATTTAACACTGAAAATACTTTTTTTTTTCAAAACTAGACTTCTAATCATTCTAATTTCATTTGAGGAGACATTTTTCACAATCTGTGAAGGCTGTGGGGGACCCCAAGCCTAGGAAATGGGCCCTTGAATCTGCTGAGGTTGCACCCTCACACATTAAAGCGACACAAAACGAAAGTAATGGTGCCCCTCTTTGTGGCCATTATTTTTCAATTCCCCTGTCTTATCTTGAATCCAGTTCTCAGTTATTGTTGTTTTGTAAACAGTAATTTCTTCAGTACATGTCCTTCTGCATCCACCTGCCCACTGAATATCATTCAGGTGAGTCTAAGGGCGCAACCACACTGCAAACAATGTGGGGAATGTTGTGGGTTTGGGATGGTTTAATTTAATTTTTTCCCATTGACCACACGATGCAAGAGGAAATGTGAATCAACCCAGAGTCCCCGTCCCCCATCCCCAATCTGTAGTTTTCCCCTTTTGGAGCTTCTACTTTTTATAAAATGGATCCATTCACATCCATCCAGGTAGTATGATTGCTTGAACCCATGCAGAAAATCGCAGTGGCAAGGGGCACTATATCTTTGCAGGTAATGCTATCAAAACAAACAGCAGTGAGAAGAAGCAGGTGAGCTGGGAGAGGCAAAGATTCAGACAAAGGCACCTAAACAGTAGAAAAGAAAAGAAAACAAACAGAACGAGGAAAAGAAAAGAGGAGGTAACTCTTGTTTACAGCTCATTGCACCTTACTAAGTACAGTAGCTCTTCTGTAATGGTGGCACCTACTGAGTTCCATGAGAAGTACATCAATTAGCAGCAAACAAGTCTTTCCTCCCTTTCTCCTTGTGTGGCCAGTTAATCTGAACAGGCCCAGGGAAAACTGAACTCTCAGAGCAACTTCACAGCACATGGCCAAGCTGTATAATCACAACCTAAGCAAGGCTAAATCACACCTCTGGAACCCTACTTGTTTTGCTATCCTCTTTAAAGTTGTTCTATTGTTGCGCTAAATAGCATTTTGACATTCTCTCTTAATGTTTTGGCATGTATATGGAGATACTTGTACAAATTCAATGCCAATGTAATTTCAGCTGGAGGAACCATTTGAAAATAGAACTGGCATAAAGATTGGAACTTGGACTGTAAGAAACAAAAGGGAAATGAAAGGATGGCAGGATAGCTCAGTTGTTTAGGTATCTGGCTGTGGGCCCAGCAGTTGGAAGTTGGGTTCCTTGGAAGATGTGCCTCCTTGACAGGGTCTGGATTCAATGACCCCAGCCAGTCCCTTCCAGCTCTGCAGTTCTAAAATTACTATTAAAAGGTGATAAGAATACTGATTTGGACTTGGGCTGGGAAACTACATGTGGGAATCTGTTATTATCTCTGCTGGTCATCTGTAATAGCCGCTAAAGCATGGCTCCTTTCTGAATCCAGTCAGGACCATGGCATTTGGGAAAGAGGAGGTTTAACACTTCACTGCCTGCTATTTTATAAAAGAGAAGCACATCCCCTTTACCATGCACACTGTTATTTGCTCCTCAGGGCATAAGGCACAGATACCATATGGGTAGCCTCTTAAAACAGTAACACAACATCCGCTTCAGCAGCTTTCCCATCATGAGGAGCATCTGCCAGCTCAGCAATTTATGAATTGCTTCTCAGTCACTTAACTTGACCATCCATAAACTTAGCTTCTTCCATGGGATTTTATTTGATAACAAGGTGCTGTGTCAATCCATCCAACCATATATCCCATTTCTCTCCCCACATCACCACCCCATTTTTAAAAAAAGCAATTCTAGCACTCTCAATATTGCATCCTAGGCTGCAGAATTTGCAGCCTTTTAGGAAAAAAAACTTAAGTTTCACAAGAAAGGAGGTGGGGAGGGCTGAATGTTTTCACTGCTCCAAAATTACATAATACCTGACCAAAATGGGGTTCAAGGCCACAGTGTTCCATTACTCTACTTCAAATTAAAGGCTGAACAAGGCTTTATAGGAGGTGAACATATAAAATTCTAATGAGGTTACCATCTGTGGGGTCAATAAGAAAAAAAAAGTCTGCTTTAAACTACTCTAAGCACTTTGTGGCCATTTGTTGCTGTGATATTTTCATACCCTGGGTATATTCAAATAACATGTGGTTTTGATATTTCTCCCCAGTGTATTGTTTGCTCAGTTGTTTTTGGTTCCCTTTTTTAAATCTCTAGGCTCTTCATTCTCAGAGTGCCTGAACTCTTTACTGTCATTTGATGCTACATTAGGCACAAGATGTAAAACTTGCACAAACATCAGATTCATTTCCAGGAACAGTTAATCAGCTTCTAAGAGTGCAGCTCAAGACTCACCTCACTCCACCTCAGGCGTTCAATGAGCTGTTCATGGTAATTCAGGTAATGGAGTGGAAGTCAAAGCAGGTAGCCAGAATGGAGCTTTTATGTTGAATTGCAACTTGGCAAGTGTACTGTTACATACAGCACTGGTGTTACCTGTCTGTCATGGGTTTGGAGGGAAAGTTCCATCCTATGGGGAGTGGAAGGCGGGACATCAGGAGGAGGGGCTGTACTGTATATATAGCTGAAGCCTGTGTGGTGAGAGGAGACGCTGGGATGTGAAGAAGCAGCAGCTGGGAAGAAGAAGCTGGTGTGGGAGTCTGTGTGTCAGACAGGGTACTACTGTGTGTCAGAGTACCAACCTGATAGGTTCAGGTGTCTGTTGGTTAGCCAGAACTGATAGGTTCAGGGTCTGTGCTTCAAGTTAAGGGTTCTGTGTGAACCAAACTGTATGCATGTATGAATGAGAATAAGCCACGTTACTATATCTTATTCACCTGATCATTTTATTTTCCCTGTGTGTTGTGTTTTAAATAAACCTTGTTCTTTTATTTGTTTAAAAATCCATCCCTGGTCTGTGTGACTTCTTACAGGGAATGGTTGGTGGCAGCTTAGTTAACTGTGGCAGATCCCAGTAGGTCTGGGTTTGTCACATTGATTGGTGTCCAGCGTGTGGGATACGACTGGTCCAGTTGTCCAGTGGTCCAGCAAAGCCTTGGCAAGTGTGCCCAGAGCGAGGGGGGTCTAGTCAGGGACAATCTGAGGCGCGTAGGTAATCTTCTAGGTGTACCTCACGGGGAGGTGCGCTAGTGGAAGAACGTGCCAACTGGGGAGACTAGATTAGGGTGCTCTGAGGCAGCCTGTTTTTGGCGGGAAAAAAGCTGAGGCAAAACTGTGAAATAGAAGTGAGCTAGCTTGCCAGCTGAGAGGCCCAGCAGAGGGGGGTAGGCTCTGGCTCGCAACTGTTGCAAGTTTAGTGCTGAAGGAACAGCAGCAAGCTATAGAAAGCTGGTTCTGAGGCAAAAGAGAAAAAAAAGTGGTCGTTTTATTCTGAGGCTTGACTTTTTAAAGCAGCCTGTTCTGAGGGGGGATTATGCCCTTGACTCGAAGCCAAATGGCAGAAATGGGTGAAGTGAAAGACCCCCAGGTTGACCAAGGTTCTGAGGATGAATTTGGCTCAGTGCAAGGTGACAGCACAGGAGAGCAGAACCCAGAACTCAGAAAATTGCTCCTAGCCCAACAGCATGAACTGAGGGTGAGGGAAATGGAAATCAGAAGAAAAGAAAGAGCTGAAATCAGTCAGGCAGAGGCAGATGCCAAGAAAAGGGGAATGGACATGAGGATCAAACAGATGGATCTGAAACTCCAAATTAGAATGGTACAATTAGAATTGAAGTTCCTAAATAAGTTTATTAACAATTTATCAGTGGAAGAAATGTCAAAGAAAGAAAAGTATGAGGCTCAGGCCAGACAAAGTGAGCAAGATCTTGAAAAATATAATCAGCAAAAAGACATTAAATTAAAAGAAATCAGAGATAAGACTGAAGAAAAAGTAAAAGAGATAAAAGCTAGGGCTGAGGAAGAAATTTTACAGATCAGGGCTGAGTTTGAGGCCAAGCAAAAGGAGCTGGATTTGAGAATAAAAGGGAAAAGCCAGCAAGGGGGAGGGGCCCATGGTGAAGGGAAGCCCTCAGACATGAAACTAAGACCTCAGATTTTGGAGGGAAAACCAAAACAAGATGAGAGAGAATCAAAATACACCAGAAAATGTTATTTCTGTCAGGGAAAGGGCCATCTAATCTCAGAGTGTGAGAAATTAAAGCAGCTAAAAGGAATGGTGCCTCAGGATTCTAGTGGAACCAAGCCAAAAGCTGTGTTCTGTGTCCAGAGAGAGCAAGGCTCATTGTCACTGAGGGAGCCTGTTGCCATGGCTGCTCAGTCTGGAACAGCTGTATCTGCTGATCAGGCTGAGGAAAGTGGTCCTCTTGTGGAGGTCAAGCGATGCTTGCTCGTGAGAACAGATTCTCAGTTGTTTGAGACAGCAGGGGTGGACGTAGGAATACTTAACCGTCAGTATCGGGGGCTACGGGACACTTGTTCCCAGGTGACCCTGTGCCATCCAGATATTATTCCTAGGGAGTATGTAATCCCAAATGAGAGCATGAAGGTGGCAGGGATTGAGGGGCAGGTGATCTCTCTGCCAGTAGCGGAGGTACCTGTGAACTTTCAAGGCTGGAGGGGAGTTTGGCGGCTAGCGATTTCATCGACTCTGCCAGCAGCCGTGCTCGTGGGAAATGACCTGGCTGAACATGTGAAACGGGTGCTAGTGATTACACGCTCACAAGCCACCACGGGGACAGTTCAGGGGGGTAATGATGAGCCAGAGACGGAAGCAGGTGGGGGGAGTTCAGAAGCTGTGGTGGAAACCTTGACCACAGACAGCAGATTTGGACAAGAGCAAAAGGCAGACGCCACTCTCCAGAAGTGTTTTGAACAGGTGACTGACGCCCAGCTAACACCTGAAACCCCAGTGAGATTTCTGGAGAAAAAGGGGATTTTATATAGAGAGACCCTGAGGAATATCTCAAAAGGGGGAGATGGGATCAGAAGTCAGCTGGTGGTACCTGAAAAGTATCGCCCCATGATCTTACAAAGGGGGCACTCTGACATGTTTGCTGCACACTTAGGGGTGAACAAAACACAGCAGAGAATCACACAGAATTTCTACTGGCCTGACATAGGGAAGCAGATCAGGGAGTTCTGTAAACAATGTGATGTGTGTCAAAGGCAGGGGAATAGCCGCGACAGGACCAAAGCAAAGTTGTGCCCTTTGCCTGTGATTGACACTCCGTTCAAATGCATAGGGGTGGATATTGTGGGACCTTTGCCCAAGGCCACAAAGAGGGGGAATAGGTTCATTCTCACCATTGTGGACCATGCCACGAGATACCCTGAAGCCATACCCTTGACTAACATTGAAACTAACACAGTGGCAGATGCCTTGGTGGGGTATATGTCCAGGATGGGATTTGCCTCAGAAATAATCACAGATTTGGGAGCATCATTCACATCAAAGCTCATGAAACGCTTATGGCAAATCTGTGGAATTAAGCACAAGGAAACCACTGCCTATCATCCTGAAAGCAATGGGTTAACTGAGAAGTTCCATGGGACTCTAATGCGCATGATTAGGGCTTACTTGGCAGAGAATCCAAACAATTGGGACCAGAAGCTGCAATCCCTTTTGTTTGCTTATCGATCAGTGCCACAAGCCAGTACCGGGTTCAGTCCATTTGAACTTTTATTTGGGAGAAGGGTGAAAGGGCCCCTTGATTTGAACAAACAAAATTGGGAGCAGATCACCCAGGATGACCCACAAGATGTTGTGACAGATAGAGACTCTTTGAGGAAGGACCTAAAGAGAAACCTAGAGCTAGCAGCAGAGACCCTGCAAGCTCAAAAGGTCAGAAAGAAAGTTTGGGATGACCAGAAAGCCGGGGAGAGGCACTTTAACCCAGGGGAGGGAGTGCTTTGGCCTAGGCTCTGCAAAGAAAACAAACTGCAGCTGGGTAGCCCAGAAGTAAAGTGCTTGGGTCACATAGTAGGGGGAGGAGTGATAAAACCCCTGGAGGCCAAAATAGAAGCTGTTCGTGATTGGCCTAGACCCAACACCAAGAAAAAAGTCAAATCATTTCTTGGGTTGGTGGGCTACTACAGAAAGTTCATCCCGAGGTTTAGCGAGATTGCGGCTTCGCTGACCGATCTGACGAGGAAGAAGACTGATGACCGCATCCCGTGGACCAGCGACTGTGAGGAGGCGTTCCAGAGGTTGAAGCAGGCGCTAATCAACTATCCAGTGCTGCGTGCTCCAGACTTCGACCGGGAGTTCATCGTCTACACCGAGGCGTCTAACAGCGGGGTAGGAGCAGTTCTGTGCCAGGAGGATGAGAATGGTGACCAGCATCCAGTGACCTACCTGAGTAGGAAACTTCAAAAAGGTGAGAGACATTTGGCAACCGTGGAGAAGGAGTGTTTGGCCATAGTCTACGCGATCCAGAAGGCCAAGCCTTACATCTGGGGAAGACATTTTGTTCTGTGCACTGACCATTCACCACTGCAATGGTTAAAGACAATGAAAACCCACAATAGCAAACTTATGAGGTGGGCTTTAAACCTACAGGACTATGACTTTGAAGTGAAGGTGGTCAGAGGGTCAGTGAACTGTGTTGCTGACGCCTTGTCAAGAAGACCTGAAGATTGAAGACGGCGAAAGAAACATGGACTATATATATATATTAATGACAAAAAGTTAAATGTACCTGTTTTTTTGAACTTGGTTTGTATGAATAAAGGTAAATTGATGTAATGTATATGGTAAATGTTTAAATGCCTAATTGCTATGGTTAACTTAGAATGTAAGTATAAGTAAGTATGATATTGAATGTATAACTGTTTTTGTGTGTTTTATCCAGGTTGTTTTTTGGGAAAAAGCACCTTAGCTTTCCCCCTACAAAACAACTTATAAAGAGGGGAGGTGTTACATACAGCACTGGTGTTACCTGTCTGTCATGGGTTTGGAGGGAAAGTTCCATCCTATGGGGAGTGGAAGGCGGGACATCAGGAGGAGGGGCTGTACTGTATATATAGCTGAAGCCTGTGTGGTGAGAGGAGACGCTGGGATGTGAAGAAGCAGCAGCTGGGAAGAAGAAGCTGGTGTGGGAGTCTGTGTGTCAGACAGGGTACTACTGTGTGTCAGAGTACCAACCTGATAGGTTCAGGTGTCTGTTGGTTAGCCAGAACTGATAGGTTCAGGGTCTGTGCTTCAAGTTAAGGGTTCTGTGTGAACCAAACTGTATGCATGTATGAATGAGAATAAGCCACGTTACTATATCTTATTCACCTGATCATTTTATTTTCCCTGTGTGTTGTGTTTTAAATAAACCTTGTTCTTTTATTTGTTTAAAAATCCATCCCTGGTCTGTGTGACTTCTTACAGGGAATGGTTGGTGGCAGCTTAGTTAACTGTGGCAGATCCCAGTAGGTCTGGGTTTGTCACATGTACATTGATTGGTGTTATCACAGCCATGTCACTTCAGGCCAGGCATCCTGTGGTGGGTACATGTGGCTGAATATCCTGCATCATCAAAAGAATTAATAGATGATGTACTACAATGAAAGATCTCCAGATGGTATGCTTTTGCCCTATTCCAGGTTGCATCTGACAATGACATCACGAAATAAAATAAACAGATATATATCCCTTTCTTCTTGTCCACGTGGGAACAAATGACATAACCAAGAGGAGCTACCGAGACATCACGCCTGACTTTGAAGCACTGGGAAGGAAACTCAAGGATTCTGGGACCCAGATAGTTTTTCCTTCCATCCTCAGAAGAGGAATCGAAAGAAAAAGGAAGATCCTCTGGGTGAATGACTGGCTATGAAGGTGGTGTCCACGCGAGAGATTGGGTTTTTAGGACCATGGGCTAAGCTTACTGGAAGAAGGACTGCTAGCAAGAGTTGGCTTGCATCTAACAAGGACTGGGAAGAATGTGTTTGCCCACAGCATGAAGAACTTCATCAGGAGGGCTTTAAACTGAATTGGAAGGAGGAGGGAGACACAAGCACAGAGTTAAGGGTAGATGAAGCCAAAAGAGGAATGGACCAAACTGATCAAAAGGCCAACAATAATAACATTAATAGTAATAATCAGAACAATGATCATAACAATAATCATAATAATATTCATAAAAATGTACAATGACAAACAGGCCACAATCACACAACCCCCAGTGTCTGTATACAAATGCCAGGAGTATGGGAAACAAACAAGAAGAGCTGGAAATGTTAATTCAGGAGGGTAAGTATGACTTGGTAAGAATAACTGATACTTGGTGGGACAACTCCCACAACTGGAATACAGCAACTGAGGGATAGAAACTGATCAAAAAGAACAGAGAGAATTTTTAAAAAAGGAAGGTGGAGTTGCAGTATATGTAAAAAATACGCATTCCTGCACAGAAATACAGGAGGAGGGGATTATCCCATCAAGAGCATTTGAGGGGGAAAACAAAAGGAACCTGGTAGTTGAAATCTACTACTGACCACCCAATCAGAGAGAGGAAGCAGACAAAACTTTTCAAAAACAAATTGAAGGTTTTCAAAGAGACATGAAGTAGGGTGATGGGAGACTTCAATTATTTAGATATATGTTGGGAGGCAAATTCTGCCAAGTATTCCCCTTCCAAGAAATTTTTGGCTTGGGTGGCTGATAATTTTTTCCTACAAAAACTAGAGAAAGAAACTAGAGGATTTCCTATCCTTGACTTGATTCTGATTTGTGGGGGAAGTGGCAGTAAGGGGAACTCTAGGTGAGAGAGACAATGTCCTTCTAAAATTCTTGATTTCGAAGGAAACGAAAGCAGAATGTAGCTGCGCACTACTGCTGGATTTTTTTAAAAGTCAATTTTAATAATCTCAGAACAAAGATAAGTAAGGTCCCAAGTCAGGAGATCCTAACAAAAAAGGAGTCCAAGAAGGGTGGGAGTTTCTTAAAAAAGAAATTATAAAGGCACAACTACAAACAATTCCAACAAGACAAAAAGGTGGGAGGCAGCAAAAAAAACGCCACTGTGGCTTCACAAAAAGCTCAGGGAGGACGTAAAAACCAAAGAAGACATGTACAGGAAGTGGAAAGAAGGCCAGGCCACCAAGGATGAGTACAGACAAGTAGCAAGGAAATGCAGGGATAGCATTAGGAGGGCAAAAGCTGAGAAGGAGCTGAGGTTAGCTAGAGCACAAAGGGGTCCAGGACTCACTGCAGCAAAGGAGTGTGCTCAGGACACAGGCTCTATAGACCTGGATCTTGGTATACGCCGTCAGCTTCTTATTGAGCCATACTCTCTTCATGAGTCTAGAGAACATGGTAGCTGGTTTGCCAATGCGTTTATCCAGCTCGATATCTAGGGACAGAGTGTCAGAGATCGTTGAGCCAAGGTACACAAAGTCATGAACAACCTCCAGTTCTTGTGTGGAGATGGTAATAGAAGGTAATAGCTGTGGTCCATGACTTGTGTTTTCTTCAGGCTGATTGTAAATCCAAAGTCTTCGCAGGCCTTGCTAAAA